>NW_024429182.1:128493627-128998627 GCF_017639785.1 Mesocricetus auratus | reverse complement strand
GCCAGGGCATCACTGTGGTCCTGGTGGCAGCACAGGCCACCAAGGTCAATATGGCCCTGGTATCCGCATTGCCCTTGGACACCAGCAAGGACTCAGATGACTGACCAGACCCCAGGCATCCACAAGGCCATCAACAGTGACAGGGGCCACTGGCATCAATACAGACCTGGCTATGGTAGGACCACGGACCCAGACATGACCCCAGACGGTAGCACAGGCCACCTGATTAGGCATGGTCTTCAATGGTATCAGGAGCTCTGGACATCAACTCAGACCTGGCTGCTGTAGGGCCACAGACCCAAATGTGTCCCTCAGCAGCAGCCCTAGCCCAGAAGATGCCATGGCCCTGGGTGACAGTGCTGGCCACTCAACTCAACAAGGCCCTGGCAGCAGCACAGCCCTCAGACATCAACATGGTCATAGGTTGTAGCCCAGACTTTGGACATCCATGTGGCCTTTGGTGGCACCATGAGCCACAGACCTCAGTACAGACCCTGGCTGTGGTAGGACCATGGACCCAGACATGATGTCACCATGGCCCCAGGTGGTGGTGCAGGCCACTCAGGTAGGCGTGGCCCCCACAGCAGCATGGCTCTTGGACATCAACCTGACCCCAGATGGTGGCCTAGCCTACAGGCCTCTGCATGGCCTTCAGTGATGACATGAGGCACAGACAACAGCTCATGCCTCCTCAGCTGCTTCAGAGCCTCAGACTAAGATTGGCCCTTGGAAATAGCCCAGGCCTGAACATCACCTTGGACTCAGGTGGCAAGCAGGCCATTCACCTCAGCCTGTTCCTCACCAGCCCTACCTCTTCAGACCAGCCTCTCTCTCAGACCCTGGACCACTCGACCTTTCTCCCTTCCACCTCCCCACCCTGTACTTCTCTTACCGCCAGGCGCCATAGGTGCTGGGTGGCACTTGGTTGAGTCCTGGCCCGGGGACTGTTTTCAGTACTAGCATCAGTTCAGCATCCGTCAACGCGTGCTTTCTGAACGCCGTGGAGAACAGATGGAGTGACGTGTTCTCTAATAGACCTCCACCAGCCGTGGTCGGGATAATGAAGCACCCAGGCCCCACCCTTCTCACCTCTTACCATCTCCTCATGAGGGAATCTCACACGTGACTCCCAGGCAGGGACTTCAGTGGGCAAGAATCATTCTCCAAAAGGAACAGACTTTGACTCCTGGGCTGCACTGGCTGGTTTGGAGGATGCTTTAATGATACAGGATAACCCAGGCCGGAGTGCTGATATAAATTTCTCTATCAGAAAGTATTAGCACCACCTTCAAAAGTGGTGGTGGCCTTGTGTCGCCCTCCCTGTCCATGCTGGAATGCTTACAGGCTTGATCATGTGCAGGTCTTAGTTAGGCAACCGTGGATGCTGTAAGTCGATTAGTGACAGCTCTGCCACTTCCAGAAGACCCTGCTTCACAACAGTCTTCTGTGACCTCTGACTCTTACAAACTTTGGTCACCTCTTCCAAAGATCCTGAGAGCTTTGTGGGCAGGGAGGGTGATCCAGGTGGGCTGCCCATTGTCTATCAGATGGCCCCACACCCATGCACACACCCAGCACTAATAGCATTCCATGTACTAAAAAAGGAGAGAGAGATGAGGTTGGGAGGCAGATATGTTGGGGAAGTTCCGGGAGTAGCTGGAAGGGGAAAGCGAGGGGTATGTAATATGAAAATACATAATATACACTATGAAATTCTCAAGGAATAAACTTAAATGTGTGTGTGTGTGTGTGTGTGTGTGTGTGTGTGTGTGTGTGTGTGTGTGTGTGTGTTGCTGGTAGCCAAGGCAACTGGAGTCCTTGAAAAGCTGCCAAGGTTCTCCTTCCTGTTGCTGCAATCTATCTCTAGAAGAGATTCAGCCCTTTAACCTTCAATGAATACTTTCATAATCTAAACCCTGCAGACTTAGATTTGGAGACTTAGGTCAAACCACAGACTCCTAGCTGCATCTCATTCATCCCCATCAGCCTAAGTCTATTTACATTGGCTTTAGAGTAAGTCACACTTGCCCATACACCCACACAGCCTTCTCTGACTTTGCCTTTAAACTCTGAACTATTGATGGTCTTCATTTGCCATTCTTGATACAAGGTGCTTTGCTCTGCCCTGTCTTCCAATTGAGTATAATATAACCCGCTCTACACCAGAGCTGTGGGTAAGGATCACGGTTGTATCCCTCATCCCAGAATCTCCATGCTGCCTGCTCCAGCCCTTGTTTCAGTAAGCACTGAATAAGTAAAGCACATAGCTTCCAAATTACATAGTACCAACCTATGGGAAATATTAGTCCAAGTCCTGGTTTGGATGTTAACCTATGGTATGTGACCTTGGCCAATGCAACTCCTCTAGACCTTGGCTTTCTTTACTGCTACATAAAGAGGGATTTGGACTTTGGTATCTCTGGGTATTCATAGTCCTTAACCTCCAAGATAGCTCCCAGTAATCTCCAATTCCTGGTGCTCACACCCTCACTGTACCAGGGTATGCTAGTCAGCTTTTGTCAACCCAACATAGACTTAGACATACCTGGGAAGAGAGAATCTCGGCCGAGAAACTGTATCCTTTAGACTGGCCATAGGCACGTCTGTGGGACATTTTCTTGGATGCTGATTGATGGAGGGCTCAGGAGGGCTCAGCCCACTGTGTTATTGTTGGGGATAACTGTAAAGAGAAGCCTTCCCGCCAGCCTGGTTCCAGAGCCATATCAGTCCCAAATGAACACACAGGAGGCTATATTAATTATGAAGCTCTTGGCCTTGCTTGTTTCTTACTGGTTAGCTCTGACTTAAGTAATTACCCCATAATTGTTAATCTAAGTATTTCTCTTACCGGAGAACTTTCTGGGCTTCCTACCCCCATGGCGTTACATCTTGACTCTCTGTGTTTCTCCTACCCAGAGTCCTCCTGGATTCCTAGTCCCACCTATCTTGGTTCCCTATTGGCCAACAGTGCTTTATTGACATATAAACAGGACTTCCCCATCATCTGCTCTTTTCTGTCTAAACAAAAAGAAAGGTCTTAACTTTAACATAGTCAAATTATATATAACAGAACAGTTATCAAGCAAGAACATAGTTACAATATTTTAGCAAGATTTAAAAAAAATATCATCCATCCCATCCTTGAGTGTCCAAAGTCCTATATGTAGCTTATCTTTTATCATAACTAAGGAAAACTATATAACTATCTGCCTTCAACTCCATCAAAGACCACAGAAAGATAATATATAAACACTAGGATTGACAGAGACATCTTACTGCCTGGACAGTCACCCAAAGTTCCTCTGTAACGTTGGGGCATCCATCTTCAGCCCATAGGCCACAGTGTGTCCAGAAGATTTCTCAGCAAAGCAGGAAATTTCAAACTGTCCATCTGCATCAGCAGTCTGTCAGTCATTTTTCTGTTTCCTGCAGAAAGTCTCATAGACTCTTCCATGAAGCAGGAACCCTGAAGGACTGTTTGAATTCAGCAGTCACTTTCCTGTGGTCCTGCATGTCCAGTTTATACAGCAACAGTCAAGCAGTCTAGGCAAGAGCAGTTTCTTGCCCAAATGGCTAATCTTGCCATGTTGAAAGCAAAATCCAAAACGAGTTTCTTCGATGCCCATCTTCCTCTCAGACGTAATTGATGTGCCAGGAGCAGACATGTCTCATTGTCAAGAAAAACCCTAAACCATTTTAAATGCCATTTTCTGAAGGTCTTTGAAAGGTTTGAAGACTATCTCAAATATATTTCTGTATATCTAGAAAACATAACTTACCTAACTATAAGTTCTGACTATTATAAGTAACTATCTATAGTCTGTATTGAATTATGCATTATGTTTTAAAAGATCAGTATAAGCACAATACTTAATCAAGAGGAGAAATATACACATCACAAAATTGACCTTGAATTTGTATCAATAAATGAAAAACCATACCAATATATAGTATTCATTTCCATACCATAATCCCCTTTTTCCTTTAAAAAGAGATTGGTTGTGATCATTAACCAATTATAAACAATCCCATTTAAATAAAAACAAAGATTTACAAACAAGATGGGAATTAGGACGTCGCTCATTCCAAACTGCTTCATGCTGGAAGGGGGCGCTGTTCATACCAGGGGGATCATGACAAAACTCAGAAACCTGTATAAGTCCTTATTTTCGTGGTCTGTAAAGCTGCATCAATCTTAGCTGTTTCAGTTGTTGGAACACCTGGTCCACTGCTTCCGGGGGTCTTGGTTCGTCAAACCACAGAAGCCTGGAAGGAATCCTCAGCTTTTCATTTTCTGTAGAAACATAAACAAAAACTCCTTTCCCAAGTAACATATTCTTATACTTAAATTTTGAAGTCAAGGCATTTTTAAAAGGCATAAGTTGAATTAATTCAGCAGCATTTACAATCAAGTGTACTTTAGCAGTTGTTCCTTCTTGAGCAATCAAAAAACTGAAAAACACAATAGCGTACAGTATCCAGACTCCCTGTGTATTTTCCATCTTTATGTGGTTTATTTATTTATCTATTATTACTTTATTTCTTTTACTTTTATTTCTTTATTTATTTGTCTGAGACAGGATTTCTTTTTGGAAATCTGCCTGCCTCTGCCTCTGGAGCAATTTCTACCGGCGTGTGCCACCACAGCCGGCTTCTCTATTTATTTACCATTATGTCATTTCTTTTTCTCTCTCAATCTTACATATATTTTCTAAACACACTGTAAACCTTTAGAGGTTTTTCTTCATCCAAGTCTGACTTTACTGTAAATCTTCATGTTTTCTGGCCACGTGTCTTATCTGTTAAAACCACGACTGTTTAAACTGCCGTTTTTCCAAGATGGCAGGCGTAAGCGTGATTCCAGCCACAGTCTCAGTCTATGCTGAGATCCAACAAAAGTTGCTGGCTTGGAGATGTGGTCACTGCCACTTCCAGCTGTACGTACACACCTTTCAATTGTTAGCAGAGCCTCTTAAAAGAACCTTGCTGGGTTTTTGGTTTTTTTTTTTTTTTTGCTTATGCTGAGTCAGGAAGACTCTATTAAGTGAATTGCATGAGTTTCTACTTGTCACTAGCAAAACAGAGCCCACCTGAGAAAATGCTGCTACCAAAAATCTGTGCTTCTCTCCGTTCTTCTGTTTCAAAAATTCCTTTAAAGCTTTTGTTATTTTACGTGGAAATTCATGATCCCACTCCTGACACCATTATGTAAAAAGAGGCTTTTTCTTTGAGAGAAGCCTTCCCGCCAGCCTGGTTCCAGAGCCATATCAGTCCCAAATGAACACACAGGAGGCTATATTAATTATGAAGCTCTTGGCCTTGCTTGTTTCTTACTGGTTAGCTCTGACTTAAGTAATTACCCCATAATTGTTAATCTAAGTATGTCTCTTACCGGAGAACTTTCCGGGCTTCCTACATCTTGACTCTCTGTGTTTCTCCTACCCAGAGTCCTCCTGGATTCCTAGTCCCGCATATCTTGGTTCCCTATTGGCCAACAGTGCTTTATTGACATATACACAGGACTTCCCCCATCAGATAACACAGCAAGTTATATAGGGCTATGTAGGAAAGTTAGCTGAGCAAGCCAAGGGGAAGCAAGCCAGTAAGCAGTGCTCCTCCACGGTGTCTGCTTCAGGTCCTGATGCCGACTTCTGCCCAGCTTGAACTCCTGCCTGGCTTCCCTCAGTGACTGACTGTAAAGTGTAAAATAAAATAAACCCCCTTTCATCGCCAAGTCACCTTTGGTCATGATGTTTATCATAGCAACAGAAAATAAACTAAAACACAAGGATGGTCAATTCATTACTTCCAAGACTGGGTTATTAAAGAAAGATATGACTACCTTCTTGTTACCTTTAGATTACCTGGAGAAAGTGTGATGCCACATGGACAACCCTTTGCAAAATCTAGACAGTACGAAACTGGAGCCCTTGGTAAATAACCTTGAGAAACTTCCAACAACTGTGACCTTGGATACCAACTCAATGGCCCAGTCAGTCCTTGAGATGGCTGCAGCTTGACTGCCCCTTCATGAAAGACTCCTAAGACCTGAATCAACCCAGCAAGTCACATCTGGATTCCCCACCTTCCAAAACTGGGAGATAATATGCATTTGTTGATTTGAGTAATTTGTTATGAGGCAGATCACATAACCTAGGACTCTGAAATAAGGCTATTGTGTTTGGTGAAAACCTGATTTCCAGAAATTGATTCCTACCCCCATTCGGAATCACCAACGGCTGATTTCTTTTCTTTGTGTGTGAATGTGATATATGTGTGTGTGTGTGTGTATTTATATAATATCTTTACATGGATGTGCACAAGTATGTGTAGGCTAGAGATCAATGTCAGCTGTCTTCTTCAATTGCTTTCCATCTTATTTTTTGAGACAAGATCTCTCACTGAACCTGGAAACTACTGATTCAGCTATAGTGAGTATCCAGAGAGCCCCGGAGATCCTCCTGTCTCCACCACAGCCTGCTCTTTATGGGGGTGCTGGAAATATGAACTCAGATCCTCCAGCTCCCATAACAAACACTTTACCAACTGAGCCATCTCCCCCGACCACAGTAAAAAGATAACACAAAACATGTCTATATCGGTTTTGGAGTAACAGTGTCTTAGTGTTTTTTCTAACATTCTCCCAGCTACATTGACTTTGCTTCACTGAATCCCTTATTTTACACATGAAGGCAGGGATCCAGATACATTCGGTAACTGGGATCATGTTAGCCCTTTCATATCTGCATGTTTTCAGTGTTAAATGAATCTCATCTCCAGAAGTTTATCCTCAACTGTTCGATGCCTGCACACTCCTTCCCAGGCAGCCCAGGGCAACTGAGGTTCCAGCATAGAGGGGAGGTTCTAGAGAAATAACTGAAGAGAGAGCCCAGCATTAGAACTGCTGCCTCAGACTGGATGGAGAGAAGACTTTTGACTGGATAAGGAGGAATGAGGAGAGTTTTCTGCTGGAAATGAGATCACTGTGTGTGAATAAATGTCAGTTCACCCCAGATAGGGCCCAGATAACAGACTAGGATAGAGCAAAGAATCTATTTCCTTCAAACGGGATGGAACCAGTGAGTTATTAGCTGGCTTCGGGAGTGTGGGTGAGCCTGGCTGTCTCCATGAAAAGCCAACCCCAGAATGGGTGAACATCGTGAAACTCCATGCCTGGAGTTCCCTACAAGGAGGGCAGGTAGCCTATTGAGTCTCCTTTGTCCGGCAGCTACTCACCAGCTTTATACCTCTAGGGATGGTGTCAGGGAAACTCCCGTAAGTTTAGTTTATTTTCCGAGTCCTGTGGGCCTCTCTCATCCCGTCAGAAAGGAATGCTTCAATTTAGAGGAAAGCACTTCGCAAGGCCTTGAAGAACCGAATGGAGAAGAAAATCCAGAGGCTGGAGGGTTAGTTAAGAGGACCTGTGTCCTCTCTGGCTGAGGGTGGGGACCCTGACAAGCTCCTCAATGAAATGAGAAAGCTCCAAGAGTGAGTATAGTGGAGTCAAGGCTCTCATCTGGGATGCTTGGAGAGCTAAGCGTTTGGGATTTGGGGCTATTTGCATACCTACAATCAGTCATCAGGTGAGACCCAAGTCTAAAACTGCATTCTGTGTACCCACCCCTTACACACATAACCTGGAGGTGACTTTATACATATTTTTATCTGCAGTTTGATCAAAGCTCACAGTGACACAAGGTCAGGGTGAATTTTTTTATTCATTGCATAACATTAGTGTTCAAACCACTTTAGATTTTGCAACCTTTTGGACTTGAGACTGTTCAATGAGGGAGGGTTAGCCTGTCAAGACTTTAGGGAGACTACAAGATGGTTCTAAGAAGGTGTAGAGGAAGCTGAGATGACCAGGGTACATTTGGAAGGCAAATGTCTGCTTTGCTCCAGATTTAGTGTCATGAGGGAGACCCTCAATATAGATTTGATGGAAGGTCAGAGATGGGGCTGGGATGGAGTTTAGGAGTAACATGCTAAGTGTGGCCATGGGTTACAACCCCAGCACCGAGGGAGGAAAACAAAAGAAAGAAGGACAGGAGGAAGGAGGGGGAGGGTAGAGCAAGGGAGGGAAAGGGGGAGGGGGAGGGGTAGAGCAAGGGAGGGAAAGGGGAGGGGGAGAGACGGAGGGAGGGAGAAAGGAAGGGATGGATGGAGGGAGGGGTGAAAGGAGGGAGGGAGGGAAGGAGGAGTGGAGGGAGGGAGGATTTGAGGACCTTTTGATATTACTACAGAGCACAGAAGTAAGTTGGGCAGGGGCTTAGATGTGCGAGCTGCCCAGCCTGTGGTTCACATCTCAGGGAAACTTGATACCAGTGGGCTCAGCTGCTGCTGCTCCCACCTGTCTGTCCACTGCATGGAAGGCACTGAGATGGAGTCCTGGATCCTAACAGTGAGCCCTTTCTCTTTCTGATTACTGCACCAAGTGGGGTTGAGCAGGCTTCTGCCCTTGAACGCCGGGTTTTCCTCTGTGCGTGATAAAGACGTGCCTCGGAGTGAAGAGCAGAATCCGGATGGAAGCATCGGGCGCTGGGAACCCGGAAGACGAGAGAACTCGGGTACCTTTTGGTATATAAAAGAACGATTTCTTGGAACCCCAGCACTCCAGAGGCTGAGGCAGGAGGATTGCCATGAGTTCAAGGTCGGCCTGGACTACTGAATGAGACACTGCATCTAAAGAAAGTTTCTCTCTGAGTGGTGGTGGCACATGCCTTTAATCCCAGCCTGGTCTGCAGAGTGAGTTCTAGGACGGCTGGGGCTGTTAACACAGAGAAACCCTGTCTGAAAAAACCAAAAACCCAAGCAAAAACTAAACAAAACAGAAGAATAGTTTCCCCTTTGCATTTGTTCAAAGCATTCTTGTTGGGTTTCACAAAGCAAGACACAAACTCAGGAAGCCGTAACAAAAGACTGGGTTAGCTGGACCCTTTCCTGGTCTGTTATTTAATCAGGCACAGGCACAAAAGACCTAGGACCTGTCCTGGGCAGGATGTGGGTACTATTCTTTCCTGTTACATCAGCAGGCTTTCCACGGCACTTGGAAGGAAGACAGCAGATGTGGGGGAAACAGGTTCAGGCAGCAGCCTAGGCTTTGCCGGTGATTGGTGCATGAAAGTTGTAGAAGAATCCACAATCCATGTGCTGCAGACCCAGGAGGGTCCCAGAGGACCAGTGAACCACTTCGCCCTTCACCCTCAGCCGCTGGCCCAGAAAGAGGGAGTAGAGGGGTTATTGGGAAGATAAGTGGCAGTGCCATGGTTTCCAAGAGGAGCTTGAGCCCTGTTCCCTTGGGCAGTGCGCTAGGCAGAAGAACCCCCATAAAGCTGCTATTTCCCAAAAGACGAACCCCCATGATGCTGCTGTTTCCCAAAAGACGGGACTGGGAAGGTGGTGAGATCTCATGGGGAAAATGGCACTGTGCAATGAATGTACATAGAAAGGCTAAGGGCTGGCTCCCAGACTGCTGCAGAAGGCTTTTGTTTCTAAGGATGGAGAGAGGAGGAGAAAGAAAGAGGACAGGGAGGGAGGGAGGGAGGGAGGGAGGGAGGGAGGGAGGGAGGGAGGGAGGGAGGGAGAGAGAGAGAATTTGAATGAGAATGGTTCCCATAGACTCATATGTTTGAATACTTGGCCCTAAGTCAGTGGAACTGTTTGAGAAGAGTTAGGAGGTGTGACCTTGTTGGGAGAGTGTCACTGTGGAGCTTCCAAAAGCCCACCCATTCCTAGTTAACTCTCTCTGCCTTGTGTCTATTGAGCAATATGTAAGCTCTCAGCCAGGCACACATCTTTAATCCCTGCACTCAGGAGGCAGAGACAGGAAGATCTCTGTGAGTTTGAGGCCAGCCTGGTCTACATAGTAAGTTCCAGAACAGCATAGAGAACCAAGATATAAATTCTCAGCTAGTACTCCAATGGCATGCCTGCCTGCTGCTTTATTCCTCACCATAATGGTCATGGACTCTAACTAAGCCTCGGAAACTGTGAGTCCTAATAAACTCCTTCTGTAAGTTGCTTTGGTCATGGTATCTTATAGACTAACCACACACACACACACACACAGAAGGGAGAGAGTGAGAGAGAGAGAGAGAGAGAGAGAGAGAGAGAGGGGGGGAAGAAGAAAAGGAGAGAGGGAGGGAGGGAGAACAGGAACAAAGAGACATCTTTCTTAGGGCCCTGAAAGAGACTCTATACTTGGCTTCCACTACCTATGCTCACCTCCGCACCTGCTGCTCTTACCTCTGACCACCATTCAGAGGAGGCAGGCTCTGATGACTCTGTGTGGAACTCAGGAAGGTGTGGTTCCTGGGCTTTGGGTTTAGACTGGGGGCAGACCTGACACCTGGCTCCAGATAACTGGTCTACCCTGGCACTTAGACTCTGGGCTGTCCTTTCGGGCTGGCCCTCCAGTGGACGACAAATACCAAATCCACTCTGTGCCTCTCTGATCCTTTTTGACTCTCCCCAGTTGTGTCAAACACTATTCTGCCTTGCGGCTGCTTCTTAGGCTTTGTCTGAACTCAGAAACACAGTGGAGAGTGAACTGTGATGTCTATTTTGTCATAAATCATACGAATGGGGAGCGAGGCCGCAAGCTGAGCAGCGTGTCCCGCTCCACCCTCTCCAGTCTCGGGCGTGAGAACTAGTGAGATGTGAAGACTTAGGCAGAAGGCCCAACTGTTCAAACAGAGGGGGAGTTTTCTAGAAGAGCAAAAGAACTGAAGTGCGTAGCTTTGGGGTCTATAGACCCAGATGTTTGGACGCTGGATCCTGAGCTCGTCCAGGGAGACTTCCAGCTTCTGAAAGGCGGGTAGCTGGCAGCCAGCGGCATGTGCAAGGCACCGCCTTGGAGCTGTGTGGGAGTGAGGTGGGGCAGGGTGAGCGTGTAAGTGGTCGACGGACATTATGGGCAAAATGAGAAGGTGACCAGTCATGGTGTCTGAAAAGAATATAAGGCCACTGGGGATTAAAAATACTGTATGTTAGGTGGCCAGTGGGGGCGTATACCTTAACGCCAGCACTCACTAGGCAGAGGCAGGTAAATCTCTGTGAATTCAATTGCAGCCTAGTCTATACACACACACACACACACACACACACACACACACACACACACCTCTATATGTTTTAGTAAATGCTCACCCACCTGAGACATAAATGAGATGTGCCTGTGTAATTAAACCTGCTTAATTAGTTTCCAAAAGACTAGTGTGCCTTCTGGAAGGCAGTGAATTTAGAAATAGAGAAGTGTCTTACATGACAATGGCAGTGACAGTCCATATGCCACAGTTATAGTCACCTGCTTTAAAAATACTTGTTCTAATAAAATATATTATGCAGCCGATCTTAGATGGAGGAGTGGAGACGGCAGATGGGCCTTGTGCATGAAGACATTAGGAGGCACCCCTGCAAAGCGCTGTCCTTCAGAGTAGAGATAACACTGCTCTGGGGCTTTTAATTCTGATATATTTTAAAAATGTATAATGGGATAACCGTTTTGTGTCTGTAATGGCATTTAGGAGTTAAGAAATACTCTTTCTGTGGATATAACTCCACATCAGCTCTTGTCTATCACATGCAAGGTCCTAGGTTCAATCCCAGAGCTGCTAAGAATTCAAAGGGGGCACTGGAGGGATGGGCTCAGTGGTTTAGAGATGTTCTTGTTCTTGCAGAGGACTTAAGTTCAGTTCCCAGCACCCATGTCAAATCCAACACCAGTGGCCTCTGCAGGTGTCTGCACTCAGGTGCACATAATCCCTGAACACACAGAATTAAAAATAATCAAAAGGTATTTCCAAACCTTAAGTAAATAAATAAAAACATTTTCAGGACCAAGGGTGTAGCTCTGTGTGGAGTACTTGCTAGCTAGAATGTACAAGGCTTGGGTTTGACCCCAGCATTGTAAATAAAGTTAAGAAAGAAAGGCAGAAGGAAGAGAAGAAAGAAACGGTCTTCTTGAGGTCATTTTATCCGTACCCACCATTGCTGAGAATTTCCTCACAGTAGAGGAAGTCCATAAAAAATGGGAGTGTTCAGCTTTCATTTGGACTGTGAAATCTCAATACACATAGCTAGGGGTTTAAAAAAGCCATCACCAACAGCTCTGAGCACAAGGCAAAGACACAAAGTGTTGGGCCCGTGTGTAATATCGCAGGGTTATGCTCAGGCTCAAACTCTAGGAGCTCAGAACTCCTATTATCTTTTAGATGCCGGCTGATTACCTCCAGGAGCCTGGCCTCGGTGGGGAATGGCTCCTAGTTTGTGTAACAGAAGACCTAGACCTAGGGAAGCCTACGCCAACCCTGAAGGCTAGTGAGTACATTTAGGAGTGTCTCTAGGATTAAAGGACATATTTGATATCAGCTCTATACATGATAATAGAAGTCTTCTGCCGGTACCCCTGCTTTTGGAAAGTTATTTAAGATGATTTTGGAATAAACCGTGGTCTCCAGTATTGACTGAAAGTCCCCCTGAGATGACCAGATGTCTCTGTCTCATTCTTAATCATTAGGTAGCTAGGCTTTCCCTCACCCACACTCCCCCACTCAGGGTCGGACCCGGGGCTGTTCCACTGGTTCTGATCACTGCCCCAAAGACATCAGTCCAGAATAGATGGTCTCTGCAGGTTGGGACTAATACAGGCCAGACCCCAGCAACGAAGTACTGCATGTCACCTGCTTACCACGGATGTCCTGGAACAAACCCAAAAGGCAGAACAGCCTAGCGGAGTGCTCAGCCTGCAACTAAGCCTGGAGACCAATGCCCCTGGGGCCAGCTTCTCTCTGGAGCAGCTCCAACGTGCTTGCCTTTGTAAGGGAACTTTAGAAGCCTGTGCACAGCAAAGAAATGTATTGCCTGATTTCATCCCAAGTGGGTTTTGAGTTCCCTAAGTAGGCTGTACTTGACATGTGGAAGAACTCAAATCCTAAGTGTATTCACTACACACATTGTCAGAGAGCCCACACCAAGAAGAAACAGATGACAGGCAGCATCCAGAAGGACAGAGAGCCTTAGCACACAGAATGGGGCCACACAGCACACATTCTCGTGTGTCGGACTTCTCTCTCTCTCTCTCTCTCTCTCTCTCTCTCTCTCTCTCTCTCTCTCTCTCTCTCTCTCTCTCTCTCTCTCTCTCTCTCTCTCTCTCGGCATGGAGCGTTGTCACAGCCACAAATCGGGAATGGGCCAAACAAGTTCATAGCAGACATAATGAACCCTGAGATACAGCCTAGCAACCCAAATAACTGACCTGTTACACACACAGGAGAGGAGAGAAGTTCCACAAGCACAAGGCTGAGTGAAAGAAGCCATATTCAAGACTAAACACAAGCGAACTGTGTGGCTAGAAATCAGAGCTGCAATTCCCTTCTCGGGTACAAGGAACAGCAGCGCCGCAGAGGTTCCTGGGATCTTACGTCGCAGCCACTGCGGTGGGTGGTTAGCTGGTTAGCAGCGAGGGCCAAGGGATGGAGTTGGGGAGTGAGGAGGTCAGAGTTATACGTGGCGTGAGCCATCCAGTGTTGGTGGTAGGTGAATGCCACCTCTGCGGCTCCCGTCTGTGCTACACTCATTGGTTCTTTGTACCTATGGCTATATCCCTCTGATGGTGTGCATTCCAAGTATTTTATCACAGACAGCAGTGTGTGTGTGTGTGTGTGTGTGTGTGTGTGTGTACATGTTCATATGGGTGTGTGCACCTATGTGTGCTGGTACAGAGGCCGGGAGTCGACATTGGATGTCTTTTCCTCATTGTTCTCCACCTTATTTTTTGAGACAAGGTTTCTCATTGGACCTGGAGCTCACCCATTTGGCTAGGCTGGCCAGCCGGTGAGCTGTAAGGGTCTCCCTGCCTCTGCCTTCTCAGGTGTGGAATTGCCAAGTTTTTATATGGGTGCTAGAGGTCTGGACTTAAGTCCTGGTGTTCCTGTGGAAAGCTCTTTAATGAGTGAGCCACCTCTCCAACAAGAGTCTGCTATTTCTCTTTCTTAGCATTGCCTGTTTAAATGGAGGCAACATTCGTGTGTTACTTTGGTATATTCACAATTTTGTATTCATCACTAACCCAGAACGCTGAATTCACTTCAGAAAGAAACTCATACCTTTAACTGCCAACATTAATTTCTTCCTGCTCCTCCATCCCTGTCAACCATGAATCTAATTTTTAATCATTGTAGATTTGCCTATTCTGGACACTTCAATAAATCGTCTCCTACAGCATACTGTTTTTTGAGTCTAATTTCTATTACTTCACAAATAAAATACTTTCAAAATTTCTCTATGTGTCAAACTTCATCGCATTCTAGAGATGAATACTTTATTGTGTTACCATTTTGTTACCAATTCAACAGTTGTTGGGCATTTTAGCTTATTCTGCCTTCTGGAAACTGTAAACAACACTGTCATGAACAACATGACTATGGTTTTGTGTGATGTATGTTCTGATTTCTTGTGGTCAACTCTAACTTTAAATCTCAAAGGAGAGGCCACACCTGGCAGTGGTGGCACACACCTTTAATCCCAGTACTCAGGAGACCAAGACAGGCCAATCTCTGAGTTCAGGGCCAGCCTGTTCTACAGATGAGTTCCAGGACAGACAGGGCTACACAGGGAAACCCTGTCTTGAAAAGCAAATGAGAAAACTGGTCTCCAAGATGGCCTCCACATTTGGCATTCCTACTACCAAAATACGTAGGTTCCAACTTCCCCCATCCTTGCCAACAACAGTTGAAACTGACTTTTAAAAATTATAGCCATCCTAGAAGATATGAGCTGGTACTTTTTCTGTTTTCTTTAGTTTTTCTAATTCATGATATTTAGTGTCTTTTTGAGTACGCGTTGGCCATTTCCTTTCTTCTTTGAGGAAGTATCTGTTGAGTTGTTTTGGTTTTTGGTTTGGTTTGTTTTAATTGGGCTGTTGGTTTTTTTTTACCCTGTTGAGTTGCAAGACTCGTACATTCCAGACGCAAGTCTGGTATCACATCCATGATCAGACTATTCTTCCCACTCTGTAGTTGGTTTTCTTTTGCCATTAGTGTTGGTGGAAGCAGAAAAGGCTCTAGTCTAATTTTTAGAATGTTTTTCTTTTGTTTATCCTTTGATCGTACTCACCCCTAATTCTCCCAGACACCCCCAACTCATCAGCCACCCACCTTTGTATCCTCTTTTTTATTCTCTGTAACCCACCGAGTCTAATTAGTGCTGCCCTCTGGAGCGTTGATGGATAACTTGCGCAGGTAACAATAGCCCCTGTGAGTTCATGAACAACAGCCACGCCCTGTCCAGAAGACAGTCTCTCACACATCTCCCCATTGTCCACCCACTCTTCCCTGATATTCCCTGAGCCCTACGAGAATTCAAATAGATGCTCCATTTAGAGTCTAGTACCCGACCGTCACTTATTCTCAGTACAGTGACAATTGTGAGTCTTAGCAGCACTAATCTACGGGTAGAAACATAAGTGCTTAGAGGGCAGTTTGACAACATGTCCATTTAGCAAAAACAATGGGAGGTTCTCTCCTAGGGTCTACGACATCCTGAGCCATGAGCTAGGTTTTAGTATTAACGAAACCTAATATATTTATCTTGTTCTTTGCTTACTTATGTTTTAATGTCATATTGAAAAATTATTGCCATGATTTCTATATTTTAAAGATTTTATGTTTTAGCTTTAGCATATGATCCGTTTTATTTCTTGTACAATATAAGGTAAGCGTGATAGTTACACTTGTCACCTTGACTGTATATGCAATGGCCTAGGAGACCCGTGAGGGCATTCCAGATAGCTGAACTCCAGCAGAAAGACACAGAATGTGGGCGGCACTGTAGACCAGGGCCCTGAACTAAATAAAAGGAGACGGCAAGCGCCCCAGCATCCATGCGTCTCCTCACTGCCACGCTCCTGATGTTATGGCTTCCCTGCTGAGATGGATGTGTGCCAAAACAAACCCTCTCCTTTTTTTCCTGGTATTTTGTCACAGCAATAATTGACATAACTGGCACAGTAAGGACCTAATCTTGTTGCTTGTCCGTGGGTACCAGTGGTTCCAGCATTATGGTGAGAAGAATCCCTCTTTCTTACCATGGTATCACCTGCCAACCTTGTCAGAAAAAACAACAACAACAAAAAAAAACCCTGATCAACTATAGGTGTGTTCTTCTTGCCTCTGAATTCCATTCATTGATACACATGGCCACCCTATGTCAGAATGACCAAGTCATTGCTAGAGTTTTGTCGTAAGCTTAGAGATGAGGAAATGTCTTCCAATTTAACTCTTCCTCAAAATTTTTCTGACTATTCTAAGTCTTGAAACATAAAATTCCACATGAATTTTTAAATCAGATTTTTAATTCCTGAAAAACAAACTATTGATCAATTTGTGGACTATTGCATCTTAAAGATATGAAATTTCCCAATCCACAAAAAGAAGTTGCTTTCAATCCCATCTATCCTTTTTTTTTTTTTTTTTTTTTTTTTTTGGTTTTCTCTGTAGCTTTGGAGGCTGTCCTGGAACTAGCTCTTGTAGACTAGGCTGGTCTCGAACTCACAGAGATCTGCCTGTCTCTGCCTCCTGAGTGCTGGGATTAAAGGCGTGCGCCACCAATGCTTGGCTAAACCCCGTCTATCTTTAGCTGTTCATTAGTGTAGGTTTTCAGAACATAGTTTTCACAACACGAACCTTGTCCTTTTGTTGAATTTGCTCCTTACGTGTTGCTCTCTGTGGTGCCAGCATTCAGGCACCTGCTGTCTAATTTCAATTTCAAATCTATTAACCATTCGAATTTAGAAAGACAACTGGATTTTTGTTTATTGATGTTACATCCTGCAAAGCCATTGAATCTTTTACTCTCGTGGGTTACACCGAGATGGCTCCTTAGACCTTCTCTGTCTGTCAGCACGATTGTGCCTGCTGGTCCTGCTGGCTACACACTTCAGAAGAACCCTGAATAGAAACACTGAGAGCTGCCATTCTTTTCTATTTGGTCTTTGGTGACTCTTCAGTCTTTTGCCGTGTCACCATTGGGTCTTTCTGAAGTCTGATGTATGTTGTAGAACCTTTATAAGTGTCCCTTATTGGATTAAAGATGATCCCTTTTACTGCTAGTTGTATATGTGTGTGTCCAAAATGTCATACTCATAAACATAAAATAAAAATAAATATGGTGATATATAATCATTCACATACTGGTTTTTCTCATGTAGAACCAACTAGTTGAGCTTCAACAAGCAGAAATTCTTTTTTAAAAATATGTGTGTGTGTGTGTGCGCGCGTGTGTGTGATTTTTGCACGTGAGTACAGTGCCCACAGAGGCTAGAAGAGGGCATTGGATCCTCTAGAACTGGAGTTACATTAGGTGCTGGGAACTGAACCTGCGTCCTCTGCAAAAATAGCAAGTGCTCTTAACCACTGAGCCATGTCTCCAGCATTGAGAAATTGTTAAAATAGGTGAGTTTATCAATATTTTACTTCAGAGACTTTGGTTTTGTATTCTGATTATGAAGAGGTTGCTTATTTCAAGATTACAAAGGCACTCTGTGTTGTCTGTAACTTGTCTTTACATTTGAGCTTTCCTGTCTATGCCAGTATAAATCTGGAATTAATTTTCATAGAAAGTGTTATGGAGGCAAACATACCTTTGGCCTTCACTGATTTTGAATTGAATCAGCATCACTTATTGAAAAGACTTTGTGATGACCAACAGCTGTCTAATCGTGCTTAAGGCCCACTAGATAGGAGGGGAATCATGCCTGGTATTGGAAACCTACCAAACTACTCAGAGCTAGTGAGGTCATGGACCTTAGAAAATAATCTGCCATCAGCCAGGCAAGGTGGCATACGCCTTTAAAAGTCACAGTATGGGCTGGAGAGATGGCTCAACAGTTAAGAGCACTGGCTGCTGTTCCAGAGGTTCTGAGTTCAATTCCCAGCAAACACAGAGTGGCTCACAACCATCTGTAGTGAGATCTGGTGCCCTCTTCTGGTCTGCAGGGATATATGCAGACAGAACACTGTATAAATAATTTAAATTAAAAAAAACATTTTAAACAACAAAAAGAGAGTCACAGTACTTGGGAAGCAGAAGCAGGAGGATTTCTGTGAGCTCAAATCCAGCCTGATCTATAGAGTAAGTTCCAGGACAGCCAGGGTTACACAGAGAAACCCTGTCTCAAAAAAGTCAAAACACCAGTACTCGGGAGGCAGAGGCATGAGGATCTCTGTGAGTTCGAGACCATCCTGGTCTACAAGAGCTAGTTCCAGGACAGCCTCCAAAGTCACAGAGAAACCCTGTCTCTAAAAACCAAACCAAAACCAAACCAAAACCAAAAAGCAAAAAAAAAAAAAAAGTTTAAGAAAATAATCTAAATAATCTGCCATCATCATTTTGCCAGTCCGGCATAACTTGCATTTTAAATCTTATCCCAGATAACTATGGCTGCCACCCCTCATCCAAAAAAAAAAAGCCTTTCTTTATAGGAAATGGAAAACACCAAAGAAAACCACAAGGGGACATTAAAATGTAGAGAACAACAGATTGTGTGGAGCACAGCCCCGACACACCTATGTCACAGCACTTGAATCTTGGGCCCTGGGGGAATCACAGAAGGGGGTCAGAAAGACTGTTAAGAGCCAGAACACTAGGAAGTCAGCCGTGAGAGTCTCCCATAGCCATGGCTGTGTAAACAAGACAGGAAGGGGGAAAACCCCGCGGGCTCCCACTGCAGACAAAGAACTACGGACAAGGAGTGCGAGGAGAGCCGGCCTCGCCCCAAGATGAGCCCCTTTTTGGTTATCCGGTGCAGACTGGTCAGCCCTGAAACGAACATGTTCACACAACCCACACAAAAGACCCAGCAGGTTGCATTTGTGTGTGTTTGTGCATACAGACACACACACATACACACATGTAACGTGACACTAAAAGAAGAAGAGACTGTCGACAAGAGTGGGGAGCTTGGGAAGGGTTTGAAGGAGGGTAGCTGGAAGATGCCAGAGGGAGGAAAGGAGTCATGTAATTCTGTTTCACTTAAAATACTGTTCGAAATTTTTTAAAATAAAAATAAACGAGAAAGCTAGTTGTCACGAGCCCGGGAATGAGTCAGAAATTGGACCGGCAAGCAGAGTCCCCCATGGTCTTACCTCCAGGTTCCTGCCTTTATGCCCTGAATTTCCTCAGCGATCAGATGTGACCTGAGAGTGTAAGACTAGTACACCCTTTGCCCCTGAGTTGTGTTGAGTCTCAGAGTTTTATCACAGCCACAAAATGAAAGTGGAACGCCATCGTGTGGGTCTGTCAGGCACGAACAGTACGGAACGCTTGTGGAACGCCATCGTGTGGGTCTGTCAGGCACGAACAGTACGGAACACTTGTCTAGATTCACTTTGCTTCTCTAGTCTTGCGGCCATCACAAATCTTGGCATCCTGTAGCACAAAACTCTAGCAGGATCTGTGCAACTACGTTTGGCATTTCATATTTCCATATACATTTTACAAGCAACACAGTCTCCTAGGATTTTTACTACAGTGCACTGATAGATCCGTTTAGGGATAAACAGGGTTTTTACAATATTGACACCATAGTAAATATCACCAGGGTACAGCTTTAAAAAGACTTGCCTTGCCTGTGACTTACTTAACAAAGATAAGTAAAGATAATAATGAATAGAATGGTGACAGTGACACCCGACACAGCCAGGGAACATGCGATGCTTGCGTCCAGTCCTTTGGGGATTTTTATTTTATTACATTGTAAAAATTAGCTGTTAAGATATCAAAAGTTAGAGGAGCTTCATAGAGAAAGTCATAGCATTTTGTTACAGGTTATAAAAGCCACATTTGAAGTAATGGGGAAGTGTGGCATGTCCTTTGTTGGGAAAAATTAACAACCATGAGCGTCAGTTTTTTCCAGAGATAAGATTAATTTTAATCAGAACATCAACAGTGTTTTACTGGGACCATATAAAAGCATTTAACATTTACGTTGAAGCAATTCTAAATGTTCTCATTTCACTAGCAAAATTTTAGCTGTGAAAAACACTGATGTAAGACCACTGTGTTAGATACCGTAACTCTGTACAAAGCTGATATAATAACTTAAAAAGCTGCGTGGCTTTATTAACAAGTATTAGGAAACCAAGAAGTATAAAAAAAAACAAGATCCATTCCAGTTTTTGTTTTGTTTCAATAGAGTCTTGGTCTGGAACTTTCTCTGTAGACCAGGCTGGCTTCAGACTCACAGAGGTCCACATGCTTCTGCCTCCAGGGTCCTGGGACTAGAGGTGGTGCCACCATGCTCCACCCATTCAGACGTAAAACATAAGGAAGACGACATTCAGTTCCCAGCAGAGAGATGCTTTGTCTAGTCAATGCTGTTATCATACTTGATCATTGAAAAATAGCACCAACCACAAGTAAAATATTGAATGGATTATCCCTAATTCAAAACATTAAAAAAATAGAACAGATTTAGGGGAAAGTTGACATAAGCTCAAGGTAGGGGCAGCGGGGATTGTGGGGTGCAGAAAAACTAGAATTCATAGGGGAGAAATATGGATTTGAAGATTAAAAATTAAAACGTAAAAATCAGCTTGAGAAAAGTATCCCTCCCATTCTTGATTAATGGGTTATTAGCTCTCTGCAGCTGATTGAATTAAAAATGACACCCACTAGTGAAGGGGGATGGTGCCAGGCAACACACAGAACAGACGGGCTGCGGGTCACTGCCAATAGACACGTAACAATGTAGCAGTCAAGGCACACGACCCTAAAACATGACTTTGCAGCACACTGAGTGCTGGTTATCTGGGAAACCGCGCCTACAGGCTCTGAGGGTCTGTCCTTGTGTCAAAGCAGCTCGGGTCTGCGAGAAGAGCTAACGTTAAGAAAGGATTTGTCTAAGGAAGAGGCTGCTCAGAAACAACTTTCAATACTTCCCACACTTTCTATCCGCTAGACTACTCCTCCCCCGCACGCTCCCGTAAACTGTCACTGCCCCACTCCATTCCTTTCCCTAGTTCAGGGTTCCATAGGGCGGTAAGCAAAGTTGGACGTGGTGGCTCTCGCCTGTAATCCTATTGTTCAGGAGGCTGGGACGGAAGTGTTTGAGTTTGATGCCAGTCTGGGCTACATAGTGAGCTCTAGGCCAGCCTGGACTACAGTGTGAGGCCTTGACATACATACACACATGCGTACATATGTGTATCCTTAAAGCTTTAATCACCAGAATTTTTAAAATCTGGTGTTCTGCGGGACGCCCACGGGTACTAACGTAATTGCCAGGTCTGTCACTTGGTTGATGTCTTTTACTGTCCACTTCAGAGACTTCATTATCAGGCCTTCAAGAAAGGAGAAGACAAGTTTTCACTAGCCTATGAGAAGATGTTCAGATCTGCCTGCTAGGGAAATACACCTCACACCAGCACCCCCTCCCCCTGCCCCCCCCACTCCTCACTGACCATTTTGAAAGACTGAAGTTGCTTGATGAGGCCAGAACATAGGAAGTTAATGAGAGACAGAGGAGGGCTTCCCTTGGCTGAAGGGGGCTGAGAGTATTGGTTAAAGGTTCAAACGTGGGATTTAGTCCAGGCAGTGCTCTAGTGGAGGCTATACTTCAAGGGACGTGTGTTCACAGACAGCTTCCACACCTACTGGAAAGAAGTTAGAGCTACTGTTTTCTTTTATGGGATGTCTGGAACATATTAATTTCCAAAAGTGGGCCAGGGAGACAGCTTAGTGTTAAATGCGCCCAACGCTAAGTCTGATGACCTGAGTTCAAACCCCAGGACCCACGTGGCGAATGAGAGAAAGGACTCCCTTTCACATACCCACATGCCCACCATAGCACATGTATGTGCACGCACATGTGGACACGCACACACCATAAAGAAGCATAACAAAAGCACATTTTAAAAAACAAGTTAAGAGCATCTATAGAATGCCTAGTTCACCAGCGTCCATGTTGGACAGCTAACACTGCCTGCAGCCCCAGCTCAGGAGGGGCTCTGGGCTCTGTGGGTATTTACACTCTCACACGCAAATGCGCGTAAACATAATTTAAAAATAAAAATAAATCTTTTTAAAAGGCAAGTTAAAAGTAATGTTATAGACTCCTAATGGACCTCATCTAAATAGAATTCATTGCACAGTCGCATCAGGTCTGCGTGATTCACCATGTGTGGTTAGCTTTCTCATTGCTGGGGTTAAAATCCCCCACTAAAGCCACTGCTAAAGACATGCCTTGACTCACAGTGTAAGAGTTCCAGTCCATTAAGCTGCTCGTCATCCATCCAGGACACCAGGATGGGGTGGTGGAAACCTGGAGCATAGCTTCCTAAAATCCCTGTAGGTCAAATGTGCTACACCTCCATGTGCAGCTCTGTCCATATGACACTAGGTTCTACAACCAATTAGGTCTCTGGCTGCAAAAGTTCCACAGCCTCGCCAAACTGCACCACCCTCCGAGGACTGGGTATTCAAACACACAAGTCAGGGGGGCGCAGCAGGGGACCACATTTCACATTCAAACATAACACACAGGGGTCTTCATGGAACCAGGATGATCCACGATCCAGTGAGTCACCAAAAGGTCCCCACAGCAGGTGTGTTTAGATAAAGAACACGTTTGACACCAAGCGGCCAAACTCCAAGTTTCTAGTTTTCTGCCATTGGTCTCATTTTTAAAAATGGAATAAACAGAAAAATAGGAAGGATTGATGGGAGGAAGGAAGGAAGGGAGGGAGGGAGGGAGGGAATCAAAACCATGCATAGTGGCGTACACCTATAATCCTAGCAATATGAGTGGGGGGGCAGGTGGTGGCTGGAGGTAAGAGAACCAGAAATTCAAGGTCAGCCCGAGACACACAAAACCTTGTCTGAGGGGAGAGAAGAGGGGGAGAGGGGGAGGGAGGGATGAAGAGAAAGAGAGAGAGAGAGAGGAGAGAGAGAAAGAGAGAGAGAGAGGAGAGACAGAGACAGAGAGATGATGATGAAATCTGCACTCTCAGTATCTCCTGGAAACATGAGATACTGCCTGAAGTTTGGTTTTAATCAATTGCTTTGGTCGCAAAGATCAAAGCTCACAGTCATGACCGGTTAAGTGCGGACTCCCAGGAATTCCGATGTAGTCGGTATGCGGGTGTAGCCTTAGTATCAAACATTTACCAGCTCCCTGGGACGTTCTCATTTGGAACGAAACTAAGAACTACTGGCCTAAATAACTTAGGTCTGAAGACCAGTTTTGGCAAATGACCCGGAAAGCTGTTTTTGCAATTCTCTCTGTGACCACTAGATGGCAGATTGTCCCCACAACAACCTTTCAATACCAGGTGTTTGCAGAACTGTTCCAAGGAACCTCCCTGTTCAGGCAGATCAAATACTCTCCAGGCTTGGCCTCACCCGGAATCCTATCGTTGGCGGGCATCTTTTTTAAGTTCAGAGGGAAACGGAAAGGAGAAAGGGAAGAAAAAACCCTCAAATCTTTTAAACCTGGCCTCTTCTGCAGCCACAGCGAGACAGTCCCTCACTTCTTGGCGTCGGTCTTTTCTTGGGTATAAATTACAGCTAGGCATTCTTTAGGGCAAGGTCACACCCTTTGTTTGGAATGAGGCTTTTTGGAAACTTTTTTCATTACAAGTAGCTAGTTCATGTTGTTTCAAATTGCCAAGAGGCACTCATTATGTACTTAGCATTGACTTTTGCCCATCCGGGAATCAAACTCAGGGCCTCTTGCTATCTAAGTGAATGCTCTACCGCGGAGCCACAAACACCCTCAGCCTCCGAGGGCAATATTTAAACCCTATTTATAGATTCTGATTAGTGGTGGGAGTAAAAGGGGCGGGTAGGAGAAAACTGTGAAATCAAGAAGATTCCTGTCACCCTAACACACCAGAGTGCGATTTTTCCGGAAAACAAGTACCTCTGGGCTTAATTTTTCTCCCTTTGATCTGAAAATAAACACCAGCCCCCACACTCCCCGGTTGTGCACTGTTGGTTCCTTAAGGAGCCATCTGCTGATTCCCTGTAAGAACTCAACACGCAGCGATTATGGGCAAAGTCCAGAACGACTTCAAGACAATTAAAAAAAATAAAATTAGCTTTAAAATGAAGTGCAATTACTGTATCCATGTTTCTGCCATTTGTATTTCCCCCCATTTGTAATATATTCGTTTTGGTGAATGTGTGACTTCTGCATTTCTGAAGACAGAGCACTCCTGACTGATGACATCTATACTGGAAGCCGGAGATCAGCTCGAAGGACTCAAGACGACCTTCGTGGTCACTGGTTCTCACATTAGTCCGATGAGAGACCCAGTGGGCTCTCCTACCAAAATTATGTCCCAAAATCCAATTAAGCAGGATTATCCAGAGAAAGTAGTACCAGTAGGATGTGAATAATTAACTGAGTACAAGGAATTTGGGCAATGGGTTTATGGGGGCTGGGGAATCCTAAGATCTGCAGTCTGCAAGCCGGAGAAGCAAGGGAAGCTGATGGTGTGGGTCCAGTCGGGAGAGCCGGTGAGGGAAGTCCCAGCTGAGCGCCAAGCAGGGTGTGGCTGCTGCTGGTGCACTAGCTGCCTCTCGATCAGTCTCTGTCTTCTACTCCAGTCAATAACACACTGGATGGCAACCTAACAGCATTGTCAAAGTGTATGCCACAGAATTCTGGTTCCTTAGCATGCTAATAAAGGCAATTTAGTACCAAAAGTTCCTGTGTCAAGTAAGTTTGGGAAATCCTGGGCGAGACTGTTGGACAGAGGTCCTTCTCCGCAGGACTTCTTGGAGCTTGTGACACGCCTATGTGCTTTGTGGTCAGTCAAAGGGGGGGGGCGTTGCATCCAAGCTTTCCAAACTTGTCGTACTGCTCAACATTCCATTGCTGCAATAATTGAAATAACACAAAGGAAGAGTTCTCTCTGGCTCCTGGACCCAGACGTTTTAACTCACAGTTGAATGAGTCTGTTACATGGGGCCCCGTCATGAAGTAGAAATATCATGGAGGAAGGAAACAGTAGAAGAAGGCTGCTCACCCTGAAGCATCCAGGGAGCAGAGGGGATCTCAGAACAACACTCTCAGAAGGCAAGTTCCCAGTACTCCACCTCCTCCAGGGAGGGGTACATTCCACAGTCCGCCATTTCCTAACCACTTGCTAAAACTCCAAACCTACCCACGGATGAAACCACCAAGTAAGACAGAGCCTTCATCTCTGCTTGTCTCTCAGCCCTTCACAGACACACCCAGGGGTGTGAGCCAGGGATCTCACAGGTGTGTTTCACAAACCAGCACACTGCTTTAACACAGTGCCCCACTCAACCTGCAGGACCTTTCCAGATGCTGCCCTTGAGGCCTTATCAAGCACTTCTGAGCAGAGGGTGTCTTTCACCTGATTGTGTACCTAGCCCCCAGCTTGGGACTGTAAAGCAAACAGATTCAGGTCATGTTTGCAGGTCTGTTCAAGGCAACGGCGAACCGCAGAGAGGGCTAGAGGCTAGACCCTAGGAGTCAGCTGGAAGCAGGGCCAGCAGGAGTCTCCTGCAGCGCGGCACTTCCCAGAGGTCTGGAAGATGCACACGGGACTTTGAGGATCTCAGAGCAGAACTTGGCTTTCACCATGGCAGACACTGCAGCCAGCAGGAAAAGCTCATTCTTCCTCCGAGGCGGGATGAGCTAGATGCGCCTGCCTGCCACGGCCCCTGCTTGTTACAGCCCTTCTGTCTGCTTTTCAGGCTCTGAGAGCTGCCCACAGGCCGTGCCCTCCTCCCCCAGAGTTGAAGTTTGTAAGGGCTAGTGTGAATTGTCAACTTGACAGAATTTAGAAGCACCTGGAAGACGGGTGAGTGAGCATGTCTGTGGGAATTATCTTGATTGTGTTCGCTGTAGGAAGACCCACTTGCTATAGGTAGACCACGCCCTGGGTATCCATCCTGGGCTGTATGAAAAGGAGGAAGTGGGGTTTGGGAGAGGGCTCCGTGGTTAAAGGGTTTCCCACACAAGTGTACAGACATGAGTCCAGATGCGCAGAAAGCTCTGTAAATACCTGGTGGGCATGATGGCCTGCTTGTAATCCCAGCCTTAGAAGGGGGTGCCCAGCAAGAGTAGCCTTACCTGGGAGCTCCTGGTTTGATGGAGAGCCTCTCCCCAATGAATAAGGAGGACCTTGAGTCTCCATATGTGCATGCCCACACAGGCAAACTCCTCATGCCCACACACGCAAACTCCTCATGCCCACATACACACACACACACACACACACACACACACACACACACACGCACACACACACACGCAAATGGAGAGCGGAAAGGAAATGAGTGCACGAGCTGAGGGCTGGTGTTCATCAGTCCCTGCTGACTCTGGATGCACGTGACCTACTGCGTCACACTCAGATGTCATACCTACCCCACCACAATGGACTGTCCCCTTGAGCTGGGAGCAAAAACAAGCCCTTTGTACAGGCTGCTCCTGACTGCTTATCACAGGAATAGGAAAAAAAAAAAAACAAAACACCTAAGACAGAGTTTGAGTAGCCAGACTCTCATGCTCTTCACCTGGGAAACGCTCTGTGGTTCTCCGGGATTGGAGCTTCCGGTGGGTGTGCTTAGACGGTCTGCAGGGTGACTGGACAATGGACTAGCTTCCTACCACCCTGCTAGCATCTGCGGGGATTGCATAAACTCTCACGATCCGGGGCTGTGGGATGATTAAGACCCCATTCATCCCTTCTGTGGACTCTCTTATCTTGACGCCATCTCAGACGGAGAATGTCTAGAGCCCTGGAAATCCCCCTATATCATTTCTCTGAATTCTCAAACAGGAAACCACTGTCCTTTATGTTAGTAAATTCTCTTTGTGTCTCCATCATTCACTCACTTGTCCTTAGAGGACACCGTGAGGGGTGTGTGTGTGTGTGTGTGTGTGTGTGTGTGTGTGTCTGTGTCTGAGTCTGAGTCTGTGTCTGTCTGCCTGCCTGCCTGTCTGTCCCAGGTGAATGAGATAGGCTCAGACCTTGCCTCCATGAACTTTCCAGTCTTCTAGAAAAGACACACAAGGCACATAATTGCACAGAACACCTTGTGAAAAATGCTCTCTGTGTACTGAGGTTGCACTCAGGGCCCCACACATGCAAGCACCTGTTCTGCTGTTGAGCTACACGCTCAAGGAGAATCTGTAATCTATGCTGGGAAGTAGCCCCAGGTGCTATGATGAGCAGCAGGCGGTTTCTCCAGTTGGCCGGAGACAAGAGAAGCACCCCACTCCAACTAAAGTTCAGGCTGAGCTGTGAAGAATGAAAAAGAACTAGGTAGACTTGGAGGTAGAGAGGGGAAGAGGGACGCAGGCAGTGGGAACAGCCTATGTAAAGGCCGTGCAGACCCCAGGATCTCCATAGACGGCAGACACAGGAGAAAAGCCCTCCTCCTAACTCACAGAAAATGTGGTCCTTACATATAGATGCATGGCCCCACAAGGAGCACCAGTGTCCCTCCTGCAGGCCAGCCTGGGCTCTCATTCACAGATGGCTCAGCAACTCTGTGGGCATTTGATGCCACCCTCTGCCCCTGAAGTTGAGTTAGATCTTTGTGGTTTACTTTGCGCAGACGCGATAAGCTGCCCCACCCAGGAAAGTGTAGGAAACTAATGGTGAGGCCTGTTCTCTCTTCCTGTCTGCCATGACGCTCTCGGTCATTAAGTGGCAATGGACAGATACAAACTGAGATTTGAGGGATTTTCTTGTAGTGTAGTCTGGCCCATCTTGAGGGATAAACCTACGAAAGCTGCCTCAGGAAACCCACCCAGGAGCAGGGTTGTTGACCGCTTGGCTCCACGCCCCGCTAGGCCCCATGGGTTTCCTTTGAATCCTGGTCTCTGCCGTTTCCTATCTCTGGGTAGGGCCCTTGAGGGCTTCATGCTTCTGCTTTTTCATCTATAAAATAGCAACGATTGCATTCACTGTGAAAATTACATAGGTTAATTTATGGGAGAAGCTTGGAAAGTTGCCAGACACGGAGTAAGTGCTCAATAAATATTAGCTTTATTATTAATATTTCTTCAAAAACAAACAACAGTTGGATGTCACAGGTGGCCTGGATCCCTCCTTAGGAAAAAATACCATCCAGAGGAAACCTCCCTGGCATCTGCCTTCAGGGTATTGTAACAAGGGATGCAAGATCATGCGTACCTCTTGGCGGAGCCGGGGAGCGACATTAATGTGCTTAGCTTTTAGTTTTCCCTAAGTTTGGTAAGAGGCCTGGTTTAGAGAGAATAGTGTCTTCTTTCATAAAAACAAGGGTACGCACAAAGTGACCAGTGACAGCCACACCAGATGGAGATGAGAACGCCACAGAATGTGTGGCGCAGCTAAACAGACAGCTGGAGCCATGCCCAGTGCAGGTGTTGTGTTGCTGGATTTCTTTGGTTTCGGAGACAGGGTTTCTCTGTAGCTCTGGCTGTCCTGGAACTTGCTCTGTAGACCTGGCTGGCCTTGAACTAGGAGATCTACCTCCCTCTGCTCTTGAGTGCTGGGATTAAAGGCGTGCGTCACCACCACCTGGCTCAGATGTGTGTTTTTAAGAAGTAGGAGATGCTGATTTTCAAGTGTGACTTGTTTTGTTTTAAGATACGCTTTAGGGCAGTGGTTTTCATGCTATGGGTCACGACCCCCTTTGGCAAACCTCTGTCTCCAAAAATATTTACACGACGATTCATAACAGTAGCAAAATTGCAGTTATGAAGCATCAATGAAACCGTTCTATGGTTGGGGGTCACCACAACATGAGGAACTGCATTAAAAGGTCACATTATCAGGAAGGCTGAGAAACACTGCCTTAGGCCAACAGATCATGTCTTCTGGACAAGACATGGCCCATGCCCTTGTGAACTGTCCGCAGCTATGGTCACCTGTAGAAGACTGAGCCCAATAATATTCCATAATGGATATGGAGGGGCACATGAGGCCACACCCCTCCCTCAGGAACGGTTGGCCTGATGGCTGGTGTGTGGCGGGGAGAGCCATAGTCCTCAGTGGTGTAGTCACTGTTGGGCTGCTCTTGTGCCAATAAATAACTGCACATACCCAAGCTCACAGAAACAGTTCTAATTAAACCCGGTGGTCAAAACAAACAACACAAAACCCTGAGAGTAGGAGGGATTTGTTAGAAAGAAGGGGAAGTTAGTTGGGGTTTCTACGGCTTCGATGAAGCACCATGACCGAAAGGCAAGCTGGGGAGGAAAGGGTTTACCAGGCTTACACTTCCACATCGCTGCTCACCACTGAAGGAAGTGAGGAGTACTCAAACAGGGCAGGATCCCGGAGGCAGGAGCTGATGCAGAGGCCATGGGGGGAATTGTTACCATGGCTTGCTGGGCTCACCTTCTTAAAGAGCCCAGGACCAGCAGCCTAGGGATGGCACCACCCACCATGGGCAGAGGCACAGGAGAAAGTAATAGAGGGTGAATATGATCAAAACACATTGTATACTGTATTCAAATGTCAAAACATGAATAATTTTTAAAGGTCTGGATGGAGTTGTGTTTTCATGTCTGTTTTCATGAGCATTGATATGGGCTGGTGTTTAAATATCCACAACACTAAATATCTGGGTGCTTGTTTTGGTGTGATTTGCCAGGACCTCAAGAGACACCAGCCCAAAGATGTCCCTTGCCTCCATCTCCTGCAAACAGAAAGCTTTTCTGGCTTTGAACTGACAAGATCTCAGGGCCAGCACCCTCTCCGAGTCCACCAGACCCTGGTTCCCATCTGAGCTCAAAGCAGTGTGGGTGGTCTCAGCAGATCTGGGGGAAACAAGCACGTCCCAGGCTTGGCCTTGCAACAGAGGTAGAGGCGCGCACACGTGTGTGTGTGTGTGTGTGTGTGTGTGTGTGTATGTGTGTGTGTGTCTGTGTGTGTGTGTCTGTGTGTCTGTGTGTGTGTCTGTGTGTGTGTGTCTGTGTGTCTGTGTGTGTGTCTGTGTGTGTCTGTGTGTGTGTGTGTCTGTGTGTGTGTGTGTCTGTGTGTGTGTGTCTGTGTGTGTGTCTGTGTGTGTGTCTGTGTCTGTGTGTGTGTCTGTGTGTGTGTGTCTGTGTGTGTGTCTGTGTGTGTGTCTGTGTGTGTGTGTGTCTGTGTGTGTATGTGTGTGTGTCTGTGTGTGTGTCTGTGTGTGTGTCTGTGTGTGTGTCTGTGTGTGTCTGTGTGTGTGTCTCTGTGTGTGTGTCTCTGTGTGTGTGTGTGTGTGTGTGTGTGTGTGTGTGTGTGTGTGTGTGCGTAGGGTTTGCCTTGATTCTCCTCCATCTGCTCCACACCCCTCTTACTATCAAGAAGGCACAAATTTGGGGTGTCTTGTAAATTAAGAGCTTGGGGAGATGGCTCAGATAGTAAAGTGTTAGCTTAAGGGCATAAGGGCTTGAATTTGATCTCTAACATCCACAGTTGCTTTTTTGTTTTGTTTGTTTTCATATCTCAGCGGGAAAGATGGCTCAGCAGTTAAGAGCAATGGCTGCCCTTCCAGAGGTCCTGAGTTCAATTCCCAGCACCCACATGGTGGCTCACAACCATCCGTAATGGAATCTGATGTCCTCTTCTGTCCTACAGGCGTACATACAAATAGAACACTCATATAAATAAATAAACACATCTTTTTAAAAAGTATCTCCGCTTAGCAGGGGCATACTCCACCACTCCAGCTCTGGGGAGTGGAGACAGACAGATACAGGGAACTCTGTGTTTATCCTAGCTGAATCTGTGAGATCAGTGAGAGACCCTGCTTCACCAACCACAGTGAAGAGCAATTGAGGAAGATTCCTGATGCTGACCTCTGGCCTCCATACGCACGCATACACTCACTCATAGCAAAAACCTTTCTAGAAATTTAATGGTCTGGAGAGATGGTTCAGAGCAGAGGTTAAGAACACTCACTGCTCTTCCAGAAGAGTCAAGTTCAAATCCTAGCACCAACACCAGGCAACCCACGGACAACCTGTAACTACTGTTCCAAGGGATTCAACAACCTCCTGGGACCCTGTACACACACAAACACACACACGCGCACGTGTGTGTGTGTGCATATGTGTGTATATATGTATATGTGTATACATAGATCATAAAGTAAATATTTAAGACAATAACTGATATATAATATGTTGTGTATCTACGGGGTGCAATTTGAATTATTGACACATGTTTCACCCTACGTTCATATTTCATCCTATGTTCACCCAAGAAAGACTTAGTACCTGTCACTGCACACATTTCTTGGCAACAAAAACTACTCTTCTAGCTGTTTTGAAATGTACGATACAAAGAAGCTAGGTGTGGTGGTGCATACCTGTTATCCCAGCACTCAGGAGTCTGAGGCAGGGGCATGGCTATATATGTGAGGCCACTCTGAATTTCATTGCAAGTGCCAGGACTTCATAAAGGCCCTGTCTTTAAAATAAGGGTATACATTAGTGCTAATATGGTCCTCCCACTGTGAGATCCAATGCAGAACTTACTTCTTGATCTCTGAGTCTGCACCCATGGACCCTTTTCTCCCCATACGCCTTCCTCTAGTAGAGGCCCTCGAGAAACTGGCTACAGCACCGGCATTTATTGTGGCCCCCACCTCGTCCCCCCCATACAACCTTTGTCCCTTTCGGATCCATTCTTTTGCCTGTTTCCACCAGTGGCCAGTTAGCAGAAGTCCTCCTGGTGGACGGCCCTCACAATTTCCCGTTGTTGTTAATATTTATTTGATTATTTAGTTAGTCCATCCGTTTAGGCCAGGCTGGTCTTGAGCTCATGATTCTCCTGTTTCCATCCCCTGAATGCTGGGGTTATGAGTGTGCTCCTGGAAGATTTTTAACTCTCATGACTTCGGGGTTCCTCTCAGACTGCCACCTTTCCCCATCCAGTGGGGGAAGTATGCCAGGGGAACCCATAAATTCATCAGCCAGGGCAGACCAGCGGGAGCCTTTAAAGACATCTCCAGCATCTGGGACGCTGACACCAGGCATAGCCTTTAAACCTTTTAAACATTTTTTCCCTAGGGTGAGTCAGCCTCTTATGGGGGGGCGGGTGGAGAGGGGGGGTCAAGTAATAGCCAGGATCCTACTCAGAGAGTCATGTGTGGCCCAGTCCATCAGCATTTCCGAATCCCCTGGATCCCTTCCAGGGAAGGTCCACACACCAGCAGCCAGCATCATAGACTTGCATCTCCGGATGTCTCAATTCTCTGGTAGCGACTGAGTATGGAAAGTGGCTCTGAAGGATGTGATTTTAAGCAACTCCACACCGTAGTGTGCGAACACTTCACAGGCCTGTCAGAGTTTCTGGCTGCCTTTGTCTTTCCACCTGGCTCTGGCCAAATGGAACTGGCAGACCTTCCCCGTTCCAGTTGGCCCCCAATTCCAGCCCCAATCCTAGTCTAATTTCTTGCACGTGGTCTGAGGACTTAGCCACACACGAATGCAAGGGGAAAAGTTGGGTTTTAATAACATGGGAGAGACAGAGAAGCAAGGACCTTCTCCGAGTAATGAGACGCGGACAGTCTAGTGTCCTGGAAGAACACAACTGTAACCAGAGATGTCCCCCCTTGACTCGTGCTCATTAATAGAGAAAACACTTGCTGCCACGTTTAACGACAAAGCTTTGTAATATGCCTGTAACCAGCGCAGAACAAATTAATGCAGTTCAGGTGGCAGCAGGGAGGCAGCCGACAAAGCTCTTGTTCCCACCTTAGCCCTTCCGGCAGGCAGGGCATCTCTGAGACTGAGGACAACAGGTCCTTGATGAAGGCTCACACCAAGGCAGGGGGATCAGCCATTTCTTAATCTCTTGTAGGGATCCATTAAGCAAGAGGCAGCCTAAAGTAAAAGGTTCTACCAATCATCTTCAGATGTTTCCAAATATTTTAAACCTTGCAAAAGCAAAAATGGGAGTCTAGAGGTACAGGCAAAAGTCCATCCATTTGTGCTTCCCAATCTCTGGTGACCAGTGGCACCCAGCTGGGCCTCAGGCAGCGGAGGACTCTGGGCAGCTTTGCCTTCTTATGGCAATTGCATCTCTCTGGGATAACACCAGCCACACCAAGACCGGTCTTGGTTGCATGGTGGGTTGACCCAGTGTCTCTTCGCGTAAGTTGACGTCTCTGCCTTCTAGACTCTGTGAGACTTGGAATGTGGCTTTGCCTGTGGACTGGGGAGAGACAAGGGGGTCTTGGCGCTCTCCCTTGATCTTCACAACAGTCTTGTCATGGAGAGCTCTTATTTCACTCATTTAAAAAAAATGAAGGCAAAATTCAGATTATAGACTAGTCACTGTTGAAAGAGTACTGCCATCTCCAAGGCGGGGAAACAGAGACTCCAGCCAGTGACTGGAGAGCCAGAGTTCTCCAGGACAACTCTGGTGGTCCCAGGTAGGCTGGCTCACTCACCTTTGTGTTCCCAGAGCTGGAACTGAACGGGTACACAGTAAGCAATAGCCGAGTGAATGAGATGTGGTGTGAGCGGCAGAAGGTTCTGGAGCCCCCCAGCCCTTCTACTTCATAATGCATCATAGCAAAGTAGGTTGGTAGGGAACCCTGGTCACCAAGGGAACTGGCCACTTGTGAAGACACATGTCCCTTTCTCTATTGTGCTAGTCAGCCTTCGTCAACTTGACATGAACTGTAGTCAGCTGGGAAGATCCATCAGGTGGCCCATGAGCATGTCTGCGGGGGCATTTTCTTGTTAAGAGCCTAGCCCACTTGGTCAGTGTCACCTCTGGGCAGGTGGGCTGGGTTGTATACGGAAGCAAGCTGAGCAAGCCAGTAAGTAGTGTTCCTCCATGGTCTCAGCTTCTGTTCCTACCTCCAGGTTCCTGTCTTGTGTTTCTGCCCCGGTTTCTAAGCTCTGTTCATCCCTGACAGAGTTCCCTGTATGTGTCCCTCCACAGGTAGGACCACTGTCAGCTCTGCCCTTACTGTGTCTGTGACTAAGTCACTCAACTTCTCTGCGTCTCAATTATTTCATCTGTTAAAGAGACCAGGAATAAGGTTCACTGTGTGGCTGGACCAGACCAAGTCTGCGCAAAGACAGCCCGATGGTTCCGCCGCTTGAGTGTAACTTCCGACAGGGTCTTCCATGATGTATACACAGGCATTCGCTGGACTGGACTCTCTTTGTGTGCTTGAAATATATACATTTTCCTTAAATAAGGGGACTCACGTAGATACTGCAATAAGGCATAAAGACCATTTCTCTTAAGATGTCTTCTTCTTTTTCTTCTTCTTCTTCTTCTTCTTCTTCTTCTTCTTCTTCTTCTTCTTCTTCTTCTTCTTCTTCTTCTTCTTCCTCTTCCTCTTCCTCTTCCTCTTCTTCTTCTTCTTCCTCTTCCTCTTCCCCTTCCCCTTCTCCTTTTCCTTCTTCATCTTCTTCCTGTGCACTTCTGCCGTGGCTGAAGGCAAAAGACATAGGTCCTTTCCTTCTGCCTTTATGTGGCCGCCAGGGATCAAACTCAGGCGGTCAGGTTTCATGGCAAGTACTTCACCAGCTGAGCCCTCTCCCAGCCCATGAAGACCTATCTCTAAGGGAAATGAGGGAGTGCACACCCCTAGGGGCTCCGAGCAGTCTGGGAGGGCAGGGGGTGGGTCCCATGGTGGAGGGGGCGGGGAAGTCAAATCTCCTCTGAGTGCACAGATGTGTGGCAAGGCCTCAGCAGCTGGGAGTCAAATCAGAGTTAAACCTGCAAGATGTGGGGATCCAGAGGAGCCAGGAACCGGAAAGAACGTCCTCGCTTCTAACATTTCTGGTAGTCCATCCCATCCCCCCACCCACGCTGCTTCTCTTTAGTTTCCTCTGTTTGGCTGCCCACAGTGCCCACGCTATCACAGTCCTATAGGCACACCTTTCTCCCGGGTCCTTTATTTTTACCTCGGAATACTTAAGAAGCCTCTAGTGCCTGTCCCATTCCGACTGTCCCAGGAAATGGTCCTCTGGATGCCTCCAGCAGAGCTCCCAGAAGGATCCAGGGGTCTTCTCACTAAATATTTCCCAGGTATGTTAAGAGGTGTCCGAGTGATTCTCCAGGCCAGCAGAATGGGAGTGAAGACAACACAGGCCACACCCCAGGGGAGCTGCAAGAGCCGACACACCATTGGCTAAGTTTGCTGCCGTCTGTCCTTCATCTGCCTCCCTAAGTGAAGTTTCATCGGGAAAAGCCCCAGTGCCCAGTGATGGACGTGGAACAGGATCAAGAAAGCAGGCTTTGGCCAGGCGTTGGTCACTGGGGCGGCAGAGGCAGGTGGATCTCTGTGAGTTCAAGGACAGCCTGGCAAACAGAGAGAGAGAGTTCCAGGACAACTTCCAAAGCAATACAGAGAAACTCTGTCTCTAATGTCCCTTCCCCCAAAAGAAAGAAAGGGAGAGAGGGAGAGAGAGAGAGAGAGAGAGAGAGAGAGAGAGAGAGAGAGAGAGAGAGAGAGAGAGAGAGAGAGAGAGAGAAAGCAGGCTTTTTGGGGGGGCTGTTTGTTACCACAGCATGACTAAACTGTCTGAGACAGCTAAAAGCAGTTCCCTGGCCTGGCCATTCCCAATGGCCGACTGTCCTTTCAAGAATTTCTAGAGATAGAAGCAGAGGGTCATCAAGGGAGTCCCAGGTTGAGAGGCAAGATCTTCTGTGGGACAATATAAAGAGTTTGGCATTCGTCAGGTTCACCTCCTAAAGGGAAAGATGCCTCGTGCCCAGCTGTATAGGAGTCTGGCTAATCTTACCAGGTCCCAGAACATGTTGAAATTCCTTGCATTCTTTGTTCAAGAAGCGACCCACGGTCCTTTATGCCAGGGCACCCTTCCCCCAGCTCATGCAGTAGTAAATGTATGCATTTAAAATGCATCTTGTCTGTTTCTTCATGAAGTGACAAATGGAAAAAATGCCTACATCCTAAATTAGCAGTTTAGAAAATTAACATCAAGCCAAGACCCCCTGCCCTTATCACCCAGTTGGCTAATTCTGGCAGGATTCGAGAGGGCAGATCTCGGCTGAGGTCCTGAGCTACACAGGCTGTTTTCCAAAGTGAATGTGACCATGCATGTGACCCTTGAAACCTTTGGTTAGAGCACCAGACAGCAGAGGGACACCTGGGTTAAGAGAACCCACTCCCTGCTATGGTTTAGATCAGTGGTTCTCAACCTTCCTGATGCTGTGACCCCGGTGCACAGTTCTTCATGCTGTGGTGGCCCCCAACCATAAAATTATTTCATTGCTACTTCTGCTGTTATGCTACCGTTATGAGTTGTAGTGTAAATATCTGTGTTTTCCAATGTGAAAGGGTTGTTTGACATCCCCCCCCCAGGGGTCGCAAACCACAGTCTGAGAATCACTGGTTCAGAGCTTGTTGAATAGTCCAAAGGTCATGAGCTAACGGCTGATGCAGCAGCCTATTGTGTAAGGGGGATGGGGGTCCTATGGGCAGAGTCTAACGGAGGGAAGCTAGGACACCATGCGTGGGGTGCCCTCAAAGGGGATGTTAGGCTACCCATTCCTTCCTCTCTTACTTTCCAACCATGAGGGGAGTAACTTTATTCTACTTTGTGCTTCCTTTAGGGACTCAAAGCAATAGAACTACCACCACCCCAACTCCCAAGCCATCACCAAAGCCTCAGAAGCCCTGAGCCAAAATAGGTCTTTGCCCCTTCCTGAGTAGTTTATCCTGCCTATTTGCCACAGTACTGGAAAGCTTCCTGCCGCCACCCAAGAGAGGAATGGAGTTATCTCCCTGTGTTCCTCATAATACAGTAAGGGGTTTCGACGGGACTGCACGGAGGGGTCAACGTTGTGTCCCTTGCTGTGGGACCCAATGGACTGATATTGAGACCAGGGGCGTGTTGTTTAGTAGGAAGGCTGCTGCAGTGGCCCCACTCCCACAATTTGTTGGGAGAAAAGATATCCGAAACATGATCAAGAAAGCAGGGTTGTTTTTTTAATTAATTTATTCTTATTACATATAGTGTTCTGTTTGCATATACACCTGCGTGCCAGAAGATGGCACCAGACCTTGCTAGGAATTGAACTCAGGACCTCTGGAAGAGCAGCTAGTGCTCTTAACCTTTGAGTCGTCGCTCCAGCCCAAGAAAGCAGATTTTTATCATGGAGTGGGTATGGTCCAATTGGTCCAAAGGTCCTAACAGGAGGTCTGTATGGGATAGATGACCAAACCAGGAGCTGTGCCTGCTTCAGGAAATGCACTACCCTTTTCAAAAGATCTGGGAGTGTCTGGGAGCTGGAGGCATCAGGATTTTGACTTTGAGACTACCATAGGCTATACAGAACATTCCAGCCTGGCCTCTATAAATGAGAGTCTCTCCCCTTCCTTCCCCCTGCCCCATTCTGTCTCTCTGTCTGTTTGTCTGTCTGTCTGTCTCTCTCTCTCTCTCTCTCTCTCTCTCTCTCTCTCTCTCTCTCTCTCTCTCTCTCACACACACACACACACACTGAATTCAAATCTTTTCATGAGTACCCCAGAATGTTAATGAAGTCCCTTGCTAGGCTCTGAGAATGGCTACTAACCTGGGTTCTGGGGATCTGAACTCAGTCCCCATACTTGCACAGCACACACTTTGACCACTGAGCCCCTTGCTCAAATTTTCATGTCTTCAACACCAATGGTGACCAACTGTAAATGATGTGTGAGATATGACTTAAATTCCAAATAAGCTGCGTCTATACTAATTTCACTTTAAGTAAGATATCCCTTGAGAACGCATTAATTAGCAGACTGTGAGGTATAGTCTGCCACACAGCTTAGCTCATACAGCTGCTGCTGCCCAGGCCTGGGCGTTACTACCTGCATCTCCACATGGGAGGATGCTGGCAAGGATGGACCCAGGCTGCCAGGGTGGGTCAGCCTGACCACACTGTCCCTACAGAGTCTTTAATCTAAGCCTCAGGGTCTCTATTTTCCAAACTGCGGGCATGCCTTGTGGTTCATTCAAAGACAACCACAGGTGCCTACTGATGGGCCAAGTCAGGATGGCTTCATGATCAACACCACGGCCTTCAGCATCCAGACTGGCTGGGTGCAAACCCCAGCAGAATTGCCCGCTAGTGATCCGTGGGTGTACATGCAGGCAACTTTATGTTCAGCACGTTGTCTGGTATGTAAGCATACTTGCCCTTGGACTTGAGACCTGGTGCAAGACATCAGTTCTTCCCGGAGAAGACAGGAGAGCCTTCTATGACCCTCCATCAGCACATTTGGAGCTAGCTGTGCTCTTTGTCCTTGACAGGTTGTTTGTACATGCACAATCTAGACTCTGCCTGATTTCTGATTGGTACAGATCTAAACATCTCTCCTGACATCCACCTCTGCCTCCTGGCCCTTGCTGTCCTCTCTGAGAGCTCCTATAGCCAGTGGCCAGACAGCACATTAACCTATGTCCTACCCAGCAGTGTCAGGGTTGCTCTGAGATGTGGACATGTGTTTTCTCCGGAGGGGGGCTGGCTGGCATGCCTTACACAGGGAGACACTAGAGACTGACTCATCGGCCCACTGGCACCAAGCTTTAGAATCTCAGGGGCCTCGTGAGCTGGTTGTGAAGCGGCTGACAGATGAGAATCAGCCACGCTGGGGATGCTCTCAGCGGAGACAACGCATGCTAGGATTCGGGGCTTTTCCTGGTGGCGCTCAGATTAAGTGCTGGCTAGCATCACTGGATGCATGGCTTGGTTTTAGCCAGTGAACTCCACTGGGGGCCCGGAGTCTCAGGTCAGTGACCAAAAGCCAGGGACAAGCTAAATCCACCACTGCAGCTGCATATGGCCACATCAGCAACATCTGTGGGAGCAGGTAGCAGTGCTCAGGGGTGCTGGAGCCAATCCTGGTATCACCGACGAGGTCTTCCTTCGGCCTGCCTTCTTTTGTTTCCTGCCCAGTTCTTAAGGCTTCCTCTGCCTTCCCATTAGTTCCAAGCTGCCGCTTTCTGCTCTGTTAACACGAACCAAGTCCTCCTGAAAGCCTCTGCCTTGTATAGATGCTTGATTTCCTGATAGTAGATCTGAGCATGAGGACACACCCATTTTGCTTCCTCTAGAAAGGGCTGTGCTTATCTGCGTAGTAAACATTTTACGGAGTGCCTACTGTTTGCCGGGGCATATCTGGTGTCAGGATATGGAACTGATTAGGAAAAGCATGTCTCTGTCCTCGGGAACTTATATTGAGCTAGAAAACACAGCCAACATCAAACAACTAATGATGTCATTATTTCTCCAGTGGGTCCCCCCTCATCACTGGGTGATGCCAATCTATAGGTAAATGTGTGAATCCTGCAGTGGATGAAAGGAGCACTGGGAAACCAGAGAAACGTGTCTCCTTTCCAGAGTCGTCAGTTCAGCTGGCAACACAGCTGTGTGCTCATGTAGCCAAGCAACCATCCCACACAAGTTCCCACACCAAAGGAACATGGGGATCCGTAGCGTCCAATTTGGGGCATCAGAGCAGAAGACTTTGTGGACAGCCTTGACAGTGGGTCACAAAAGAGCTCAGCCATACAGAAAAGATCCCTGTAAAACCAGCCACCTAAGGTTCTACCTCCCACCAGGGACTTCCGTGAGTGCCCCCCTCCCCCGCTCGCACAGCCACAAGACAAGATCCAGTTATGCATACTGTTGGGTGCCAGCTGTTTCCATGTAACAGTGTGTCCTCCATATTTGCCCCTGCCAGTCATTCTCAGTCTGCATCACCGTTTAAGCAGCTAAAGGGTACTCCACAATATGGGTGTACCGTAAATTAATCAAATCCCCAGAACACTTGGTATTTTGGTCAAGGGCACACACTCTGGAGCCCCAAGGTCTGAAAGTCAAGCCAGTTAGTGTTCTGGTTGGGTGGTGAGTGGGAATCTATGCTTTCTGAAGGCATAGATCCTAGTCTGTAATAGCGGTATTAATACCTGCAGGTGGTGATGCTGTGGGTTATTTAAATAGTGTTTAGCACCCAGTGGTTGTTCAATTAAAGCTCAAAACTGACAGGCTATAGGCATCTTGCTGTACCATGCCAGTTTGTGCCATTTCTGTTGCAGTACCAAAAACACCCCAAGTGCACACACAGTCAAGAGCAAAAACCCCGAGAGCTATCATCTAGTCGCCCTCCAAAGGTGTTCTCAAGCTCTGGACAGGACACTGTGGTTGGTAGGAGGTAGCGGAGGAAAACAACCACTGCTTCTCTCTTGGAACAATCGGGACGCTCCCAAGTCATGCACAAACCAGCCAGCGAGGTTTCTTGATTTGCCAACCTTCTGGGTGGCATTCTGGAATCTAAAGCAAGAGGAACATTCATAGCATGTCAAGTCAAATGCTCTCACTCTGATTTCTAGGAGAGGAAGCTAGAGTTGAGGTCATGTTTGAAAATATAGGTCAAATCTTGGTTTCTGTGGTTACTGAACACTGTCTCAGTCATAGGATCTCCCTCCATGTGGGCGATGCTAGGGTTCAGAGACCTGACGGCCCTGCCTAGCTCCCCTCAGAGTGTGACACCCACCCCCACGCCCCAATCCCGTTCCCTGGGTCCAAGGCTCCTAGTAGCCCTACTGACCAGCGCTTCCAGAAGGTCCAGAGCCTGGGCAGCACCCAAGAGCAAGCTACCGCAGGCACCCTGACCTCTGAGGTTGGTGGGGCTTCAGGTGATGTTGATGGGGTTCAGGGTGGCCCCGATATCCCGACAGTCCTAGCCAGGAGTCCGCGGGGAGCAGGGAGGAAGCCATGTGCGGCGGGAACAATGTAGTGGGTTGTTTTGCCGACTGTCAGCCTCGTTCTGGGATTCTCCTTTCCACGCCTCTTGGTCTAACCGCCACAGGCACAGCCCGCAGAGGGAAGAGCCCCCTTATTTGGTCTTGGAAAGAAAGGGGAAAGGTTATCCTCGGATGCCTGCAGCGTTGGGTCATCCGCCCGCAGTCGCTGGCCCGCACCCGCGGGTGTAGTTCCGTCTCCCGCCGGCAGGTGGCGGCGCCGCGCAGCGCCTGGGGAGATGGCCAACTGGTAAACAACCCGCAGGATCCGGTGCCCCAGGGTGGGGACCGGCCCGGGTGGGGGTGGGCTCCTTCTCTGTCTGCACGTGGACGGAGATGCAGAGAGAGAAGCTGGGTCTCAGAGGAAGGGAAAGGAGGAAAGAGCCCAATACCTTGTTTGTGAGAGAGGCAGGCTTCTCGAATTGCTTTGGTTGTAGGGTGTGACTTTGCCTGGTGGATTTCACGTGAGCCCCTGGAGAGCGCGCTTTGGGAGGCGGGAATCTGTTTCAAAGTCAGCCACGCGGTGCAGGGGACTCGAATCTCTGGACGTGTGTCAATAAGGCAGCCTGTGGGGGCTCTGCACCAGCTGGGAGATTCGCTTTCTTGTCCTTCCTTTCGCCTGTCAGTCTCCTGCCTCCCCTCTCTGCGCCTCCCTTGCTTTTCCAGCCTCTCCCTAAGCGTGGGAGTGGCTGGTGGTGGTGGTGGTGGTGAAACGACCCACTTGCCTCCTTGTGGCCCGAGGAGGAGGGAGGTGGAGTTTTTAAGTACGAACCGTCATGTAGTTGGTTCCTTTCCACGCCATCCTAAAGAAAATTACCACCATTTTATCTGGAGGTCAGAAAGGCCCTAGTCATCCCGCGGTAACAGACAATGCTGGTTCCCCAAAGCCAGTGCTTGTACAGTGACTGAGAACTCACTCCTTTCCCTGTGATTCCGGGTGAAGCTTGGGGTGTGTGTGGGGAGGGTGGGGGGAGTTTGTATCACTAGAAGTTTGGGAGGATACATTGCTGCAAGCCTTTGCCTTTAATCCCAGCACTCAGGCAGAGGATCTCGGTGAGTTCTGGGCCATTCAGGGCTACATAGTAACATTCTGTCTTAAAACAAAAGCAAACCAAAACGCAAAGATTTGGTTTAGTGGTTAAGAAACTTGTTGCTCTCGCAGAAGACCCAGGTTGGATTCTGAGCACGCACAGGTGATTCACAACCATCTGCAGTTCTGAGAAATAGATAGATGCCTTCTTCGGACCTTCTTCGGACCATAGACGCAGGCAAAACAAACAAACAAAAAACCGAGTAAATCTCACAGCAGACAAAGCACAAAGCTGTTTTAGAGGAGTACCAACAGTATAACCTCCTCCTGGACTTTCAACCATCTCCAAAAAGGCTCCTAGGTAGCCAGTCTCCTGCTGTAGTTCCTGTTGTGCCATCGAAGGCTCCACAGATATGCCTGGCCGGAGTCTAAGCTGCTTCTTTTATTTTCTGTTTTAGGTAACTTTCAGTCAGCCCCTTTGTTTGTGTACACATCCCACATGCCCCTCCGCCCCTCCCCATCTACCTCCTTACCAGGGCTCCCCAAAAACTCACTAAGGAGACCCGCTCTGGGTTTCTTCACCAGGAAAAAAGTTAATCTTCCAAGTCTGCACATTTAAAGACAAATTTGGAAAGTTTTTGGGGGACAGGTTCATGCTTGCCCTACATTACACAGTACCCACTTTCTTTTCCCTGGGTGGGTTATATGTGTGCCTGCACTTACACATGGGGACCAGGGGACAACTTGAGTGTCATTCTTCAGGTGCTGTCCCCTATATTTCCCTAGGCTGAGCAGTGAGCCCCAGGGGTCTGTCTGTCTGTCTCTCAGTGCTGGGATTATACACCCATCCCATGCATTGAGCTTTTTATTTATTTATTTTTTAAACACAGGTGGTGGGGACAGAAATGAGGTCCTTCTGTCCCTCTTTTTCTTTCTTCTCTTTTATCTTAAATTTGTGTGAACAAGATTAGAAACACTTTTGTTTTTCACAAGACACTTTTTAAGCTGCTCCTATCAATTTGGGTGGCTTCCTGGTTTCTAAGAATTTACTTATCATGCCACATAGTAAGCACACGTGTGGGTAGTTCCCGAAAGGCTATCCAGGAACTGGTTATTGTGCAGTCCTTGTTTTATTAGTTACATCCAGTCAAAACTCCACTGAGAGCCAGTTGGTCCACATGTGTTAAGCCTCCCTTTCTGAAACTCCCAGTCCCACAGGTTCATGCCTGTCTTCAGTGATGGCCTCTGAGCCATTTCTGTTTGACATCACAGGAGGCTAGGCTGGCTCTCCTTGGAGGATCCTCTGCTCCTCTCAGGCACTGTCATTGCCCATCTAGGTTTGTCCTGGCATCCCAGAACCCAGCTCCTTTGTCAGGAGCCAGTAATAGTTGTGGGTACCCTGTACTATGGCAGAGTGGTTTGTCCCCTCCTGTGTGTGCTGGCCAACTCAAGTGTGCCCTTATTCTGGACCTCATCCCGAGGTTGACCCCACCATAAGATAGTCCCCCAATCTTGACCTGGTTCTCTTCAGTTGCCTAGATTCTGTCCTCTGTGTGCCTCTAGGTTGAGCAACCATCCCCTTAAGAATGGCCCTGTTTGGAGGGGCAGTAGGAGCTGCAGACTTAGGGAAGGACAGTTGCAAAGCCTGAGGTACACACTGGGCTTTGTGCTGTAACTGTTAGGGGGTTTAATGGTTCTACCTGGGTGCAGGGCTGACAACCCGTCCAGTCTATGGGGCGCACAGAACACCCACCTTCAGGGTTGAGGAGAGAAGTAAATGGAATAATGCACCCATGTGGAGGTATCCTGATTCATTTTTGTCTGCTTAAATCCCTGTGGCCTAAGAGCCACTTTAAACCCAGGATGTCAGGATTCATCCTTTGTAAAAGACAGAGACTCGGCCCAGGCTTGTTTATGCAAATAAAGACATTTAATTGTCTCAGGAAAATGGCAGTGGAGATGTCCATTTCACATACGGCTTCAGCTAGCAGATTAACATCATTTGAATTGCACTTATCCTTATCGCAGACGGGCGGACTTTATTCTCGCTGGCACTTGATTAGCCTACATGGGCCAGGCTTAAGACAACTGAAGAGACTTGAGTTCCTGAGGGGAAATCATGGAAGGGGGGAGTGCGTGCGTGAAGGAGGCCAAGAAGGAAGAGCAAGACAGAAGAGCAGGCGTGTGCTCCCCTTCCTCTAAGCCATCAATCAGAAGAGGGAAAACTTGAATGGCGAATATCACTGCCCTGAAGGGTACTCAGTAATCATGCTGGTGGGAAAGGTAAGTTGAGCTGTGTCCATTCACCCAGGGGACCAGGCTTCGAATGATAAAGGAAAACCTTGCTGGGTTGGGGAGATGGCTCAGGGGATAAAGCGTATGCAAGCATGAGAATCTGAGCTAGGATCCCAGTATCCATGTCCAAAGCAAAATATAGACACATAGCAGTAACCCCAGCTACTGTGGGGGCAGAGCAGGGAGGTCTTCCTTGCCACAGCAGAGCTCAACATTCAGTGAGAGATCTTATCTTTAAGTGGTAAGGAGCAGAGGGATGCAGAAAACTCCCTGATGTCCTCCTCTGGTATCCAGATCCACATCCCTGCAGGTGCACCTGCATTCATACATGTGTGCATAGAACATACACACAAACATACACACATATAAACATACACATAAACATACACACATATAAACATACACATAAACATACACACATAAACACACACACACACTTGTTGTCCATAAGAACTCCATGTCAAGAAGTCTAGAAATCCTTATGCCCTAGTGTGGCAAAATAATTTAACAACATGATAGTGATATGAACAGAGTAGCTAATACGTTGGCCAGAACAATATAATATATACAAATAAACATAAATACACAAACATACTACCATAACATAATGGCGTATAAGAACACGTGAAAATGTAATAAAGTCTCACTGAACTAGCGGAACTAAGGATCCCTGGGGACCCTTAATGAGAGTCACCACACAAACAACTATAAATAAGACATTACCAGTCCACACCGAGGGGGCGTGCCAGGCTGTTGACCGGGCTCGGGCACAAGCTGCATGTTGACTTGTTTCTTGCTTCAATCTGATGCAATGCAAGCAGGTGCCAGAGCAAATGGGCCATTATTAGACACTTGTGGTCCTCTGGATGCTTCTCAAGCACTTAAACTTGAATATATGTATTGCTTTGACTCTGGCCATCAATGTCCCCTGAGATAAGGGAGCAGCATAGAGGCTCATCCCACATTCAAGAGCACCCCAAGAACCGAGTTAGAAAGTGGGTGAGCCTTTCCTTTTCTGGAGCTGAGTCTCCACTTTCCCACTCCCCCTGGTGCCCCCTCCCTGTCTGCACTGTCCTCTGGCAGAGAGACACTGGACCTCCCCACACTGTTCACAGGTTAGCCTTTGATGTCAGTCAGGGGCATCTATTGCTTGAAGAGCTCTTCAATGTCCTGCTCTAGCAAATGAGCGGAGAGTAGAGGAATAAATGCAGAACAGGTGCCCGCACCTCCAGAACGTGTCTGCCCTCTTGCTATGTGCCTCAGCTGATCCTCTGATCCCCAACATTTGTTCCTCAGGCGCCTGTATCATGCAGGTTTCTCTTAGACTTGGGGGAGTAACGATGGATGCGGCTCTCCAGCAGTCACCACACGTGTAATTCTCTCCCACACCATTTCCTTCATCCCCCAACATTAATAATAGCTTCATTTTACATGAGGGAATTGGTGCTCAGAAAGGTCTCGTCAGTTCTCCGAAATCACACAAGGCAGAATGGGATGAAACCACATTGAGTGGCCCAAGGCATTGATTCATTGCTTTTAGGGTTGGCATATGGTGTGTGTGAAGGCCAGAGGGTCACACCTGGGTGTTATTTCTGAAGTGCAATCCACGTTGATTTTCAAGACAGGGTCTTTCCTGGCCCAGAGCTCACTGGCCTTGCCAGGCTGACTGACCGGTACTAGTCATGAATGCTCTCCTAGAAGCGTCCTTCGGCAACAAGGGGCAGAGGCTGCCGATGAGCGTCTGGTCTCTTACCCACCCTGGCACACCTCTGCAAGTGTGCTGTCTGTGGTCTCTCAGAACACCTCCAGGGCCCACAGCACAAAGTTGGCCACTGGCCTGCCGTTAGCAACTGCCTTCCCTGTCTCAGTTCCCAGCTTCCTCCTTGCCCGTCACTTCCAAAACGGCCTCTCAAATACAAACTCATGTCAGGGTCAATTTTAGGGGTAAATCTGTCTTCACCTGCCCCTTATTGCTGAAAGATGCTTCTAGGAGAGCGTTCATGACTAGCACTTTGACCTATACCCCAGGTTTGTTATCTACAGCCACAGAGGACCGTCAGGGAAGGAGTGGTCCATCTGCTGGGAAGCATCCTAACCTAACTTGGTAAGGGTGGGCACGGCCTGGTGCCGAGGCAGGAGGGAGCATGGGTGTCTGAGAGCAGGGAAGAGGTACATGCACCTGGTACATGGTGCTTGAACTAGGGGCTGAGATGCTGCATGGACCACTTGGGCTTTCCCCCTGCTGAGAACTGGGCAAACTCCTGTGAGCTACCGTGACTGGGCCCAGGTCATAGGAGCATGTCTGTGGCTGTGCATGAGCAGTGACTCTAAGATGGCCAGAGAGACTGGAAGACGTTGGGTGGAGACTTCTTCTGAGATGATGCCAGCTGAGCCAATGGAGGGAGGTGGTGATTGAGGAGAGGGTGTGGCGGGAAGGGTGAAGGCAAGATACATGTTTTGCTCTTTCTGTTTCCCTCACCTCATCCCCTCACCAGATCTACTCCTGTCTACAAAGCCCATGTTTTGGCTTTCATCCCAACCCCAAGATACTCATTATGTATCTTCAAGTATTATAAAATCTGGAAAATATCCCAAATCTGAAACACTTCTAGTCCCAAGAATCCTGGACAAAGGCCACTTAATGTGACATAATTATTGTGTCTACAATCAACCGTCATGAAGTACGGCTGTAAAGAATAACATATAAGAAATGTGTCCAGTTAAAATGAATTTAATTTTATTAACACCCCCCATTTTATCACGAGATAATATTTTATAATGATGTGTTGAAAGAATTTCATGGTTTGCTTTATGGATTTCCCAGACTGTGACTTCTATAATGTGAAAACCTGGTTCTTGGTACTGGAGAGATGGCTCAGGGGTTAAGAGCACTGACTGCCCCTCCAGAGGTCCTGAGTTCAATTCCCAGCAACCTCATGGTGGCTCACAGCCATCTATAATGAGATCTGGTGCTCACTTCTGGTATATAAGCATGCATACATTGCAGGTGGAACATTACATAATAAATAAATCTTTTAAAAAGCCTGGTTCTAAAGGTTAGTTTACTTGAACATTTGGGTTAGTGACTGTCTGTATAGAATAATTCTAAGCGTGCCTGACTCCAAGAAACAGACAAGCATCTTTGGCTCTAATTTGTTTTTGTTTTCTCAGTCTCCTTCATTAACTGACCCCCTCCAAAAAAATTCTTAATAAGATTTAGCTAGCCGTTATCCAACTAAATTGTGCTGAAAATCTTAGCCAGAGCAAAATGAAATAAGAGAAAGAAATAAAAGTAGGAAGTAAAATGATCTGTACTGAAGATAGCATGATTCTACATACTTAGCGACCCTACCGAAAACGCTTAGGTTTAACAAATGCTCTCAGGGAAGTGGTTGGGTACAAAACTAATACACCAGACAGTGGTTTCACAGGTACCAATAAGGAGTGTGTCGAGGGATTAGAAAGTATCCCACTCAAAATAGCTCTCCAAGTGTAAAGAACCAAAGGATAAACCTCAGGGGCGGGAAAGACTGGACCCCAGCAAAAGGAAGCAAAAGAGGACACCAGAGGATGCCCCAGGCTTGGCAGAATTAATGTGTGGAAATGGTCACACCAGCATAATTGATCCTCCGGTTTACTCTAATTCTCATAAGAATTCTAATGATATTCTTCACAGAACTAGAAAAAACCCAAAATGTATATGAAAATACAAAAGAGCTTGCATAGATAATACAATCGTAAGCAGAAAGAACATTGCTGGGGTTATCACAACACTTGACCTCAAATTATACTAGAGAGTCATAGCAATAAAAATAGTATTGTACTGGCACAAACCAGACATGTAGACTGATGGGATAAAATAGAAAACAAGAAGTAAACTCTGCACAGCTCTGGGCACCTACAAAAGGATAAAGAACATAGTACTCTTGATAAACTGCTCCACAAACAGTAGGGGCAAAATAGGATATCCACCTGCACAGAGTGCCTCACCCCCATCTGGACAAAAATCTATTTAAAATGGACCAAAGACTTTAATGTAAAACCCAAAATGTGCCCGGCATGATGGGACACACCTTTTTTTTTTTTTTTTGGTTTTTACGAGACAGGGTTTCTCTGTATTGTTTTGGAGGCTATCGGCCCAGCCCGGTCTCGAATTCACAGAGATCCGCCTGCCTCTGCCTTCGGAGTGCTGGGATTAAAGGCGTGCGCCACCACCGCCCGGCCGGCACACGCCTTTAATCTAAGCACTCTGTAGGCAGAGGCAGGCAGATCTCTGTGAATTCAAGGCCAGCCTGGTCTACAAAGTGAGTTTCAGGCTAGTTAACCAACAAACGTCACTTTGAAATTCCATTTCACACTAGCCAGAATGCCTGTGATCAAGAAAGCAAATGACAGTAAGGATTGGAGTAAGGATATGGGGAAAGAGAACCTTTACTCACTGCTGAGGGCAGCACAACCATTATGGAAATCAGTATGACTATTTCTCAAAGTATGAAATGTTTGGCTGGACGTGGTGGTGCACACCTTTAATTCCAGCACTTGGGAGCCAGAGAAAGATAGATCTCTACGAGTTTGAGGTCAGTCTGGTCTTCACAGTGAGTTCTGGGACAGCTAAGACCCTGCCTCAAAAAAACCTAAGCAAGCCGGGCGTTGGTGGCGCACGCCTTTAATCCCAGCACTCTGGAGGCAGAGGCAGGCAGATCTCTGTGAGTTCGAGGCTGGGCTGGACCGACAGCCTCCAAAACAATAGAGAAACCCTGTCTCGTAAAACCAAAAAAAAAAAAAACCCAAAACGCAAGCAAACAATTAACTATTTTATGACTTATCTATACCATTTCTGGGAATATGATCAAAGGACTCATCTCAAAGATACTTGTTACTCTGTTCAGAGTAGCAAGGAAATTGGACCGGCCTAGACGTCCACCAACTGGTACACAGAGTAGCATATAAACACAGTGGGATTTCACTCTATTGTAAAGAAAAATGCAATTTTCAGGACAGGGAATGGAATTGGACAGTCGTATATTAAGTGAGGTGACCCAGTCTCATAAAGCCACGAATCTCATGGTCTGTTATATGTAACTCCTAACTTTTAATGGTTGTATGTATGCACATAAGGTGTTGTGGGCATGGACATAGGAGAGGCCAGGAGAAGGGGCGCAGGAGATGTGATAAGATGGGGAGGGCAAAGGTCACATGAACATGGAAGGGTGGCTACTGGGCTAGGGGACACGGGAGGGAGGATGAGGAAGAAGCAGGGAGAGAAACTAACAAAACCGCTTGTTGGAGAATACCTTGATGAAACCCAATTCTTCATAAAATCATCTAAAAAAACAAAAATAAATAAGATGTATATAGTAATTCTCCATCTCTGCTGATATCAATCAGCTATTATTGAAATTGTTTTTTTAAGCATTGGTATTTTATATTGTTTTAATTGTAAACTCTGTATAACAGCAAATTTACCTTCTCAGCCACTTTCCACTGGAATGTTCAGTGGCATTAAGAATACACCACCACTGGGGTGTAGCCAATCCTCTGACCTGTTTTCTTGTAAGATTGAAATTCTCTACCCATTTAGAAATAGTCCAGGTTCACACACACACACACACACACCACGCACACACACACACACACACACACTCGTTCATGCACGAACATGTGGTGTGAGTGGTGTGTGCGTGTCGACGTACGTGTTCATGCATGCATCCACGTTTGCGTGTGAAAATGCTGGTAGGTGGAGGAAGAAACCAGTGTCAGGTGCCTTCCTCTTTGTCCTCCATCTTATCTTTGACACAGGGTCTCCCTTTGTACCCGCACTTACCTATTCAGCTAGGCTGGGTGACCAACAGTCTCAGAGCTCTCCCCATCTCTGTCTTCCCAGGGCTGGGGTTACAGACCCTCTGTACCCAGCTTTCTATGTGGGTGCTGGTGATCTGAACTTGGGGCCTCATGTACAGCAAGCACGTGACCGAGTCATCTTCCCCCAGCCTACGGGCTTATATTGTGAATAGCTGAGTTCAAGACTCAATTGCCTGCCTGGTGTGGAAGAATGAAATTTTGCTCCTAATTAAAAATAAAAAGTACGTGTTTTTAAAGAATGGATTTTGCCCACATGCTTTTTATAAGAAAACTCAAAGGTGCAATGTGTTGGTAACATCTGCCCCCAGTTATGTCTGCGCAGCCTTTCCTCCTGAGGCAGTTCGCTGTAACTCATTATTCAAAGCAACACGTTCACTTGAAGGTTCAGGAGAAATCCGTCCCTTCCTTGAATCCCACCTGTTGTTACCTGTGTTAGTGAAAGTCACTTGCCATCCGGGGAAATGTCGGGCAATCTGCAGCATTTTCTTTCTGTCAAAGGACAACACCTGTTCCCCAGGATCACCACCTGGCGTCGTACCTTCCCGAAAGTGAGCACCTATTGTTGAATACTGCGCTGTTGTCATCTGAACCACAGTGGTGGCTCCTGTCACTTTGTGTCCTGCTGGCTTCCAATTTTCCCAGCTGATATTTTGCTTCTGAACGGCTTTCATCTGCAGGGCCTTCTCCGAACACCAGCCTCAGACTTCCTCAAAACTGCTGTCAAGGAGTCCGTCCCTGCTGTAGTTACAGTGACATCGTTTTTCCTCAACACATCATCTTTAATAATGCCGGGGGATTTTGACAATCTGTCTTCTCAGCGACATTTTGGCTTCCAAACAGTCAATTTCTTCATTGTTTTTTGCCACTAAAACAAAATTTAATACACACCTAAAACCCCAAGGCTCCACATTCATATTGCACTGGTGAATGAATGTTTTAGTTAACCTTCTTTTTATTTTACTTTAAAAATTGCTTATTTAAAAAATTGTTTATTTTTATTTCTACTAAGGAACAAGTGATGTTAGAATTTTGGTCTTTTGCATCAAGCATCTTAGCAGATGTTTCTAAACACTTACCCTTGAATATAATGAAATGTTTTAAGGTTTGGATTGACTACTTCAGTGAAGATAGCTGGTCAAACTGTAGAGTTTGTCGTTGTGTTCTGGATGAAATAAATATTTCAGTATCGTTAAAATACACAAGTCTTAGGTGTTTGGGTCATTGGCTTTTAATCTCTTCATTCGTTCCTACAACGAATGGGGAAATGCCTCTGTGGGTAAAGGTACCTGCTCTGCAAGCATGAGGGCCTGGGTTCAAATGCTCACACTCATGGAAGAGCCGGCATTGTGGGTCTGGAGCAATGGGCCGCAAAAGCTAGCTGGCCAGCCAGCCAAAATGATGAGTTCAATGAGAGACGCAGTGAAAAGTGATATAGGCACACACCTGATCTCTCCTGGCTTCCACGTGCTCACCAACATGTACCATAAACAAGAAAGGAAGGAAGGAAAGAAGGGAGGGGGTGGGGAGGAAGGAAGAAGAAAGAGAAGAGAAGGAAAAGAAAGAAAGAAAATCTCTCCTGAGCCACAAAACTCCAGTCACGAAGCTGTGGCAGTAATCACTGCTGGTTTGGAGTCACAGAGAAATTGTGCAGTTCCAGCACACAGAGTTCATTGTGTCTGTTCTGCCAGCATCTGTAGAATCCTAATCATTAGTGCTTGCCTCCTTTGATGTCTTTAAGATGAACTCGGGTGCGTGTGTGCCATTATTTTTGCTGTGTAGTATTACTCCAGCTTCACGAGTAGGTACAGTCTGCCTGCTCTTCCATCGGACATTTGGGTCATCTGCACTCAGACACATTCCTACACCAGTCACCTATCGTAGGGATATGCTTAAATCTCTTAGAAGCCACCAGCAGCTTCCTGGAGTTACTTCCTGCTCCCGCTTGCTCCAATTCCTGTAAACACTTGGCTTTGATCATGCTCATTTGTTTATTTATCAAAATCCTCAACACTCACGTAAATGGCCAGTGTTGGGGATCGGGACAGTGTCAGGGTCCCACACTGTAGTACACAAAATTCACTATGTGGCAATGAATGGATACATTTTGAAATCCTTTCCCCAGTTTTCAGTTTTCATTTGTCTGGTTTTAGTTTTAGTATTTTTGTGGGGAGGGCACCTCCATGCCATGGTATTGGTGTGGGGGTCTCCTTCCATCATGTGGGTTCTGGGGGTCAAGCCAGTTCATTAAACTTGGCAGTGAGCCCCTTTATTTTAAATTTAAAAAACGTTATTCTGAACTCTTGAATTTAAACACGGGGCAGGTTAGGCTGGCCTGGAACCCGCAGAGTCTCGCCTGCCTCTGCCTCAAGATTGTGTGCCACCACACCTGACGCAGCATTGTCTACTACAGTTCACTTTGTCCCAACCTGAGCAGTGACGTCCTCTTCAGGTTTGCTCCTGGGTCCCTTTCACGGGACTGTGAGTTCTTCGGCAGCTCCTTTGCTTTTTTGTTTTTACATTAAAAATTTTTAAAAAGAATTTCATACATGAATACTGCATTTTACATCACTTCCACCCCACCCCACCTCTTTAACCCCTCCATGGCTCTCTTACTCCCTCTCAAATTCGTGACCTCTTCTTTAATTATTATTACAATCTGCCGAGTCCAATCGGGTTGCTCGTGTGCATATGTGTGTCGGATGTCCTGTAGGTTGCAGTTTAGGGCTGACCACTTTGGACCGTGCAGCCTATCGGGGGATTGCTTGGCCCTGGAGAATGATTCTCTCTCTCGGCAGTCTTAGTCTGTAGCTCTTCATCTAGGGTTGGGGCCTTATGAGATCTCCATTCCCGCTGGCATGTCACTGAGCAAGCCTTGTTTAGGTACCGTACTGTTACTACTTCACGGGTACAGTCTCCCTCCCTTCCTGCACAGGAGACATTGTCTCATGGAAGACATTCTGGTGCTCTGACCCTTGCAATCTTTGCATCCCCTCTCCTCCGACGTTCCCGGAGTCTTCGGTGCACCCTAGTGTTGTGTTGTAGATGCATCAACTGGAGGTGGGCATCTCACAGTCAGTTGGTCTCTGCGTTTTTGACCAGTTATTTGTTTCTGTGATGGTCTCCATCTGATGCAAAAAGAAGTGGTTTTGACCAGTGACAGCTGCATTCACCTGTGGGTGTAAGGCTAAGTGTTCAGGATGCAGCTGGGAAAGTGGCAGTAGTAGATCTCTTCCAGGGTCCATGGCCTCAACAGCCGCAGGTAGGTGGTTAGGCTTACAGCACCAGGTGTGAAGTCTCAACTACTGTGTGGGCCTAAAGTCCTCTCAGGGGGTTCTTGGTTATCCGTGAGATATTGTGCAGCTGCTGCACCAGTGGGTATACCTGGCCACGTTTTCCATCCTTGTGGTGTAGGGGAGAGCTCACGCACCCATCTCTCTGTCCACACCCCAAACTGGCATGGCCAGTATGTGAGCTGACACCAGCTGATAAGGAATCAGTGCACCAGGAAGAAAAGGGGTCTAAGATACTTTATTAAATATAGAAATCACTTACAGAGGAAGCTTGGAAGCGCTCTGCTCTCTGAAGCACGGCCAGCATACAAGAGAGATCTTATTTTCTCTTTCTCCACGCTCCAAATGGACGTGGCCAGTATCTCAGGTGTGTGAGCTCTCCCCTACATTTTGGTTTGTAGGTGTCACAGCTGCACAGCTATTGGCTGCCTTTGTCCCTTTGCAACTTCAGAGAATCTTCTGAAGGGTCTTTGCTTCTATGCTTATCTTTTCTGTTTCTTGGACAAGTCCTGAAGTCTCCGACTTAGTGAAGAAGTCCTGCTCTCTGGAGCGGAAGTTGGTACTTAGACACACAATCCCTGTAGCCATGTAGTCTCAGCAGTAGGGACACTCGCTTCTCTAGGTCAGTCAGAGGAGCTAAATACACTCACTTCAGAGTTCTTCTAATTCCAACATACTGGGTCACAAATGCAGGTGTGTGTGTGTGTGTGTGTGTGTGTATCTACACAAATATATATGTCTATATATACACAAATAAAATATATCATGAGTCAGTGTTGATATTTCTGGTTTAATTCAAAATTACCAAGATTTTATTTCTTTCCCTCTATATCATGAATTTTGATTTTCAAGAATATAGAAGATAAAGAACTCAAAAAAAACTTAACACCAATAGAACAAATAATTCACCCAGTAAATAGGCAAGTGAACTGTACAGAGAGTTTTCAAAAGAAGTGTGAATATCTAATAAACAAATCGAAAAAATGTTCAACGTCTTCAGCCAACAGGGAGACATAAATCAACCACTCTAAGATTCCATCACACTGTGGTCAGAATGACTGTCGTCAAGAAAAAACAACCAAGTCTGAAGAGGGATGGGGCGGGGCTCACACACTGCAGGCAGGAATGGAGATCACATGACTATTTCCCAGAAACCTAAGAATAGGGTGATGGGATCCAGCTATGCCGCTCAAAGGTGTCTAAGTCAGCATTCCATAGAGATGTTTGCACATCCGTGCTCGTCAGATTGGCGCTGTTTGTAGCATCCAATCTATGGGGTCAGTGTAAGTGCCTACAAACAGGTGAGCAGAAAACAGAGCGTGGACACCAGGACGGCTGGAGAGATGGCTCAGCGGTTCAAAACCCTTAGGGCCCTTTTAGAGGACCCGAGTTCATTTCCCAGCACCCGTGTCTGATGACTCACATGGTCTTTAACTTCAGCTTTGGGGAGGCAATGCCATCTCTTGGCCTCCCTGGGAAACTGCACAGGTGTGGCGTATACACACACACACACACACACACACACACACACACACCTTGTGGTTCATGCTATATAATGGAATTTTACTCAGCAATAACAAAGAATGAAAGTATGCCATTTGTAAGAATAGAGATCATAGCTGGTCGGTGGTGGCGCACGACTTTGATCCCAGCACTCGGGAAGCAGAGGCAGGCGGATCTCTGTGGGTTTCTAAGCCAGCCTGGTCTACAAAGCTACACAGAGAAACCCTGTCTCGAGAAATAAAAAAAATAAATAAATAAAAACAGCAGAGATCATGTTAAACAAAATAAGCCAGACTCAAGAAAGGAAAACATGTGTTTCCTCTCATGTATGGAATTTATGTTTTTAAAAAAGTCACAGAAGGCATACCTGTTAGTGGAAAAGAAGGGGAAGGGGGATAAGAGCGACCAAGAGTGGAAAACAGAGGGGTAAATGTGGTCAAGTACATTACAGGCATATATGAAGATGTCACAACAAAACCCATTCTTTTATATTATATATTAGCACATGTTGTATTAATATACGCTAATAACTTTTCTCATGTTTCAACACAGGGTTCCTCTGTGTAGTCCTGGCTGTCCTGGAACTCACTCTGTAGACCACGCTGGCCTCGAACTCACAGAGATCCGCCCACCTTTGCCTCTCTAGTGCTGGGATTAAAGGCGTGCGCCACCACTGCCAGGCTCATAATACAGACTTTCTCCAATTATTGATTTGTTTGACCCCATAGCACACACAATAAGAACACTAAGATACAAATCTACTAACAAATATGGCTAATTAAAATATTAAAATAAATCTTTTTGCATGTCTTCCCATCCTGCCCTGTCATGGCAGATGGCTGGCAGTCTACGGCCACTTCCCTCCAGTTGTGAGTCAGCCTCAGGCTATGGTATCACCTTCCCGCCTGTTTGAGATGAGGTCTCCTGCACTCTGCTGCCCCACACACTGGGTTAGCTGGTCCATGGGCTTCCCCAGGGACTTCCCTGTCTCACCGTAGGAGCTCAGGATTACAAATGTGCACTACCCCAGAGACTTTACATGGGCTCTAGGGACTTGAACTCAGTTCCTCGTGCCTGCTCACCAAACCCTTTGCCCACTGAGCCATCTCCCCAGCCCCCCTCATTCCTTCTTTAGCTTCTTTCTGAAACAAATGTATTTCTGACTTTTAAATTTCTTCTGATGAATCAGCTGGTTATGGTGGCGTACACCTGCAACCCCACTGCGGGGTGGTTGAAGCAGGAGGATCAGGAGTTCAAGTACAACAGCCTTGGCCACATAATTAGTTCAGGGGCATCCTGGGCTCCATGAGAAATCCATCTCAAAAACAAACAGACAAAAAGCAAGATAAAACAAAAAGTCTTTTAATGAATGCTACTGGAGACACGTTCACAGTTTTTGCTTGTCCAAGCACGTTTATTTTCTTATTCTTAAAACAATCACATGGAGCCTCCATCTTCTTCAATACTGTGATACCCCCCCACCTCCCCACCCCTGGCCAGAACTGAGGCTGGATCCTCTGTTCATTAAGTAGCTTCCTTGACTGTGGTCAGCTTGTTCCTATAAATGGGGGGTTTAGAAGCTAGTTCAGCTAGTCACAGGGGACCCCGCTTGATCACAGAAGCCCTGGAAGAAAGTGAATTCCTAGTTTAGTCTTATTCTTGCAGCCTGCCATCTCAGAGTGCAGGATTCTTGGCCATCACTCATTTTTATTCATCCGATCGATGATGCCTCTCTCTGTCTGCTGTCTGAGGACGTCCACGCCTACAGTTGCTAAAACACAGGCGATGTTTGTTTTTCACGGAGTCTTTACTCTGCTTCTTTGGGGACTTTCTTTTGGGGTTTTAATGATGACATTTCACTATGATATATTGGTTTGTATTTCTTTTATTTGTTCTCCTTAGAGCTCATTATTGAATGCATCAAAGAATGATTTGTTTTGAGTTTTTTGGCTGTTTTTGTTTTGTTTTGTCTTTTTTTTTGCCACTCTCTTTTCAAATCTGGCCTCTCTATTTTGTTTACAGGAATTGCTTAAATACGTGTTAAGCCTCACTTCATCGTCTATCGTGGACCCTTTGCTGTGAACTCCCATCTTTGGGTACATTCAAGGAAAGTGTGTCACCTGCAAATTCACTCATTCCCTCAGTTCTTTAGTCTTTCTTCTGTAAAACTCCTATTGGTTCTTCCCAGATCACCTATGTTAATTTTAGAGTTCACTAGACACTTAGGTTATCTTTAATTTTTTTATTAATACATAATTATAAAAAAACTTACAAATAAAAATCATTACACACTAAAAGTAACCAGGCCCAAAGTCTGTAAGTCTCAATGGACTTGGATACGGTTAAAATAGCCATCCTAAAGCCACAGGGCATGACACTGGGTTTTATACTTTCACTAATACATTTTTATGCAACACACACACACACACACACTCTCTCTCTCTCTCTTTCTCTCTCTCTCTCTCTCTCTCACACACACACACACACACCACACAAACAGACACCACCACCACCAAAGCAAAACAATCTATGACCGAGTCAGAAGTACAAAAACATGAGCTCTATAGCCTCTCTCATAATTTAAGTGGCCACTCTCTGCCTTCTGTCCTCCTCCTAGTCCTTACATCTCTTGGTTAAGATAGCAATGTGTTGGGACAGGGACTCCTCTACCCCCCTTTTAGGATTCCTGCTACTGTATACACTGAAGACGTTTGACCCAAAGAAGGCATTACCATCAACAATTTGACCCCATTGGCTCACTCTAACTGTGGGTTCCACGTCCATGGATTCAGTCACGCCAGAATGCAACCTGGAACAAAAAGCACTCACAAGAGCTATGTAGAGAGTGCTTTCCAACGATGCAGAAGGACAGCCGTCTGCACAGCAGTGATGTTGTGTCCCGTGTCATGAATGTCTTTTGCCGCTTGAGGTAGAGAACTTGAGACTTCATAGAAACTGTTTTCGGTGGAAGCTGTGGAATCAGTCAACTAGAGACACAAAAGGATACTGTACTAGTGAAAAACCAACTCATTTCTCAGTTTCCCATAAACTTTTGAAATGAGAAATCGCTGGCTTCCTTTTTACATACGGAAGATCACCTTATGCATTCTATTTTTGACTCTGGGATCTGCGCCCCCTTCCCCCAGCACTCACCCCGTGAGTCTGTGGAGCCCATCAGTAAGCAAACTTGTGGCCCAGGTGCTCTTAACTCCACCTCTTTCCTTGGCCTGTAGGGGACACGACTGGCTCACTTACCCTGGCTTTCCACTCTGAGTCTGTTTTTGTCACCCCGCTTTACTGGGGCGGCCACTGTACTTCTACATGCGTGTGAACACCCCTTTTGTTTTGTGGCTGTTTTAGCAGTGCTGGAAGTCGAACACAGGGCCTCCCACACATGAGGCAGGTACTTGGCCACCGAGCCGCATCTGCAACTCTGGAAAACGTTCCGTTGCGAGCCTAGCCTTTAATGGCCGAGCCATCTCTCCAGCCCATCCCGAATTCTTTCAGTTGTGAAGTGGAGCATTTGCTTTTGCTCTGAGGCATCTGATTACACATGCCCTCAATGTACAAGGTGTACGGGGATTGCCAGGGGCAGACTTGGCGACTCCTTGATACCTTGTCAATGGCTCTGTTGGGCGCTTCTCTTGAGGGCCTCTTCGTTCCATTTTGGAGCCACCGTTTCTCTCTCATTTTGATAGTGCTGAGTACATTTCTCTTGAAGTCTGTAAAGCAACAGCTTGTGGCCCCGGGTTAACACTAAGGACTTTTGACTAAAATTGGGTGATTTTTTTTCATTTTGCATTAGGATGGTCAAGCGGATCTACTATCTCTCTAGGCTATTGGCCAAACAGTGTTTAATTTATCAACCAATAAGAGAAACACATATACAGAAGGACATCCCCCATCAAGTCCCTGGCCTTAAAGCAAGTGTTTTTGATCAGCATGGCATTCCCGCCAGGATGTACCATCTCAAGACGGGCCCCAAAGCATCAGGTCCAACCAACCATGGGCTGAGACCTCTAGTACCATGAGCCTTGAATACACTTTTCCTCTTTATACACTGGTTATCTTGGGCATTTGTTATAGTGATGGAAAGTTGGCTACCAGTTGGTAAAGGTAAGTAAATTGCTCATACTTTTGTGAATGCAGTTCGTGCTTCCAGAAGCAAAGAGAGAGATGGCCTGGTAACCTTTAAGATCCCATCTGAGGAGCTGGAAGACAGCTCGATGGGCGAATCACTTGCTGCTGAGTGTGAGCACCTGAGTTCCTGGTCTGGAGAGATGGTTCAGTGGTGAGGAGTGCTTGCTGCTCTTCCAGAGGCTCCAGGTTCAATTCCCAGCATCCACAATTGCACATAATTCCAGCTCCAGGGCATCCAGTGCCCTCTTTTGACCTCAGAAGGCACAAGCCATGTATTTGGTGCACATACATACATGAAGGCAAAGCACTCATACACATAGATAGTTTTCAAGTCTTAAAGGTGGGGGGAGCAGGTGGTGGCAGCACATACGCCTTTAATCTCAGCACCTAGGAGGCAGATCTCTGAGTTCGAGGCCGGCCTGGTCTGCAGAGTGAGTTCCAGGACAGTCAGGGCTAACCAGAGAAACACTGTCACAAAAAAAAAAAAAAAAAAAGCAAACCAAACAAACCAGTGGGACCTGAGTTCTGGAACTATATTCCAACTATATAGTCATTGTGACTGACAGATGTTCCTCTGGTGAGACAGGAGGCAGAGCCAGAAGTTCTACAAGTTCATGGGGGCAACTAACCGGCAGTATGCAGCCATGAACAACAGAGACCCTGTCTCAAATGAGGAGGGAGTTGGGAACCAGCACCAGAGGTTGTCCCTTGACCTCTGTGCATGCACTATGGCAGAAACATGCACTGCGGCCCACACTCAGACACATGCACACACATTACACATATCAAACACACACACACACACACACACACACACACACACAGATTCCGTATTACTCAAACATTGTTATTCTTTAAAATGTAATATATATTTTATCTAGACATTTTGTGTTTATAGTGGGATAGTTGGTCTAAATATAAATCTGAAAATCAGAGTGATTTCTCTCGCCACTTCATTTCTTGTAACTTTTGAGAAGCTAGCCAAAACATCATCTCCTGGGGCTAAAAAGCAAGTTCGTTACCAGGACTAACACAATATAGACATCATGCCTCAAGTTTAATAAAAAGATGGAGAAGTTTGGAATGGTGTCTTGGACTTGGATTCTGTTAAGTCTCAAACAGGGATAAAGGGGTAAATAAGGTACCTATTTAACATATCAAAGCAGACCTGGCTACAAGGTTCTCCCAGCATCCCTCAGTCCCTACTGGTAAAGGATATGGTTGGCACACTCTGCTCCCTATCCTAAACTTCTCTAGTCCAGGGGTTGGCCTGCCCTTACCCCAGTTGGCACTCCCCATATAATCCAGTCATTGGGTTAACCACCTGTTTTGTCCACTCTCCTGGCCCTCCCCTCTCCTCACACGCTCAGGGTCATGTCCACTCTGGACTCTGGCAGTTGTCCCAGCCTCTGGCTATGCTCTCCCTTTATTCTACAATAAACTTTCTCCTCCACCATACCAGGAGCAGTCATGTCCTTTTTTTACTTTTTTATTATTCAGATTCCACGGTAGAATGATTGCCCTATTTATCGTTTTGGACAAATCCGAATCCACTTGGCATAAAAGCAGGGATAGACGGTTTTCTGTGGCATTGCTTCCTGTTTAAAGCTGAGATGTTCTTCTCCATCTTAAAGACATTCTTCTCTGTGACTTCCTCCTTCCCCTTGTTGGAAGAAGCACCCGATGCCTGCCTGGCTTTTCAGAGCTGAACTCTGGATGCAGCTTTGTAGTGTGTTTAGCTCCCGAGAATAAAAGTAGGGGCAGCATATTGCATCGATTTTCCTTTTCTTCTCTTTCCTTATTTTTTTTCATGATCTAGTTTTCACAACTTAAAATTACATTTAGAACCTGGAAGAAATTGTGTTATTTTTAGGCATGCATAAAAATTTGGACGGCTCTGCTGTAACTCGGCTCCAGCATCTTTGGAGGAAGGAGTGTTCTGAGTGACCAGGCTTGGCCTGTCCCGTTTGGTGTCTGCCTCCTGGCTGTAGCCGGACCTCCCCACTGTGAAGAGTGCGGTCCCCAGTCTCTGTTCCCAGGCCCCTGATTTGTGAACATGCACGGAAGCCACCACACATGGCTCCCCGACGGGCTTTCCGTTGAGCCCATCCCTTTTCAAACCACCATTTTATTTCTGCATCACATTTTCAGGGTTTTTTTCCTTTTCTTTTTGTGCCTCAATGGGTAGACTGGTGAGTTTCCAGGATTCCTGAGAAAGGTGTCAGCCACCATCTGTTCAGCTGCTTTCCAACTCGGGAACATGAGAAGTGAGCTTGACATGGGTGTGAGATTGTGGCGGGGACTCGGGCACCAGGAAGCTGTTCACACCCTCTCCAGGATCTGGCTGTAGCAGCGGTGGGATTCTGAGGCAGGGCCCAGCTGCTGGCCCTGCTCGTTTGACCAACTCCAGCTGCTGCACAGGGTCTCCTGAAGTCAACGGAAAACCGATGCTTCCTGTCTGCAGTGACAGACTCGTAGGGTCTGCTCCACGCCACACGTTTGCTTCCCCCTTCCCCAGGACTTCTTGTAATGAAACTTCAGACTGCTCCCCCGTCCTTGCGGAATATCAAAGAATTACCTTAATGGGCGGGGCAAGAGAGAAGAGGTGTGGTGTTGTAGGTGTTGTGGGACCCGGTGTATACAGAGATCCAGCGGCTTGAGGCTCTCCAAGTGTACACAGTATGAAAACGGGGTACAGCAAAGCTGTGGTAGTAAAGATGTGTGAGGCAGTTAGCAAAGATGTTTTTAAGATCCATAAGAGTGGCAATAATAGATATAAGATAGATATAAACTGGGGGTATGGTTGTGTTTGTCTCTGTATATGCTTACTACACAGATGTATTTATGTATGATTGTGAAATACTGCTTTGGACGCTGCCTTGTCATGGACCCTGGTCTTAGGCATCTATCAGGATGCACACATCTGCCCTTGAGAACCTATCAGTCAGCACTGACAGGCGGCTCCAGGAATGTACTGAGCTTTTAACGCAGGATTCCCAGTTTGCCCATGGGGCTAAGCTCCGCGTGCTGTTTAGGAACGCACTGTTGATGTGTGGCTCTCCCTTCCCTGTCTCATTTCCCAATGTCCTCATGATTTCCTTTTACCTTCTGAATAAACCTGCTCTGGAAACCCCGGCTCCTGACCTGCTTCCATGGGAGCCAAACCAAGGTGTGTGTGTGTGTGTGTGTGTGTGTGTGTGTGTGTTTTGATATGTGTAATGATTTCCAGACATTGAGCAGCCCTAATGACTGCTTACTGTGTTAATAGTCACATTATTCAGGCTCTGTCCAGAGCATCCTCATGGTCCCATCTTTCAGATTCACAGATTCCCATCGTCAGAACACATAGTCGGCTCCCACTTTACGACGCACTGGCTACCGAATCCAAACATAGGTAGCCAGTAACTTAACGTAGTATGAGGAAACCTCTCCGTTGTTTTATCTCAATGTGCAGTCACAGTACAAACTCAGACAATGCCTCCATGCAGAGGGTGGTGGTTTGAAATAAAATGGTTCCCAAAGGGAGTGGCACTATTAGGAGGTGGAACCTTGGTGGTGTGAGTGTGTCCCTGTGGGGGCAGACATTTCTCAAGCTTCGCTCTGTGTGCCAGTCAGTCAACTTCCTGCTGCCTGGGCCAAGATGGAGAATCCCGCACCACATCTGCCTGCCTGCTGCCACCATGATGATGCCGGACTGAACCTCTGAAACGGGAAGTGAGCCATCCCCAATTAGATGCTTTCCTTATCAGAGTTGCCTTGGTCATGACACCTCTTCACAGCAATGAAAACCCAAATTAAGACACAGTGCCTTACAGGCAAGAGAAGGCATAGCTTTCCTTACCCCCACCAGTAGCCAGAGGAAGCCAGCATCCTCCCCTCCTTTCTCAGCTTCCAAGGCTACGATCAGCTCTGATGTAGCTCTGATGGTGGCAGGGCTTGTTTGTGAGTCAGATCCCATGAGCTGATAAAATGTTGAACATCCCTACAAGAACCCGAGTGGTAAATCCCCCCTGTGTGCAAGCATTTCCATTTAGCTTCCCATTCCACATATACTGCTTACTGAGGAATGGAGCCCTGGCCTACACAACCCTCTCCTCCCAGCCCACATCAGAGTACACCTCCAGATCTAAAGTTTCAGTTTCTCCTACCCTTGTCCTTTCTCTGTTCTTTTAATCCATGATCTTGCCGTGTGAAGTTCCCCCACCCCATCTAGCCTGCAGGCAGCCGCCCAAGAACCCTCTCTGATACAGCTGTTTCCAATGTGTCACAGGCTAATGACTTCTGTTTTTTGAAAGGACACAAAGTAAATATTTCAGGCTTTGGTTAGCCCTACCAGACTTTGCCATTGTAGCCTGAAGCAGCCATAGACAATGAATGTGTCTTTTTTTTTTTTTTTGGTCCAATATAAAACTTTTATTTACAAGTAAGTGATAGGCTAGACCCGGCTCACAGAGAACAGTCCATCAACTCTCACCATAGAACAGCGCATCAAAACCAAAGTCGGCTACCCTCCAGCTCTGCTCAATAGGCTATTAATGAACTCTCCGGCTTTCTGTAAAAAAAAAATAATTTTATGTAAGATCATGCATGCAAAATTTTCTGTGTTTACTGCTAAAGCTGCTTCGAGACACAGCCGGAGTTGTTCTGCCACATTTTGTATATATTCCCCCTACTTTGTCAACTAAAAGCAGTAATTAGGGTTCTGTGTATTCATGCTTGCCTCTCATGCAAACCACATGCTGCCCATGAGGCTACGCCCGTTGGAACGCTCGTCAATGCTTCTTGCTTTGCTTCCCTTCTCAAGGCATGCAGTATAATTTCCTTTACCACGTTCTGCACAGGAACAAGGCTTCTCTCCACCACGGACACACAACTCAAAGAAAAGATGAATATTGACTATGCTAACTTGGGCCCAAAGACATCTGTATGGAAACGCTGGGCCAGAAATACGACGTCTCAGCTTCTCTCCTCTCCTGGTCCAACCTGACTACACAAATGGCTTGTCATTGTGGTGGCACAAATGAGACTTCATTAACATGGCCATTCTGATCCCGGTAAACAAGTTTATTGACACTTGAGCACCCTCAAGAATGACATCACAGAGAAGAGTTCATGGTAGGTGGCCCTGCCTTCTTCATCAAGGCAAGCTTTGGTTAAAACCTGGTTCCTCGTTTAGACAAGCTGCCATTCCGGTCCCTGGGGTTAATGAAAGTACCGACATGCCCTTGCTGAAGCAATCATAGGCCCGTCACATTTTTATTTAATGATATGTGTCGGTGTTGTTTCTAGTATGTTCTTTCCTAATCCCTCGTTCCTTTGCATCCCCAGTGGATGTAAGAGGGATAAATCTAACCATCATTGCCTCCCCCCCTTTCACTTATAATTAGAGATCAAGTAGTCCTTAGATATGACAAAACCTGGAAAGGTACACTCCCAGGTACTTATCTGGGACCGTGAGAACAGAAAACCCAAGCCACCACTCTGGGAAAAGCAGCGTGACGATGTGGCTGCTTCCTCTGTGCAAGCAGAGCCCAGGTCACAAAAGCACAATCCAGGCTCCTTCCTGATGTGGGGTGCTGGGAGGCAGGGAGTTCAATCTCCATGTGGCATACATTAGGAACACCCAGGGGGCAGATGCCACTGCAAATGCAAACTCCTGTGACAGCCTGGCCAGCCAGAAAAGATGCTACCCAGCCCAGAATGAGTTCATTCTCTGACCTGAGCCTAGATCAAGGCCAGGCCCTTCCTCCGGGATGGGCAAGCCTGGTGCTACTCACATACCCCTTGAAAAAGCCAGTGGGTGGCCACTACACCATTTGGGAACAAGAGAAGCCCTGTTGGTGACAGGTGAGCGCTAGACCCCTGAGTGGCCTTTCTGGGAGTCAGTGGGGGTGATGGCAGGTTCCAGGACAGGGCTAGGGGACAGGACAAAAGTGAGGTATACATTTAGGGAGCAATAATCTCACTCAGAGCATCCAAGTAAGTATCATAGGTCCTGAGGCTACCTGCTATTGAGATTACATGAGTCTTTGATAGCAGTTTTCTCTGTGCCCCAGGCAGAATAGTTCCTCTTTGCATCCTTTTGCTGAGTTGTTTGCTTCAGCTGTTAGAAGCAGAGGTGGGAACAAAGTCTGCTATAAGGAGAGTCAGTTGCAGCTAAAGAAAAGATTTGTGCATCTGGGTAAGGGCCCACCACCCAGCATCTGAAGACACATCCTCCTCTAATCTCCTGGAGAGGAGAACTTGGCAGGTCCAACTGGCATCTAGAGTGAGAAAGTGTGTGTGCTTGAGAGAGAGACAGTGAGAGTGAGAGAGAGAGAGAGAGAGAGAGAGAGAGAGAGAGAGAGAGAGAGAGAGAGAGAGAGAGAGAATCATAGGTCGGTGCGGAAGGGGAAAGCAGAAAGATGCACAGCTGTCTGGACTAATAACTACCAGGGCCCAGGAAGAAGGCGGCTCCATTGCTCCATTGGTAAAGTGTTTGCTATGCAAGCATGGGAACCTTTGCTCCGATCACTACATCCAGCCAGGAATGAATGGTTGGTTGATCTTTACTCCAGGAGAAGGGGAGGGAAATTCAAGTTCCTGATGTTGTATATTCTGGAAACATGCAACTTGGCTGGCACCACTATGAGTGTAGAGTCCTTTGATGGCTTCATTGTCATCCCAGAACTGTGAGGCAGACACAGGAGGATCCCAAGGACTTACCTGGTCTGCCAGTCTAGCCACGTGAAGGAGCTCCAGGTACGACAGAGTGACTAGGGAAGATACCTAATGTTGACCTCTGACCTTACACATGCAGGTGCACATACATGTATACACCAATACACCACATATACGCACAAAATAAAATAAGGCGAATAACTCAAGTTACACATTTGAAAACAGATGTTGCACCTTGAATCTAGATTTTAGGAGGGCAGATGATGACAACAATGGTAATGAGATCATTTTCTGTACCAGCCAGACCAAGTGCTTCAGACTTGCATCACTCTAGGGTTTCATCCACTTGGAGATCTATCCTGCCACTCGGAGGCTGAGCAAATGGCCGGAGGCTTGCCTATTCAGAAACTGGCCACACCTTGTTATCTGCCAGTGCATCCCTGCGAACAGACTGACACCTCAACAACTAAGTTTAACAGCAAAGGGAGTTTGCAACTAATAGAGACAAAGGGTCAAACCCCAAGGGGCTTTCGGTCTATCAGGAGAGAGAAGATACGCTGAGCAACGCCTTCATCTAATGATAGCAGTTTGAGGCCAAAGTATGTCTGCAGGCCACACACACCCCAGGATAGCTATGAATGCAGCCTAACACAAAGTGTAAACTTGGGTGGAGCATTATGGGACTTTTGTTTTGCTTTAAAAAACATAGTTAGAACACACCATTCTTGAGGCAGACTTTGTAGATGGCAGCACCATGTCACAATGTCAAAAGGTCGGACACACCTGGGAGGGGCCTTCTCTGGACTGGACTCTGCTTTCCCCCTCATGCAGACTCTTAAGTTCTTAGAATCTCCCAGCAGACCCACTGCTTGCTCCTTTTGTAAGAACCATGGCAGAACTAGGAAGCAATGCAAAACAATTTAACTACTCAAACAAGTTATTCTCATGCCGGGGGCAAGGTTGTGATTCTAACTAAGCCCAGCGCTCTAGCAGGAGAAGGAGAATGAAGGCCAACCCTTATCAAGGTGGACTGAAGTGCCATTACCTCCCTGGGAAGCACATTCAACAGGCCTGGTCCCCATAAAGTAGGGATGTGCCTCATTTTTTAAGTGAAGAAACTGAGTACCAGGTATACCAGGGTTTTCCTCTAAGGCCACCAACAAGCTCCCAAATCATGGCACAGAGACTTTGATTAGTTTGGAATGCTCTGCCTTAGCTTACCTCTTTTCTTATAACTTAACTGGTTTCTCTTCATCTACCCTGTGCCTCGGGGCTTCTTACCTTTTCTTACTTTCTCACTGTCTCTGTGTCTGGCTGGCTGGTGGCTGCCTGGCTTCTTGTCCTGGGTGTCCCTCATTCTCTCCTCCCTTCTTCTCTCCTTCCTCCTTTCTTTTTCTCAAACGTAGATTTCTCCTCCTATTTATTCTCTCTGCATGCCAGCCCCACCTATCCCTCTTCTGCCTAGCTACTGACCGTTCAGCTCTGTACCAAACCAATCAGGTGCCTTAGGCAGGCAAGGTAAAACAGATGCAACACATCTTTACATAACTAAACAAATGCACCATAAACAAAAGTAACACATCTTTACATGGTTAAAGTGACACTCTGTAGCATAAACAAATGTAACACATCTTTGCCCAGTTAAATATTCCACAACAACAGGAGAGGGGTGGGACTCAGAAAAGATCATAGTTTTTGGCAGAGTAGGGTCTCCAAGCTGGTTCTCTAGTGTCTACATTGCTTGATGCCTTGGCTCCTTTCCAGGTTCCATGATGTTTGTTTCCTGGAGATTGCTAGCATTTATTCCCACAATAGGCAGGGCAAGATTTATCCAGAGTTGAGGTCTACTCATTGAAGGCTAAAGGAAGGGTGAGATTTTGTTTGCAACACAGAAGAAGCAACATTGAGTATCACAGATTCCTCCACTCACAGAACCAACTTTAGGCTATATGGAAGATTTAAGCCTTGGTAAGAAGGCACTGGGCTTACCTTTGTTCTGTAATCTGAATGCGCCAAGTAGAGTTTTAGGATCTCACAGAAGCCAGGGTTTTGAATTCTTAACTGGGAAGACCACACCCTGGAAGGGATGTTGAAACAACACTGAATGGGTTTGTCACCCACTAATTGAGTCATCTGCCAGGTTAGTGTGGATTCTTGCATGTCACGGTACCCAGCCCTTTGGAGTAGAAAGGCTGGTGACATTAAGTAACTGGGACTTGAGGTTTCAAGCAGCATTCTTGAAATAAGTGTTATGTTGGGGGCCCCAAAGGTTGAAGCAGGCAAAACTAAGATTTTTATGTTTGGAAATGCAAAGTTTAAAATCAAATGCACGTTGAAGAATACAGAGGCAAAAGTAAAATCAAGGGATGGAGGCAATCACCAGTTCTGTTAAGATTGGATTTCTAGGGGGCTGGAGAGACGGCTCAGCATTTAGGAACACTGACTACTCTTCCAAAGGATCTGGGTTCAATTCCCAGCACCCACATGGCAGCTCACAACTGTCTGTAACTCCAGTGCTGGGGGACCTGACACCCTCATACAGACACACATGCTGGCAAAGCACCAATGCACATAAAATAAAAATACATTGAAGAAGATTGTACTGGGACTGGGGAGATGGCTCAGTGGATGAAGACCTGAGTTCAGATCTTCAGCGCCCATGTTTTGTTTTGTGTTGTGTTTTTAAAGATGTGAAGATACAGACCTGTAACCTCCTCACTGGGGAACCGAGACAGGTGGGTTCCTGGACCTTTCTAGCCAGCCAATTTAGCCAAAACAATGTGTTCCAAAGCAAATGGCGGAGGGCAATTGAGGAAGAAATACTGATGTCTACCTCTGGCCTCCTCATGCATCTGAACAGGTGAGTGAACCTGCACATGCATGTACACATGTATCCACCACAAACACGCACATCTGTGCACATAGGAAGAAATAAAAAATGCAAAAGAGAAAAGGGGAATATTAAATTTGCATTGTACAGAAGGAAACTCCAAACAACAAACAGGGTTTATGGAGATTGTAGAAATAACAGATGGGAAGCAAGATGCATGGCTTGTTTCTTTCTTGTGGACATCCCAGTGCGGATTCTTTAGAATAGTGTTTTTCCAGTACCAGGGCTGAACTTAGACTCCTGCTAGGCAAATGATCTCACTGAAGAATAACCCCAGGTCCCCAGTATGGTTCTGCAAGGCTAGTGAGTCAATTTTCCTCATAGTGATCTTGAGGAATATTTTAGATAAGGTCCATACTATCTGTGGTGATAAGTAAGCTTGAAAATTTTAGTGTCTTAACAAAACAAAAATCATTGCCCCTCCCAGTTATGAGTCCAACATAAGGGTTCTTCCTCAGTGGGCACCTTTTCTCTGTGTAGTTCTAAGTTCTATAATACTTGTTAAATAAATCACCCAAAGAAGTGTACTCAAGCCAGGCAGTGATGGCGCACGACTTTAGTCCCAGTACTAAGGAGGCAGAGGCAGGTGGATCTCTGTGAGTTCAAGGCTAGCCTGGTCTACTGGGCAAGTTCCAAGACAGCCTCCATAGCTACAGAGGAATCCTGTCTTGAAAAATCAAAAAAAAAAGAAGGAGAAGGAGGAGGAGGAGAAGGAGGAAGAAGAGGAGGAGGAGGAAGAGGAGAAGAAGAAGAAGAAGAAGAAGAAGAAGAAGAAGAAGAAGAAGAAGAAGAAGAAGAAGAAGAAGAGTACTGTGTACTCAAGGTTTAAGCTAACTGTATTAGAATTCCACCAACCTCTCAAGTCTTGAGGTCCTCCACATGTGGCTGGATGTGGAAGACCATGGGGGACAGAGGGTTGATTGCAAAGGTCCACATCTACTTCTGAACAAATTCATTGGTTGGAATCGTGAAGAAAAGCAAGTAGCTTCAGGAACCCAGGGCCTTCCCATCTCCTTGTAGCTCAGTGATGAATTGCTCTCAAAGTTTGCTCCATGATCCAGCTGCTTTGTAACTGAACTAAGCCCTGGGTACAAGTCATGACTCCTTCCGTAGTTAATTAATCTCCTTGGGCAGTCAGACTGAGGAAGGAAAAACAAACACAAACAAACAAGGACAAAACAGAAATAGGGGCGTTCACAAAGTGTCAGGTGTGCCTTAGCCTCCTCGTTTGTAAAAAGGCAATCATAAGAGTACTTGCCTCATGCAGTTTCAGGAAATGAAGGCATTGAACGAGTGGGATGCCTAGAGGGGTGCCTGGCTTACAGTAAAGGTTCAATAGCAGACAGCAATGGGGAAAAAGAGGTCAGGGAGATGGGACAGGAAGAAGAGGGGTTCCTGGATGGAAGTTTTACCAAAGCAGAAGCTTCTGCTTTTTTCTTATTGGTCTGAACTTAGTCACGTGACAGACATAGCTGCAAAGGAGCTGTGAAATGTAGTCTTGATTTTTTTTTTCTAGGTGAGATTTATATGTTTGTCTATAAATCAGAACGTCCTTCACCTCTCATGGGAAAAAAATAGATATTTGGAAAAACCAATCATTTCTTTTTCTTTTGTTCTTCCTTTTCTAGTTCTTTGAGACAGGGTTTCTCTGTGTAACTGGTGTGGGCTGTCCTGGAACTCCTCAAACTCACAAAGATCTTACTGCCTCTGGTTCCCACGTGCTGGGATTAGAGGCATATGCCACCAATGCCCCGTGTGACCAATGGTCTTTACCACAGTCACCTGATGGGGAATGTCCATTTGAATGTTGTGACTATATGTTTCTCTTATTGGTTAATGAATAAAGCTGTTTTGGCCAATGGACAGGCAGAATTTAGATAGGCAAGAATCCTGAACAAAGAGGCAGGGAAAAGGAAAACAAAGAGAAGACCCATGTAGCCGATGGGAAGTCAAGAGACCCAGACATCACCGGTAAGCTGCTGCAACATGGTGATACACAGATCAATAGAAATGGGATAATAATTAAGAGAGAGCTAGCCAGTAAGAAGCCTAAGCCAATGGCCAAACAATTATAAATATATATTACATCTCTGAATGGTTATTTCATAGCAACTGCAGGGGCCTGGTTGGGTGGAGAAAAACTAGTTCAGTTGGACCTAAACTAGATGAAGGAAAGTCTTCCCATTACAGTCATCATCAGCCTAGACAAGATTACTTTTCCATGGCTGCTAAGTTCCTGATTAGTGGGCAATGCCTTCTGGTTTAAAAGACAGGCCTGGCACCTGAGAAGGTTTTAGCTAGAACTGTGGAGTGATGGACAGCTTATCACCCTGTCATCCCTGTGCTTATGTTATCATCCTGGGACCTACAATGTTGGATACTACTCTCATATGGCTTGAATGCCTCATTTCCAAATACATGTCCTCTGTCAGGAATTGTGCAGAGATATGAACCACCGCCAAGACTAAAGCTAATGCTCCTACCATGGGGTCTTACTCCCCAGGTCATTGCAAAGCCTTAGGCAGGAAGTCTGTCTTCACCCATGCCTCAGCTACTTCCTCTTCTTTCCTGTATTCTTTAACCCATGATGACGCTCAGCTTCCATATTGCTTCTCCGGGCTCCATTCCCTCCTAGCCTCCACTCCTATCTGTCTGCCCAGGCACCATCCAAGCCTTGCCTCCTCCTTACAACTTGACGTTATGGTTTGATTTTTGTCTTCTCAACCTAGCTCACATGTTAACATCACAACCCTAGTGCCTAGCAGTGTAGTATCATTTGGAAATGAGGGTCACTACAGATGATTACAGGAGGACACCCTGGGTAGTTCCCATTGCAGTATGACTGACGTCCTATAAAAGTTAATTGTGGAGCCTGGGGAGGTAGTTCAATTGGTAAAGTGTTAGTTGCATAAACAAGAGGACCAAGGTCTGGATTTGCAGTAACTACTTAGAGGCCAGGTGTGGCAGCACAGGCCTGTAACCCCCAACACAGATGGAGATAGAGAGATCCCAGGGCTTCCAAGCCGTCTAATCTAGATGAAATGGAGATGCCCAGGATCAGTGAGAGATCATATCAAGTTGAAAAGGATTGGTGAAGACATCCAAAACAAACTTTGGACTCTATATGAGCATGAATGTATGAATGTATATGTACATATACCCACATGCACATGTGTGCATACATGAACAGGTACATCCTCCACAGGCACACACACAGAGAGAGAGAGAGAGAGAGAGAGAGAGAGAGAGAGAGAGAGAGAGAGAGAGAGAGAGAGAGAGAGAGAGAATGAGGGCCCTGAAGCACAAAGGCTTTCACTGCTCTCCTAAGGAGCCAACGTTACCAAAGGGGAGATGGTTCAATAGTTAAGAGCACTGGCTGTTCTCCCAGAGGACCCCAGTTCAATTCCCAGCACCCACAGGGTGGCTCACAACTGTCTGTAACTCCAATTCCAGGAGATACAACACCCTCACACAGACATGCATGAAGGCAAAACACCAATGCACATAAAAATAAATAAAAAACCAACAACAACGCTGAAACAAAACAAAACAAAAGCTCAGGCTTTGAAACAGCAAGACAATGAATATCTGCTGTGTGAGATACAGCCTTTTGCTGCGGCAGCCCCAGGAAAGCAATATACCTTGCCTGGTCTCAGCTCACCAAAGAAAAACTTTGTCCTCGTTGACTGACCTGAGATTTTCTCAGTTGGTCTCAGCCTTCGGTCCATGCTGACTTTTCCTCTTCCCAGCTCATTCTACGATGCCGGCTGTATCCCCCTACCTCCCTGGGCCTCTTTCCCTTAAATACTCCAGGTACTGCTTCTAACGCACACAGGGTGGACCACGAACTCAAGGGCCACACCTCCATTTTAAGACTCTCCCTCACACAAAACTGAACAAGCAACATATCAGTGGAAGCCTTCTGGGGCTTTGTTTGTGCCACAGAACGCTGAGAGGCCTCTGCATGGTCTGAGGCGTACTGACAACCAATGATTAGATCGCTTCTCTTGGACGAAGGACTTCGCCAGCACCAAAGCAGGGGTGGATTCTCAGCGATCCTCAGAACTTGCAAGGTATCTGAAATGCGAGATGTCTCAGCTGTTATCTTCAACACGCTTCCTCCAGCAATAGAAATTTTGATTGTCGACCTGACTGGGCTTAGAATCACTTAGGAGACACACCTCGGATGCGTCGGTAAGGGTATTTCCAGTGAGAATTAACTGATCAAGGAAGACTGCAACGTGGGTGTTCATCTCAACTTCCTGACTATGAATTCAAGGTGAACAGCCTTGCTCTTTCTGCCAGTCTAAGAGTCACTGTCACTAAACTACTTCCCTGCTTTGATAGACTGGACCCTCAAACGTAGGTGGCTTCTTGTCAGTGGTTGGCCAAGGCGATGAGAACATTAACTACTATAGCAAGTAAGTGAGTTTCAGATAGCCGAAACCCAGGAAACGAATGGAAAGCCACGTCTAAGGAGTCCGACCATACCCAGAAGGGAAGTCCATTGGAAAAGGTCCTGAGCAACTTGAGCCGTGGTGCAAATGCCATGCAGCTTTCCATGCAGCTGCGTTACCAAAGATTGACTTCCTTAAACATCCCAAAAATTCTGAGTTCACAAAACATGGTCCCTGAAAGAGACGGAGTAGAGAAAGAAAACCCTTCCTGATGGAAAGGCATGGGAGGAGGGAAGAAGGTCGCTGAGAGAAATGAGACAAAGACCACAAGCTGATGGAGCTGCAGGTCAGCGAGGCTAGTACTGGGGCAGGAAAAGAGGCTCCACCCCAGGACTGTGAAGCCACTGCTCTCCGGTTAAATGAGCATCGACAGCAGCTTGGAGCTGAAGACAAGTCCTAGATAGATAATCCAAGCGGGCACTCCCAGAGATAGCCCCCAAATGCTCCCTGTGCTGCTGAGAGTGGGGAACGAAGGGGACACTGTGTGTGGCAAAGTCTTTCACCTCCAGCATTTAGGGAGAGCAGAGGGCAGAAGCAACTCGGGGTGGGGTGAGGTAGGGCTGGGGTGGGGCTTGCCCAGGAGCTCTCCCCAGCCACGGGGGACAAGCAGCACGCTGTAGGCTTTCTTTCTGGCTAGATCTACTTCAGGGAGCCATGAGAAGCTTCCACCTTGGGCTGGGCGTTGTGTCCCCGGGGTGTACTCCAGGCTGAGCTCCCAGATCCCCATGGAGTTCTGCAGGTCCAAGGTTTCCGGTAACACTCGCGCTCCGGTGCCTGGCAGCCATGTTGGGTGTTCAGGCTGCTCCCGTGGAAAGATGAAAGGGAGCACACTTTCCTTGGTCGGTAGCCTCACTTCCAGGAAGAGAGAGGCAAAGAGCAGGGACATCCAGTTCGCGTCTCATCCGAGTTTTATTTTGTTGTTATGTTTTTAATTTTCAGATGAATAATTCAGTGGCTATGCCAAGGTTGAAATATTTTTCTGTTTTCAGTCAGATGTGAGAAAAAGGAAATGAATTTTAATGAAATGTTTTGGTTTACTTTATCTGAGGCTCCCAGTGTAGTGGGATTCCCATGCCCCAAACTAATGTCAGTCCTGTAGCTTCTTGCCTGAGAAAGAAAACAGAAGACCAGATGGCCACCCTGCTCAGACCTCACGCACCCTCCGATTGCCTGGATGGACAGAGCAACCTGTGGGCCCCGGGGCTGGTGGACCACTGAAGCGATGAGACTGTCCGTGATGTTCTCACTGGTGCAGCTGCAGACACACAGGTCTCCATCCATGGTTGGGAAGTACCTGTCTCACATCACTGGGGCTCGGCCATCCCTGTCTGGTCAGGCTGTTCTGGAACTGGCACTTGGCCAAGAATCTTTAGCAGAACAGAAAGAATGCAAACGCTCCTCAGTTCTGTAAACAAGATTTAAGGGCGGCAGGGAAAGGTGGCAAGATCTCCAAGGGGAATGCGGATCCGTCAGTCAGGTGGAGGTGACATCACAGGCATCCGCGAATATGCCAGGACATGAGCTAATTCATAGCTGCAGGCTCAGGACATGTTTTTAAGCAAAGCTTTGTGAACAAAGGCAGCAGCTAACAACAGTCCACGTGGGTTCTCTTAAATGGGATTGCTGATGGGCTCCCTCCAGAGTCAAGAAGCCACCTGCCCCAAGTGAGTTGTCATCGATAGATCACTCAAAGGAATGATTCGCTGAGCCCTTCCCTAGTGTCAGCATGAAGGTGGTTTCGGGAGATGGAGCGCTGAGGATAACCAGCCCCTGCCTGCCAGGGCTTATGAAAACAGGCTTGCCGAGATAGAGCCTACACACGAAACCAAACCCCCAAAGAGAGTCTGTCATTAAGTGTTTCCTGCTCGGGCTCTCAGTGACCATCCTGTCTAGGGTCACCATGTTTAGAGATCCCAGTGACTTCATCTGGAAAAGATGAAGAAGGGCGCCTCTTGCAATAACTTGAATATAAAAGATGGATGTGGTTACAGGAAGCTAGTGGTGAGTCTCTTCCACACACTTGGCCATTCAATGTTTTCAAAGTACCTTCTGTGATACGCGCATTATTCCCCGTGAAAGGGAAGGTCACTGGCAGCTTGGAGGGGACACTGGGACTCCCCAGCCCCTGTAGGAAGAAAGATATGGGGCAGAACATGTGTGTGGCGTGGATGATCTGAAACCACACCAGAGCCTCACTGTTCTTATTCCCTTTCCTGGGTCTGACTCCCTCCAGGAGAAAGGCCCAGAGCTCCCCCAGGAATGTCACACTGGCACCCTTCTCCCAAGTGGCTAGCTGAAGGACAGATGCTACTGTTCAGTTTGCAGTTTCCCCTCTTCCCTGGGCCCCAGCTCCTACATCTCCACCCTGGCCACCCTCCCCCAACACACACACGGGCTGTCGGTTGTCGTCTTTGCTTAGTCACCCTGTACTTGCAACGGCGAAGCAGCATCCTTGTTCTCCCTTCGAGACTGAGTGGGAGTGAGGGGACCCTGAGAGTTCAGCGGGGACAAGTCTGTCTATGTAGGAGGACGGGAATATGGTCACGTGGAGGGGAGGGTCTGGGAGAGTTGGTGTAGACAGATCTGGCTCTAGAGTACTTCTGGCTGTGGGGAAAGGGGATGGCAGCTCTGTGGAGAGCTGCAATGAAGAGGTGAACGGGCCAAGGAAGGGATGCTCTGTGCTCTTGCCATTAGGCAAGTTGTTATATCTATCCGGGCAAAACAAGACTGGGCAGGAAATCAGGGAGGTTCAGGGAGACAGAGCCAATCCTTCCAAAGAAACATATTTCACAGTTTAATAATTACCGTAGCAAGGAAGCAGATAATTTTCTGGTGCTATAACAAAATCTTGGAGATTGGCGATGTGTAAGGAAAAATGTTTCTTTTGGTTGTTTGTGCTGGGGGGACGGCAAGAAGTGAAGAGGGCAGTTTGAACGGGAGTGACTCTCAGGTTCACGTGTTTGAATACTTGAGCCGCAGTTAGTGGAACTGCTTAGGAAGGATTAGAAGGTGTGTCCTTGTTGGGGGAGGTGTGCCACTGTGGGGTGGGCTTTGAGGATCAGAGGCCCTTGCTATTCCCAGTTTGCTGTCTCTGCCTGATGGTTGCGTCTAAGTTCTCAGTTACTGCTCCAGTGCCACATCTGCCTGCCCCCGGCCGTGCCCCCTGCCGTGCCCCCTGCCATGGCGGTCTGCAACTGTAAGCCCCAGATAAACTCTTCCTTGTATGTACTGCCTTGGTGCCGGTGATTGAAAAGTAACTAGGATGCACGGTGCCAGTCTCACGTTAACTCCATTCCTAGTGGAAAGCACATGAGAAGGGGAGTACTAGAGGGACAGCCTTGCTGCTCTGCCAGTGACTAAGCCAGTTCCAAGTGACAATGAACATCAAAAGAAGTTAGAGCTTGCAAATGTATGTGAAAATAAGCTCCAGATGCATCAGAATTTGTTAAATTAAAGAAAAAAGAATTATCTTTTATTTTGTGAACACATACAGAGGTCAGAAGACAACTTGTAGGGGTGGGTGCTCTCCTTCTGCCGTGTGGGTCCTTGGGATCAAACTCAGGTACTCAGGCTTAGCTGAAGGTGCCGTTAGGTGCCGAGCCATCTCACCAGTCCTGCATTGGGATTTAAATATGAAGCCAGGCCTGGGAGCTGAAGAGGCTGAGGCAGGAGGAAACCAAGTTCTAAGTCTGTGTGGGCTACAAAGTAAGTTCAAAGTCAGTCAGACTAGCTTAGTGAGACCTTGTCTCAAAATAAAAAGTAAAAAGAGGGATGGACAATGCAATAGAATGTTACAGCACTTGCTTAGCATGTGTGAGAACACAGTCTCTAATACCACTGGGAGGGTGGGCTAAATGTGAAAATGAAATTATAAAAGTGTAAGAAAACATGGACACATCTCTTTAGAGCCTCAGAGTAGAAATGGCTTGCCTATGATTTAAAGATCTAGAGCCATTAAAAAAAACCCAATGTGATTACAAACAAAAGCTTAGCTGGGTGGTGGTGACACATGCCTTAAATCTCAGAACCTAGGAGACAGAGGCAGGAGGATCTCTGAGGTCAAGGCCAGCCTCGTCTACAGAGCCAGTTCCAGAATAGCTGGGGCTACACAGAGAAACTCTGTCTCAAAAACAAAACAAAAAGCTCCTAAAGAGGAAAAATACAATAGCAAAGTCGAAGAACAAATGGGGAAATTATTTGCAATCCATTCTTCCATAACATGTAAAGAGATCTTGCAAATTGAGACAATAAAAAGTCAAACAACTAGACAAAAGCAAGCAAAGGATTGGAACAGCGACTACAAGAAGAAAGACAAATAATTCTTAAATTAATGAAGGATGTTTAATGTGAGAATGCAGATTAAACTTCTGCTTCTCATCCAGCAGATATACGAAAAGACATGATGCTGTGGAGTCTGAGGGCAGACAGCTGGGGGAAACACAAAGTGGTCCAACTCTCATGGAGGGCATGCCCAAGCGTGGTGGGTAAATAGGAATGACCCCCATAGACTCACGTGCTTGAATGCTTAGCCCATACATAGGGAGTGGCACTACTAGGACATGTAGCCTTGTTGGAGTGGGTGTGGCCTTGCTGGAGGAAGTGTGGCAATGTGGAGGTGGGCTCTGAGGTCTTACATTCTCATGCTACACCCAGTGTGGCACACAGTCTCCTTCTGCTGCCTGTGGGTCAAGAGGTAAGTCAGTCCCAATTAAATGTTTCCCTTCCTTTATAAGAGTTGCTGTGTGTCTCTTCACAGCAATAAAACCCTATCTAAGACAAGCACCCTCAAATAGTAACATCACCGTGAATTCACTACCTTTTTCTAGCATTTCCAGCTCTGGAATTCTAACCACTGCTGCTCTGGGATGGAAATCTGGGCGAAGAAGACTCATTATTATATGATTACTGGAAGAGGAAAATGTGAATTTGGAGTCTTATTTTCCTTTCTCTTCTGGATGCTGGATTGCAGCGTCGAGTTTCATGCTAATGAGAATGAACCAATGTCGCTGCCTTGTGCTGTGATGCTAAGCTGTGATGTCTGGTAGGGCTGGATAGATGCACTGAGTTTCGTATTTAAGACACCAACAACTGTCCAGCTGTCACCTCACTGCAAACTGGGGTGCATCCACATGCATAAGCATCAAATTTCGAAGGGTATCACTTACCCTTTAACAAAACAATGCTATTCTACATGGAAGTTAGTTCAGGCAAGTCCCAATTCCCTCTGGTTCCACCAGACGTCTGCTGTCTGAGAAGGTCTCCAGTTCCCGTGCTACTGGCCCCATCTGTTTCTAAAAACGTACACCCAAAGCAAACAGCATTAACAACCCGGGTAGTGAGAAGAAGGGCAGAAGAGGGTGTGCTTCCGTGTTCCCATTCTGCGTGATCATGTGAGTTTTGGTTTGTTTATTAACATTTAAGCAGGGAGGCAGTAAGAGGTAGGACGTATTTCCTGTAGTGGGAACAAGTTTTAGTTCATGCATGAAATATGTTACTGTAGTTTTTATCTAAGTTGTTCTATTTATCAATAAAAAGACTTGGGAGTCAGATGTTGGGGTGAAAACCTACTAGATCAGGGAAGCTGAGAATTAACCAGCTGATTTTCCTTTTTGGTCAGAGATCCAGCAAGAAAGTGTCTCTTCACTGGACCCAAACCATAAAGACCTCAAATTCCTTTCTACTTCTTCCTGTATGTCTCTCTGTCTTCCTGGGTCCTCCATACTCTCTATGGCTAATTCTGGTCAACTAGTCACTGACTCTGCCTCCTGATGCAAGGTTAATTTTATTAACACAATCAATGGGTTTTACAGTGAGAGCAAGTATTCCACAACATGTTACTGACTTTGACACTGAAGGGAAATTATTTTGTTTTAAATTCAAAACAAAACAAGTCACAATAACAATGCTAGGTGCCTAAGTTGTATCTCTGATTATTATCACTTTATTAAAATTCATTTATTTAATGAACAACTATTTACATTGAGACTATATTATTGAGACTGTATAAAAATTAATACTTAACGCTCACTACATATAAAAAAGAACAGAGTGATAGCATTCTTTTTTTACAGATATACCTGTTTACCTGTTTCTGGAAAGGTTAAATAAATATTCAGTTCAAGGAAATTTTCAGTTGGTATTTCTTTTCTGGCTACTTTTGTTATTAATTTCATTTTATGATTATTGCCAAAGGCATTTCAATCCTGTAGAGAAAGGATTATTTCCTAACACTCTTCTCAATTCTACTAAATTCAGTATTAATTATTAAAATATTTAAAACTTAATATTTATAGCCAGGTGGTAGCAACACAGGCCTTTAATCCCAGCACTCGGGAGGCAAGAGCAGGTGAATCTCCATGAGTTCAAGGCCAGCCTGGTCTACAGATGGAGTTCCAGGGCAGGCTCCAGAGCTACAGAGAAAAACCCTGTCTCAAAAATATATATATTAATATTTATGATACATATATTGATGTGCTGCTTGAATATGTTTCTAAATATTGAGTGTCATTATTTTATATATTGGAAATATTCATATTAATTTAAGATAGCCAGGAAAACAATTCTTTGTGCATGCTTTTAATAAGTTGCTAAATGTGATAAATTGTCCTGGTGGCTCATTTGGCTTGAAATTATTTTCACCCCATTTAATGGACAGTGTGTCTCTGTGGAGGAGCTGAGGTAGAGAGTACCGGGAATAAGTGATCAGTGTGATCACACCACCAGCGAGGGACGCTCTGATCAGCACCGGGCTTCCGACTTTGCTGGTCCTTATGCTGGACGCCTTACTCACACATCTCCCAGTATCACTCCAGGTGCCCACGAGGTGCACCCGCCTTTCCTTCGCTGGGAATGCTGTCGGCATAAAGACCAGCACCTGGAAGGATCAGAGAGGCTGGACTGCGCACGCGTGAGTCCAACCACCGTGCCAGCCAGGAATTAGAAATGGAGAGAGGCAGCCCCATATCCCCAGGGCACGCCTCTTGTGGAGTGCGTGTGCTCCATCTCCTGGGTCAAACCCTCAGCCGAGCTCCGTTCATTTCTGCCTCGGGCCCTTTGCTCTCACTGTTCTTTTCTGTGCCATCTGCCTCTGCCTCTTGGGATAAGTCATCTTCCAGTTACCTTGTCAAAGAGACTCACCTGAGTCAGGGATGGGGGCTCACACCTGTAATCCCAGCACTTAGGAGGCAGAGGCAGGAGGACTGCTCTACAGCCTGAACTACATAGTGATTTCTAGGCCAGCTTGGGTTACTGAGTGAGGCTATTTTTCAACTCCCACCCACAAACAAACAAGCAGACAAACAGCTCACATTGACTACCAAAAGTAAAATGACCCTCCCAGCCACTAACCAATTACTAAGCATTGTCCTGTTTTTTTTTTATAGCCCCTAGCACTGCTTTGCTTACTCTCCATAGTCTTGTATTTTTCTCACTTTCTAGCTCTGATATCAGATCAACGCTTAGCATACAATTGGCTCCTAATAAGCGCTTATTAAAGCACCGAGAGAACAAAGACATGAAAGGATTAGTAACACAGTGTGCAAAGCTGAGTCACCCTGCATTCAAAGGGTGTGGCGAAGGGCAGGGCACCCGCCTGGTGAGCCCTGAACTACGGGGTGTCACAGGGTCAGGCTCCATCCCACCACCAGAGCCCGGTAACACACTAACACAAGTCTTTCACAGATGGTTTTTTCCTCAGCCTCTTCCCTGGACCCCCAGGGCGAATGCGGAGACCAGTCCTTGAGGAAGGCAAGTTGGGGAGCAGCATACTGTCGTGCCAAGCCTGGCCTCAGTCAAGGGGACCACCCTGGTTTCGTGTTCTCCTGTAGGACATCTTAGCACACCCTTACACCACCACCCCTACCGTTCTGTGGAGATTGGAGACCGGACAGTGAGTACAGGTTAGCCCACAGCGGAGCCCAGTGAGCAAGCCTGCACGGATTCCCATACCCCCAGTTCAAGAGAAGCAGGGGGAATAAAACCAGCCTGACCTCCGCTGTACGAGGCTTTCTTCTTCCCCTCCCAAATCATTAAGGAAGACTGACACTGTAGTATTTGTCAGAAACTCTTGTCTCCTAAGTGGTGATGCAGAATAATTATCTCAGCATGCAATCAGCGCAGCGATCTTCAAAGCAATTTGTGGCAAGGATATGCATTTTTAAAATAGATTAGATTTTCAAGAGCTTTGCCTCTTAAGCCTGGTCAGGAGGTATTTACAACTCACCTGGTGAGAAGATGCCTGTCTCCGAGCCGGATTTCTCTTTCATTAGGTCTTACTTAATTGAATCAAATAAAGTCATTTTGGGATTGTCCCAAGAGAAAACCTTTTTTGTCTCTTGGTGAATGTGTCTTAACAAGGCCCTAAAGTAAATAAAGCCAGGGTTCCACCGGAGTCCCAATCCCTGCTTCTCCCCAAGCCTACCACCCTTCTCCATCTGCTTGTCTTGTCCTGAGGAAATCGCTTGTGGAGTTAACTGTTGCCAAGGAAAGCAACAGGTTGTCTGGTGGATTGCTGTTTGTTTCAATTATTAAAGACATTGTTATTCCCGCTCCCTACTTCCCAACCCCGTCCTATGTACGTACTGGGGATGGAACCAAGGATCTTGCGCATGGTAGGTAAGGGCTCCACCACCTGCTGTCCTGCCACCCCCAGCTGGGACTACGTGGCTCTGTTTGACCTGGAACTCTCAGAGATCTCCCTACCTCTAGCAGCCCCCTTCTTTCTATTAGTAAATGAGTTGCCTGTAGTCAGAGCATGCTTGCAATGCCATGGATCACCACATACAGTGAGGAACATTTCACTCATCCTTGGTTGATTTCCTCGGGGTTGGATCTGTAATTTATGTGCACTCGGGTGTACACGTGGGGACCAGGGTATCTTCCTCAATCACTTTCCACCTTTTATTATGTATATCGTGTTCTGTCTGTAGGTATGCCTGCAGGCCAGAAGAGGGCACCAGATCTCACTACAGATGGTTGTGAGCCATCATGTGGTTGCTGGGAATTGAACTCAAGACCTCCACCACTGGAAGGGCAGCCAGTGCTCTTAACTGCTGAGCCATCTCTTGAGTTGGGTTCTTTCACTAAGTCTGGAGGTCACTGATTTGGCTGGACTGGCTGACCAGAGAGCCCCATGGGTCCTCCTATCTCCACTTACCCAGTGTTAGGATTACAGATGCACCCTATGTTTGTATGGGTGCTGGGGATGGAATTCAGGTCCAAGCACTTTGCTAACGGAGCCATCTCCCGAGTCCCTGGGTCTAGAATTCAAAACTGTTCTCTATCAGTTAATGGCAGGGCAAAATGGGTGTTTCTGCAAAGTCCTTGCAAAGATTTCCAGGGTTCATTCGGTAGTCAGGAGGCCTGTCTCCCCTATGCCTGTGTTCCTGGGCACAGGCTTGCTCCAGACTGGGAATATAGCTTAGGGCCTCACACAGACCGGGCAAGTGTTCTCCCTCTGAGCTGTATTGCAGACCCTGCCATGAGCAACCTTACCCCGAGATGGCTTTATTTATTCAGCTTCCCAAAACAGTCCAAAAATCTGGGAAATGGCTTAAGTGGGCTTCCCCCCCACAACTCTCCTGCTTCCAGCCTAGAAGATTCTAAGGTCCTATCTTTAACACTTTAGCAGTGGGTTTCCTTGACTCCACCTAAATTCCAATTCGACCCCAAACCAGCAGCAGCCAGAGCTCACCCCTTGCCTCCGTCATCAGCCAGGCTGCCATTTCCTCTTCTTGATCTGCCTAGTATCAGATGTCACTGGGAGTGACCATAAGATGATTAGCAGCACTCCCTAGACCCTACTGCAACAGTGCCCCAGCCAAATTCATCTGACCTGACCTGTCACGTGGCTTGATGGCCCCCCATCTGTCCATCCTCCATTATCCCTAGTGTCACTCGGTCTTCTGCAAAGGGCAGGAGTCTGCAGGTACCCACAGTACACAGAGAAGCATCGTGAAAGCTCGGATCAGACTTCATTCTCAGTTCCCGACCCCCCTCCCCCTGCCCGACCAAGGAAGTTTCTCCCATAAGAAATCATCCAGGAGCTGGAAATCTAGCAAAAGGCATTTTCCATGCCAAGCAGTGCTGTGTTCTGCCACTGACTGGGTAGGGGTAGCAAGGGAGTCCTAGACTCAGGCATTCTATAAACTTGGCCTTGGCCATGTTGACCTTCAGCACTGCAGGATATTTGCAAACAGATGCCATGTGAAACCCAGTGGTTCCAGCTCCTCCCATCTTTTCCTAGCCTTGACCTACCCGAGTTCACCAAAATGTCCTTTTCTCTCCAATCCCACTATGACCTGGAGATGGTACCCTGAAGCATGAGACTACCTAAAAGTGGCATTCTATTATTAAACTAAGATGTTTCTGTCACAACCCTGGTTCCCAGGAGGCATTTAGGAATGCTTAGTTCACAGGAGTTTCAAGGAGGAGATCAGGGATGAGCATCCCTATGTTTCTCTGCACAGCAACCAAATGGCTCTGTGGAGGGAGCCGCTCAAACTCTGAAAGCCAGGTCCAGGCTCACAGCTGGTGAGATGGGCCCCAGGAACAGTAATTCTACAAGCCACCAAGCCATGATGCGGATGTTGGAATTTTGTTGTTTGTTCATGCCTCTTTGAGACAAGGTCTTTCTCTAACCCAGGCTGGCCTCAAACTTGCAGCAATCCTACTGCCTCGCCTATTTAGGTGCCGAGGGTACAGGCTTGTGCCACCACACCAGACTCTACTGTTACCCTTCTTTGTTGCACCCCAGCCTCCACGGGGTCTCTGTGAGTTGCTTGTCAGCCAATAACCTAGTCCTGGCTTACAGCCCTGGCCTTGCCCCACTGGCATCAACCTCTAATTATGAAAACACGAACTCTTACACCTGGGGTTTTCCAACTGTGCTGTAAGTCTGTATATAAGGCTGCTACCTACACACACACACACACACACACACACACACACCACACACACACACACACACACACGTGCACGCACTCTCTTAGCACAAACGGCTGGATGTCTTGATTTTCATTTAAATCTCCAAGCTTTCACCTGATACATTAGACTTGCCGCAGTGGAAGTTCCACTAAGATCGGGAAAGAAAGGGACCATGAGAGATTGCTCTCAGAGGTTATGAGGGTGACTTGAAAGGAAAAGACAAGTACGTCTTGTCTTTCATTTAAATCATCAGGCTTTCACCCAATACATTAGACTTGCTCATGGTGCAAGCACCATACTTCATAAGAAAAATAAATAAATAAAAAGTTTGTCAAGCCCGGAATAGTGGCATAGCCCTGTAAACCTAGCACTTGGGAAGCAGAGGCAGGTGGATCCCTGTGAGTTTGAGGCTATCCTGGTATACATGTGGAGTTCCAGGACAGCCAGAGCTACATAGTGAGAGTCTGTCTTAGGATGGGGGTGGTGTGGGGAGTGGGACAGCAGGGATATGGGATCTGTCAGGATTGGGGTTGTGACTCAAAGTCCTGTGTTATATCCACGGCTCTTCATGACCTGGCCCACACCTGTAATCCTAACACTGAGGAGGTCATAAGTTCAAATCCCGTTCAGTTACAAAGGCATTCCAGGCCAGTGAGGAATACATGAGACCCTGTCTCAGGAAAATAAATACATAGGAATAAACATTTGCCACCCAACATAATGGCATAACCAAGAAGTCAGAAGGCCAACCTCCTCTCAAGGAGTCTCTGGCATGTCAGAGGCATGCGGTGACACACATAAACATGTTTGCTATAAATGATCACATCTGTCCTTGCGTGTGATGGAAGCCCTTTTCTGGAGCGCCACAACTTAAGCAGAGCTCACTCTGGGAACATGGAAATAGAGTCTTTCACAGCAGCAGGTGTCTGCAGAGACTGACAGGGTGCCAGTCAAGCGGAACAAAGGTCAGTACAGTGTGTGGATCTGAGTGTGGACCTGGAGGACCAGCGTCCGGGCAAGCAGATGTGATCCTTGCTAGGACTCAGACTCCAGCTCTGCCACCAAAGAGCTGTGACATCCTAACCTTTCTCAGCCGTGAGCTGGGGTCAAAGTCTGTTTTGCTGCAGTGACATGAAAATGACACAGAATGCAGAAAAGTCACAGTTCGGGTCAGGTTGACTCAAGTGTCCTGGTATAGCCAGAATTCCAGCTTTGACTATTTAGGTAGGGTCTCCTGTAGCACAGGCTGGCCTCCAGTTTGCTATTTTGCCTATCATGATTTTTCCCCCTTTTTCCAAGACAGGGTTTCTCTATGTAGCCCGGGCTGGCCTTGAACTTCTGCTTTCAAAATGCTTGGAATGAAGGGGTAAGCCACCACGCCAGGCTGCCCAACAATGACTTTGATCTTCTCATCTTCCTGCCTTCGGAGTGCTGGGGTGGAATTGTAGGAATGTGTCATCTTACTGGTTTGTGTTGTGCTAGAGATGGAACCCAAGGCTCCGTGTATGATAGACAAGTACTCTGTCAGCTGAGCTACCTATCCAACCCTGGACCTGTGACTTCCAATCCAGATGAATTCTGTTTTTCTATTGCTGGGGATAGAGCCCAGGGCCTATTATGTGCAAGGCAAACACTCCATTGACCTATATCAACTCTCAGGTTATATCCTTCAATTCCAAGTAGGGGATATTTAATATTTTAATAAGATTTTAATTATCACGATGCAAAGAAGAAAATACAAAGGTTACCATAACTATCTAATCTACCACAAAATACACTATACAGTTTTCAAGTTTTGCTTCTGAAAATTGGGCTGGCAAGATGGCTCAGTGAACAAAGGCCCTTGCTGCCAGCCTGACATGAGTTCTATATGAAGTTTTGATTGGTGAAGTTCAAGGATCAGCTTCTGGAGGTTGTCCTCTCGCCTGCATTTCCAAAGTGGCACATGCATGCCCACACATCCACACATGATAGATAATAAATACATCAATGTAAAACATTTTTAAAATAGTGTAATAAAAATGTACATATTGAGGAGGAGGGGTAAGAAAGAGGAGGGGTGGGAAGAGAGATATAGGAGTAATATACATCAAAGTACAGTATATACTTATGTAACATAGTACCATATACAATGAATATATACAATGAAAAAAATTTAACTGGACTTGAGTGGTAGCTGATGTTTTCACATACTTTTATTTTATAAGGACATATATGTTAGATCAAGGCAAGCCTATTTATCTCTTCTAATGTTATATTCAAAATCCTTTCTAGCTTTTTTGAAATACACAGTTCCTTATCAACAGCCATAGTCACTTAACTGAGCAAGAGGGAGAGAAGCTTTCTGGCAGTGCTAAGGATAAAACCCAGACCCTTCCACTTGCTAGGCAAGAGCTGTACTACTGAACTATACTCTTCCTAGAACTTATAAAAGGAGTTTCTCACTGGCCTGTTGTGTAAAAAAAAAGGTTTCCTCTAGCATATATAGCTGGTCAGGGCTGGAGAGATAGTTAGCAGTTTAGCTCTTGTAGAAGACACAAGCTTGGTCTCCAACACCCACATCGGATAGCTCACACCTTCCTGTAACACCAGCTCCAGAGGGAGCCGACACTTCTGGCTTCTGCAGGCACTTAATTTCAGCACTGGGTAAACAGAGGCAGGACGAATTCTAGGAGTTTGAGGTCAGCCTAGGTTACATAGTGAGATCTAGGAAGCCAGGGCTGCAGAGTTGAGACTCTTGTCTTAAAACAAGCACACAGAAACACACACATTCGGAGATATATATATATATATGGGAAGCAAAACCTTAATTGAGAAAAGTCCTCTATCAGATTGATCATAGACAAGTCTGTAATTCATTTTCTTGATTAATACTTGACATGAGAGGGCCCAGCCCTCTGTGGGAGATCCCTGGGTTGTATAAGAAAGCAAAGTAAGTGAACCATGGAGAGTGAGCCAGTAACCATGGTTTCTGTTTCAGCTCCTGCCTCCAGCTCCCTCCCTGCCCTGTCTGCCCTTCATGAAGGACTGTAAAGTGTAAAGTGTAAAGTGAAATAAACCCTTTCCTCCCCGAGTTCATTGTGGTTGTGAACTTCATAATAGCCATAGAACCCAAACTTACACGTATATTCTGGCTTTCCATTAATTTCAAAGCATTTTCCCCTCATTAGTCCAAGTAGGTACACTATGTTGACTCTTTGGCTGCTAATGAAACTTACTGCAGTAACAGCCACACCCCCAGGATGATTCTAGATGCTACTGCAGAGTTTTGGTCACATCTCTACCCTAAACTGCCTATCCACCCCCCTCAATCTCTCTTGATTTCCAAAACTGGAGTTTTCAATAGTCTGGAGCCAGGAATAGGTGTTGAGCAAACTATCATTGCCACAGATAACTTCAGAGCTAAGAGTGTTTAAACTTCCCCAACCTCGTTTGGTTTGTTTGGGTGGATGGTAGATGAGCTCTGACAGGAGTTGGGGGATGGTAAGGGATATGATAAAACATAATTATGAAATTCTCAAATAATAAAATAAATAAACCTGAACAGGTCATAGCCCTTCCTAAAGAGCGTCTCCTGTGTCACCTGGAGACAGGGGTCTTTGCAGCATTTTCACCTCTGCTGTTTGGAGAATAGAAGGGAAAGAGATGGAGGAGGAGATGAAAAGTGGAATAATTTAGGTGGGTACATTGGAAATGTGGACAGTGCTATACTGGTGTGTAGGGAAAAAACAGTGTCAGGCGTTTATATCCCCACATGGAAAGATGCTGAGTTGCTAATGGCTTCCCGGGGGTTCTGTTACTGTGTTTGACTGGGTGACACCCGAGGATTTCACCAGACTTTAGGTGCATTAAGCGATCACGGGTCCGCCTCGCATTAACCTATGCTCTTGACGTCACCGCTGAAATTGTGCAGGAGGAACACTTCTTCCCACGTAATGAAACTGCAGGTGGGTCTCAACAGACACTTGCAAATGAGATGGCCTTTGCGGTAAATGCCGCTGTGACGTCTGTGACTTTGGAATCACTGCGATGATACATCAAACAGGTTCAGAGTTGCTGCTTCTCACTGGGAGAAGTGCTGGCTTTTCCATACCTCCCCCCGCCATGGCCCTGATTCAGCTCCTGGCTCATTTCATAATTGGTCTCATTTTCAACCCCCTCCCCGACTCTTATGGTCATGTGGCCTTTAAGATCTTAAATTTCCACTCTGGGTCTCCCGGCTTGGTGTGTCACGAAACCAGTCTGTGGTTTTAAAAGCCATCTGGGTGCACTGAGCCAGGTGTACCTAATGAGACTGCAGGTGGGTGCCATCTGTCACCGGATGGGACCCCATTTCAAATCAATGGGCTTCCTATTCTGGACAGTAATTCCTTCCCTCTGTTCCCTCTAGTTGCTGTCTGGTTTGCTCTCTTCGTCGTCTTGATATTTTTTGCTCCTTTGTCAGTAACTTGCTATTGTGTTCTTAGCTGCTCTGACAGAGAGGTTTTGATCAGCTCAATTTTTAACAACTCATGCTCCTTGGTCTAGCACAGTAAGTTTGTATAGTTCCTGTGCTGGTTATTAGTGTATCTAATAGAGACAAACCTGTCTGACATTACAGATATAACAGGGAGTGGGGTTGATGTAAAACTGAAGCTTGTTCATCAGGCTCTTCTTCAAGGGGCAGCATGACTTGATGCATTTATCTAATTATTCTTTATCAATAAAAACCCAGGAGTCAGATATCAGGGTAAGAACCCAAATGATCAGAGAAGCAGTCGAGAGGTGACCAGTGACCTCCCCTCCCCCTCTTTCAACCATCCTAAAGGGCCAAGACCCTCTCTAAGTTTCACCCTACTACTTCCTGTCTCTCTATCCTCAGTCTTCCAAAACCTCCATGGCTAGCTCCATCCTCTGATTCAAAGCAAACTTTGTTGTCAGAAAGCAATCGAATACCACACAACATAGCTATTTTCTTTTGAATTGGCCTCTTGGATGGTAAGCACATGTTCTTGTCCAGAAAGCCCAACGACTCTTGGCACTGGGTATACAAAGAAAATGAAGGGCATACCTTTTCCCATGGGAATTCTGATGACGGTGGCAACACACTCATGGATTTGACCCCTTGACAGTGTATCGGGCTGTGGAAACCAGAGGAGGGGCATCTGACCTGCCTTTGGGAGGCCAGGATGGCTTCCCAGAGTTGGTGGTTCCTCTCCTGAGTGTAATAGGAGAACAAGAGCTAGAGGAAAGGAAGAGTGGGTGACACAGGCCAAATGGCCCCCAGAATTACTTGTCACATGAACTCACATGTGTCTACAAGTAATGAGAAACGGAGCAGAAGCTAATTGTTTTCTATTACATAAAGTCTAGAAGTGATATGGTGGACACTATCTAACACTGTTCATCCTTGCAACACTGTGCGGGGCCTCTGTATCCCACAGGACCTCTTGATCAAAAATGGCTACAGGAGCTTCAGCTACAACAGTTTCATTCCGGGAAGCAGAAACACGGAAGACAAGAAAGCCCTTTTCTCCCTCCCTCCCTCCCTCCCTTCGAACTGGCCTCAAACTCAGAGATCTGTCTGCTTCTACCACACAAGTGCTGGGAGTAAAGGTGTTCGCCACCACCGCCTGGCTTTTTTGTTTGTTGATTTGGGGCATTTTTTGTTGAGCTTTTTTTTTTCTTCTGCCTTTTCAACAAGTTCCTCATCTGCCATGCTTTTCTCGTTGTCAAAACTCATCACGTAAGGGAGGCTAGCCAAGGAAGTCTTTGATTATAGTATGCACAGAGAATAGCTGCAAACACACGCACGCATGCACACACGCACGCACAACTACCTGTGTCAGCCATGGTTCTTGTAGGCTGAGAGATGTAGTATGCACAAAGGACAGAAGAAAATCTTAACCCTTGTTTCAGGGCATAGACAAAGCTATGTAGTTCACTTCGGTTAAGTGTTTAGTTTGCCAAGGCACTGAGGAAATAAGCAGGTGCCAGGAGGGTCGCTTCCCTGCTGGTGAGTTTTATTATGAGCAAGATGAGGATCGGTGGATGGAGTCGTGGTCTAGATGTTGAAGGGACCGGGCAATGGGAAGGAGGGCGGGTCTGCCTTGGCGTGCAGTCACAACCTCTGTGAACAGTCACAGCCTGCGCTAGGAGGCAGCAGCGTCAGGGACGGGAGAAGCAGACAGATTCCTGACATATTAGAGAGGAAGAACTGGTCAGTGTAGATGAGATGTAGGTGGAGAAGACAAAAAATGGCAGACACCAAAGGAGGGGCCACCGGGTGGAATGACTCCATCTGTCAGGGTGACAGGCAATTCGGGAGGGAGGGTGGGGAAGGGAGCTTGGTTTGGGTGTTGATTGACACGCTCAGATTGGGTTGATGCACTTTATAGCAGCTTTGGTGAGGTATAATTTACATGCCATAAAATCCAGGTGAAGCTACAACTGGGTGAATTTCTGGAACATGACAGTTGAGCAACCATCACCACTATCCAGTTTGGGAAGACTTGCTCAGCCCCAGAAAGTTCCCTAGGTGTCTGTTCCCAGCCAGTCCCTCCTTTCCCACTCTGGGAATCCCTGCTTCATTTTATGTAATTTAATAAATTTCTTGATATGATGGCAACAGTGATCTTCTGTAGGGGACAGAAGGAGACCTCTTGGCTCTGAGGAGAGGGAACAAGAATCATCTTGGAGGCTTTCTTGGTTTTTACATCAGTCCCCAACATGCTCAAGAGTGGTGTCACCTCCCTGCTTCCCTCTCCCAGGGGAGGGGGGCCTCCCTGTTAGCTAGAGGACCCCTCAGAATACTGGGTCTTATTAGCATGACACATTTTTATTGTTTTATTAATTTAAAACAGGTGCAAATAATTATTTAGAGCTCAGATTTCAGTTACATCGCAAACACCTGAAGAAATGATGCCTGACCAGCCAGGGTATAACACCTCAGGTTTTAGGAACAGCCCCTGGTTGTCCCATAGGAAATATATTGATAAGCGACTGCATTGCTACTCCTTCAGTAAATTTTTGTTTGTTTGTTTTTTCTTTGTTTTTGCCTTGTTTTTGTCCAGGCATGGTGGTGCACACCTTTAATCTCAGAACTTAATAAACAGAGGCAGGTGGATCTCTGTGAGCTGGAGGCTAGCCTGGTCTACATATCTAGATATCTAGATCTAGCCAAAGCTACACAGAGAGAGAGAGAGAGAGAGAGAGAGAGAGAGAGAGAGAGAGAGAGAGAGAGAGAGAGAGAGAGAGAGAGAGAGAGAGACTCTGCCTCAAACAAATGAACGGACAAGCAAGAAAGATTTACTTTATTTTGGGGGAGAGAAGAGGGTTTCTGAGACCCTGGAACTGGACTTACAGGTGGTTCTAAGATGTTCAGTATGGGTGCTGGGACTGAACTCAGGTCCTCTGCAGGAGTGGTGCATTCTCATAATTACTGAGACAGCTCAGTAAGAATTTTCAAGTGCAGTATAGTCATGCAAACTCTTGAAAGTCTGGCCTCTCTTGATACAATAAAGACTGGGGGTGCTGTGACTGATTCCCCATGTAAACAGGGGTCGGTGACTACTTCAGCATTAATGTGGTTCTATTGATTATTAAAGTCTGGCCTCTCTTGATACAATAAAGACTGGGGGTGCTGTGACTGATTTCCCATGTAAACAGGGGTAGGTGACTACTTCAGCATTAATGTGGTTCTATTGATTGTTAAAGTCTGGCCTCTCTTGATACAATAAAGATTTGGGAGGGGAGCGGGCTGTGACTGATTTCCCATGTAAACAGGGGCAGGCCACTACTTCAGCTTCAATGTGGTTCTATTGATTGTTTGAAGACAAATCTTTCTGAAGGTTCATAGTGTTTCTAAAGCAAGCTATCCCATCAGGGACCTGCTTCTTAGTGCATATCTTTAATCTTATTACAGATATCTATGTTCTCTTAAATTCCATTTCACTTTTATCTGCCTTGAGTAATGTCAAGATTTCTTAATTAGCTGCAAACAGTGTCAACACTATGAAGCCTAAACCACTGCTTTGGATATGATAATTATCAGCTACCTCTCTCTCTGCTCTACCAATTGCCTCAAAGCACTGATGATTCAAAGTTTAGGAAGGCAACTGTGGTCCTATTGTATTTTTACTCCTCAGAGGGGTTTTTCTGCAATTTCAACCTCCCCTAGTTCATCACATGCAGAGATAGGAACTGCTGTAGTTAATACGGTAGAAGCTACAGGTTTTAAAAACTATCCGATCTATCACAAGAGAAACAAAACTATTGAATCAGACAGTCCTGGAATTCAACCTTCTTTCAGAAAGCTGCCCCAGTACTACAGCTTATCTCTAGAGAAAGTGACAGAAAGGGGATTAAAAGGCATTCCTCAGTCACATCCCTGTTTGTTGAGTGCCTACTATGTGCCAGGTTCAGGACTGGGCACAAGTGATACAGCAATGGATGAAACAAGAGACCTGAATTCTGGGGATGGCATTGTGGCAAGGCAAACATGAACAAGACATGGGATCAGTAAAGTGAATAGTTAATAATGGGGAGGAGATTGGAAAAGCAAGATTTACACTGAATGCCAATCCACATGAATACACAGCATCTCCCAACAGGACCCAAGAAGACAGCTTGGCAGCTCTAGATACTTCTGGAGGTAGGGGGTCTGAAGAGATTGATCTGATGTGCAGACAGGAGCAGGGTGTGGCTAAGTGCTGGACAGAGTCCAGGTCAGCTTACCCTTCTTGACTCGTGATGGGGTGCAGGGGACTTTGGAAAGCCACAGAAGGACAGCTCTAAGCAGGCAGTAAGCACAACATGCTCAGCTCCATGGAAAACTCACTGTATGTAAAATGCATGCTGGACCAGGAAAGGACAAAGAAGAGGCCAGGAGACCTGTCCAACTGAAGGGTGTTGGTGATGTTTAGAAGGCAGAGCTCTTAGCTGGGTCTTGAGAATGATGGGGATGGGTAATTTTCCCTGTGTGTGGGGAGATTTTCCCTGTGCAATAGAGGTGGTAGCCTCCAGGGTCAGTGGGTCAGGCCAAAGAAGAAAAATGCATGGTTCCAGAAAGGAGTTGTCAAGACACAGTGGTTTAGCATCTTTTGAACATAAACCAAATTAAAATATTTATAACACATGCCATATATCACAGGTTTGTGAGTAAATGCACCTTACCTTGTTGGTCACAAAGAAGAAGTCTTCAAAATAAAGTTTATTTTCCATAGCAATTTTGGAGAGATCTCTTCATGTGTAGGGAAGTGCAGAAATTCTCAAGAACTTACATCATTCATGGATGCTAGCCATGATCTTATCCCTGAATATTAATACAGTCCCTAAGTGAATAAGATAGGGAAAAGAGAGAATATGAAAAGGCAAGAGCCAAGTGTGTAAGAAATATCATTGTCTCTTTGGTTTGCCATCATAGCAAGATTAGACCATGGCATGGGAACATTTCTGGGTAATCATTAATCATGATCATAGTCTATATGGGGAAGGAGGGGGCATAAACAGTTACTCTTACATGTAGTCTGTGCACAGAAATTGTCTAAGAAGATTAAAAAAAAACACAAAGGTTGTCTTTAATCCCAGCACTTGGGAGGCAAATGCAGGCAGATCTCTGTGAATTCAAGGCCAGCTTGGTCTACAGAGTGAGTTCCAGGACAGCCAGGACTACACAGAGAAACCCTGTCTAGAAAACAACAACAAAACAAACAACACTACAAAGGTTACCTGTGGGGAGTTGGAATGAAGTTAGACAAAAGAAAAATGTTTAGTTTTGACAGTGTATCATTTTGTTTAATTTTTTTAGATTTGAGGATATGCAGTCGAGGCAAGGTAGGCTAGAATCCATGAACCATCTCCCTAACCACCCATTCCATTTAAGAAACCGGATCGTTATCCTGCCAACTTCTGCCTAATGCCATTCTACTGTTGTCCCAGAGCATACCTGGATAGCAAGGACATCGGCTCTGGAGGCTCACCTTTTGAAACATGAATTCTTTGGCCTTCTGGCTTGTGCTGGACTCTAATCTCTAGAATGTGGACTTCAGATCTTTGTACTGTTGCCCTGGGAGGGCCAGTCTCAGGATCTATTGTTTTTCCTTGACTGATTGCCTCAGATGTATTAAGTGTGGAAATTCTAGCTACTGACTGATTTAGGGTGTCTGGAGAGTATAATTAAACCAGCCAGAGCGCCCCAGGCAGCAAGGAAGAGGAAAAGGTGACATTCAGGTTCAACTATTTCTTCTCTTCATGATTTGTCTGAAGCCATTTTGTTGTGATCAGTACCTTAACTACAGGATTGAAGAATAGGTTGCTACCACAAATGCCAAATCCATGTGGCTGCCGTTGCCTGTCAGAGGCGCTGCATGAAAAGAATTCTGAGACAAGGTCTGAGCTCTGCAAGGAAGAGGGTTAGTCATTGATTAGTGATGTCTGTACTGACCAAGGTAGAGATCACTAAAAGTGTGTAGGCCAGACTCATCCTCCCTGGAGTTCAAACCTGCTTTTGTCCTCAAGTAAGATGAGTAATTCAGATTCCTCTAGCTGATACGTACCCCTCTTCCCACAATATTCATGAAAGACCCCTACCCAGGACCCCCTAGGAAAAGAAAAGCAAGACCAGGCCATTGCCTAATGAAAGAAACCCAGACCAGGTGTTTCACCCTCAAAACAGGATGTCTGTGATCACTATAGCAGTCATGGGACCCGGATAATAATTGCTGAAGCGTGCTGGGAACTTTCATATGACAATACTAGAAAACCTAGTCCTTGGCAACTACCCTGGCCCCCAATTGTGTCTGATCACTATAGCAATCATGGGACCCGGATAATAATTACTGAAGCGTGCTGAGAACTTTCATATGACAATACCAGGACACCTAGTCCTTGGCAACTACCCTTGCCCCCAGTTGTGTCTATGATCACCACAGTAGTCATGGGACCAGGATAATAATTGCTGAAGTATGCCTGGGTCTTTCATAAAGTAATACCAGGAAACTTAGTCTGTGGGAACTACCCCTGCCCCCAAGATGAGCCAATGAAATGCCTGTTACTTATGTAACCATTGAAACTCTATAAATATTGTACTCCCTGAAAGCCCGGGATGCTCTGCACCCGAATTGCAGTAGCATCCGCAGGCGCCTGTGTACTCAATAAATCACCTCTTGCATTCATAGCACTTGGTTCAGACTTCTGGCATACCTGCCGCAGCCTGCCCCATGCCCATACTAGTCACAAGTGAGTGTGTGCATCTCTTTCCATAACTCACTGCTCCTGGGGGGAGGGGCAAGCGCACCTTCTTGTGCTCACTCCCCCACCCCCCAAGTCTCCAGACACCCTATGGTACTCTACACCTACCCAGCACACAGACTCCTCAGGGAATGCAACGCTATGGAACTGAATGTTAGCCCCCAAGTGAAGAGAGGGCCCCGAGGAAGTGCAGCCAGGGGCGGGAGTATGTTAGCCCCCAAGTATGAAGAGGGAGGAGCCAAAGGTGCATTTCTGTCATCGCCTGTGACTACTCTGCAACAGGCTGCTGCTAACTTAGCGACTTAAAACACACATTTATCGTCTTACAGCCCAGGGCCTTACAAGCTCCGTGTGGTGAGGCTGTGTTCCATGAGGAGGCTCGGGAAAGATTCCCTGCCTTTGTCATCTCCTGCTGCCAAGGCTGCTGGCAGTCCTTCCTCCTGACCCAGCCTGGAGCATCTGCCACGCCCCGTTCTTCCCTCCTCCCCACCCCATTGCCCACAAGAGCCCTGGGTTTGCATTGACCCAGCAGGCTTCGTACTGGACAGTCTCCGGCAGAATCAGCTGATGATAGGCGGCCTTGCTTCTACCTGCAACTTTGTCTCTCATTGCAGAATCAGCTGATAGGCAGCCTTGCTTCTACCTGCAACTTTGTCTCTCATTGCCTTGTTACAGGGGACTCTGGAATGTCCTCCACAGGCTTCTCAGCGGGCGGTGCTGTGTAGGGGGTTGGGACTTGGCTATGGGACTTTTAGGAGGTGGAACCTGGCTGCTTGAAGAAGGTCACTAGAGACAGGCTGGCTGCAGTTATATCCACTCCTGCTTGCTCTCTCGGCTTCTCGGCGAACATGCTCTTGCTACCATGAATTTGGACATTGTGCCCCACAGCTGTGACAAACTGGAATGTAGCTGAGCCAGAATAAACCTGTGTTCCCTTCAGCTGTTGTGGATTCTGTCACACTGACTAAAATGCCACTAATATACCACATAAAGAGTGCATTTACAGTCTCTGGGGGTTAGGATGGGGCCATCTTGGGAGGGACCATTATTCTACCTGCCATATCCTCAGTTATATGTACCGATAACCCGGGCCTTCCAGTAGGCTGGACTACAGCTGTTTCTCATGAGTCAGAATCAGTTTCTTCATGTTCCTCACAAAACCCAGAAGCTGCTGCTTGTCGGTCCCAGGAGCAGTAGGGAAGACTGCTCTGTCATCATGCAGGCTCAAAAGTGGCATTAGCTGAGCTGCAAGGTCCTTACAGGCTTCCGTAGAACTGGGAAACTTGGCTGGGGCTGCCAGCTGTTCTGGAGCCCTGTAGGATGCTTCCCTGGCCCTCAGGCCAGGCCCCAGGTCTATTGGGGACCTCAAAAGAACCTGCAGCATCCTTGAAGGCTTCCTGAAATGTGCCTGTGCCTCAGGTGCCGTGGGATGAAGGATTACTAAAGGCCCAGCTACTTTTGTGCAAGCAGGGAAGAGGAAGGCAGAACCCACAGAAGGAAACATACATCAATACCTCAAAAATGTCTCAGGCCACTCCTTGGCCAGGCTTTGCCTACAGCCTGTCTCAGCTCCATAAATACCTCCTTACAGCCCTGCCTGGGGGCTACTTCCCACATGTGTCTCAAGACTCAATCTCCCCCAAGCCAGGGACAGGAGTCAGCCACTCTGTCCCACTGGCTATGATGTTGTAAATGACCAGGCCTGGCAGGGCATGCAGAAATCTAGACTGTGAGTGACTTGTCTCCACAGCTGGCAAGGGCCCCCTGGACTTGAGTAGAGGACTATGAGGCTTTATGGGGGGAGGAGGGGCTGGCTACTGGAACAGAGCAGTTAAAGACAAGCAAGCCGCTGTTGGAAGCAGGAATATTTAGTAACGACTTGGGGACAAACACTGGGCAGGGAGTGCCTTCCTAGAATGTGCAGTTTTCTATTTGCTTTGTGGGAGAGGAGAGTCTTCTACTTCTTTTGGAAAATGAGCATGAAAAGATGTGAGTTTAATGGCTGTGAGAGGCAGAGGGAAGTCCTGAGAGTGAAAGCCCTTAACTTGGCCCCGAGGCACAGGTGGCCCTGGCTAGGGCTGAGGCTTGGAGAGTGGAAGGGGCAGGGCCTGGAGGCCAGCGCACCATGGAAAAATCTGTGGAAGCCTTCTAGGCTTTCCAACCTATCTGTTACTTTACCAGCAAAGACCAGCCAGACAAATCTCACTCTTTCCCTCCTAGGACTCATTTAAATATTTCCTGTAATTCTCCAAAAGATGTTTACCTTGGTCTCTAGGAAGCACTTGCATAACCCCCATGAAATGTGTCTGTTGACTTTGTTTTGGAATCAGTTGCTGGGTCTGCTATAACTTCCTTAAAGGATTACTGAGATGGAAGCCCCAGGTGTGGCCGCCACCGCTGAGTCTGCCCAGCTTGCTTTTCTTAAGGGATTTCACTCCTGAGGTCCTACTAATCTGTCAGTTATGGACCGCCCTCGCTGTGTAGACACAATGATTGGTCAGGAATAGACACATGAACCGGGGTTGGCCAATCATAGGACCCCTTCCTCTGCAATGCTCTACCTGGGCGCAGGGTGAGCACAGTGGTTAGTCAGGAGTGGATACATGACCCCGCCTTGTCCGGGCTACTTCCTCTGGACACGGTGATTGGTTCATGATGATCACATGACCAAGCAAAGGCAAAGTGAGTTTTTCTGGGGAAACCAGCACGTTCTTTTGAAAAGAGCCATGCTGTCTGCTGAGGTCACTAAGCCGGGCCTTACCTGGCCGTAGAAGGTAGCCTGTGGAGCGGGGGGAGCTGTGGCAGAAGGGAGACAGGCTGACACCGTGCTGAACTTGGAGTTGTAACACTCCTGGGCTTTTTCAGGTGGGTGCACTGAGAAATTCGCTTTTCGCATTTAAGTTCTTTGAGTTGAGTTTCTGTTACTTACAACCCTAAGGGTTCTAATGCATTCGTCGGACACAGTGTTTTGAGTGGAAAGACAAGGTTTATAAGAGAGTGGATGCTCAGAGTACTGCTTTCTCCGGTTCTTTCCTGTGGTCACCACGGCTAAGCTTTCAAGTGCAATGTGTGTGCTTAGCCCCCCTCACCCCACACACCTCCCCTCACCCCCCACACCCTCCCACACACACGCGCACGCACACACACACACACACACACACACACACACACACACACACATCCTCTGCTGCCCCGTGGCACTGAGAGACAGGGTGACCTGTTCTTGTCCCCACCTCATCAGCAGTATCTCTGTCATCCACGCAGCTGAACCATCCTGATGTTGTCTGTGAAGTGTCCATTATGAGCATGGAAGCCTGAACCATGAAATGTATGCCTGAAGGCCCCTGCCCCACCCCAGGCTGCCCCGGGGTGTGCAAAAGAATGAAAGCTAGTTGCAGAAAGGCAGGGTGGCGCAGTGGTGTAAGGCATGTTGCATCTCAGGGACGCCGTCTTGCTAAGTCAGCCTAGAACCTAAGCTTGTAGCCTCTCACCAGCCTTGTCTGTTCAGTAGAGTGATTGTGACAACTAACCCAGAGGATGAGGCTGTGCACTTAGGCTGTTACCGTGGCTACTAAGCAGACCCTCAGACCCAGAATCGGACAGCTCAGGCCCAGCGGGACCACCCATGAAATCCTGTCCACTCTTTTGCTAGTAGTGACTCATTGTAAGTCAGTGTCCCCAAGACCATTTGTCCTATCTGAGAGAAGAAGGTAATAGCATTTCCTTTCAAGACTGTGTGAGGACCAGATGCAGCAGGGTTCATAGCAGCTACTCAGGACACCTGTGCTGTCAAGGTGATCAAAGCAGTTCTTCCTTAAGAGGTTGGAAGGTGACCCACCCCAGACACCTGTGAAAGCAGCAGACTCTGCCAAGTGACAACTGTGATAAGGGGCACTCAGCCTGATGCAACATCAGAAATGCTGCTCTGGAATGAGTCCCAACCCTTGCACACACATGTTCATATGGATGGGCATATGCATGTACACACACACACACACACACACACACACACACCACTCCCTCATGCCAGGGACCTTTCTCTTTCCAGGGTCTAGAGGTGATTGCTGTGACAACTGGTTCCAACCCTCTCTCTTTACCTATCCTAAATCAAATGGAACATCGCAATGCGTTGTTCAGAGAGAGCTCTTTCCTGTGCAACATGCAGTCATATTCTGTCTACTTTCTCAGACATTTCCCTGACACTTAGCAATCCTTCAACGGGTGGTCCGTTTGGAAAGACTCGTTATTATAAAGAGGTAACATATATTGAATGTAACTTGAATAACATCATTACGTTTTACCTTCAACCAACTGTTTGTTGTTTGTTATGCTAAGATCTCTCTCTCTCTCTCTCTCTCTCTCTCTCTCTCTCTCTCTCACACACACACACACACACACACACACACACACGAGTTTTTTTTTCCTGTTCAGAATGCCAAACCCAGGCTGCATACATGTTAGGCAGGTATGACTGCTGAACCCCAGGCTCTGTCCTTGGAATCATTTTTTTTTTTCTCTCCCTCACAAACGCTAATGCTGTTGAAGGAAAGGTTTTTAAACTTGGAAGATTTTAAAAGAAAACCAATAGGCTTTTTTTATATCAATTTTAAAGTTGCAGTCAGAAATACTGACAAAGTAGACAGCAATGTGGAGAATATCAAGGGTGAAGACTAGGGAGAGCTGTCAGCAAACGGGCGTTTCCGAGCCTTTTAATGCGGAGAGGGACAATCCCAGCCTCGACAGGGCCACGTCTTTGGGAGGACCAAGAGCGATCCCAAATAGAGGAGAAGGCATTCTTGCCATTGTTGCCTGTGGCCCTGTGAGAACAGAGGACTGATTTCTAGGGTCTCCCTCAAACTTGGTAGGCAGGTGGTCTTGGGAGTGGATAAAGGTCGCATTCACATGGCTTTTTCCATCTCCAAGTCAAGAGAGACTGCTGAGCGCCTGGATCAATGAGCCGAGGCGTAACCGTAGACAAACAGCCACCTCCGAGACAAAACACAAACCGGAGATTTTGCCAGGCTGTTCCTCCCATGCCGTATCCCAGTGTTTCCTATCTGCACCAGATGTTCTGGTCCCTTAGCATTCAGTGTAGCATTTTATCCTGTCTGTCTTGTATTGGCCCCTGTTTCCTGAGTGGATATTTTGCCTTCCTGGTTTGTCTGGGAGGCCAGATTGGGCAGAATAATTTACCCAGGTTTTATAACTAAGTATGCCAGTCAGAATCCCAGCAGAGAGCCTTAATGGCCAGGAAGAATTTGGCAGATGCTTATTATCTGCACATTTGGAAGTTTCTCTTTTAACATCTCCTTTGAGCCCTGGCTAGCCCATCCATAAACTATTAATAGTGTCTGCCTCATAGGTTTATTATAAGAATTAAATGAGTTAACCCAGCACAAAGATTGGTGCATGGTAAGTTCCTAACGCTCTAGTCCCCCTTGTCTTTGGGCAGGGGGCACTTCCTGTGTCCCTCAGTGGCTGCCTGAAACTGCAGAGTATTAACTCCATAATTTAATGCCTTTGAACTCACTGAACACTTCTCATGCATCGTGGCTGTAACTTCTGCAGTTTGAGACACAGCAGCAAAATTAGCATGGGTTCCTTTTCTCCTTACTATGCTGCAGGTAGAAGATTTGTTTTTTACTGTAAAAGAAATTTTAGAGATACCGGCACTGGATTCTTTTCATCCAGACAAAAATTTTCACCTAAAATAAGAATTTTACAGCTTCTGTTGGGCATGTTGAAATGGCCAGCATCACTGCTCTTCAGGGCTATCACTAAACAAAATAAAGTTTATTTAAACCCAAGCACTGGAATATGACAAGCTGATCTGATAACCAAGATGGTCTCTATGGCTAATGGTGGGCAGTGTACACAACAGGGATATGCCAGGCAAAGAGATCACTTAGGAGGGAGTGGGATGGCATGGAAATTTCATCACACTTGCAACAGTGGTGTGCAATTTAAAACACGAGTGTTCTTAATCCTGGAATCCCTCATTTACCACTTTTCAGGCCGTACTTGACTGAAGCCGGGAGGAAAACCTACAGTTAAGGGAACCATGTGTTGTTAACAGTTATTATTTGTATTTTTATTAACATCACTGGTGTAATGTGCTGCTTTCTAAGGCTTTAAGTGCTCTGCTTCAAGGAAAAACACTTAGTATCTAGCTTCTTTCTTGCATTATTTAAAAAAAAAAAACAACTCTACCTCATAAAGAGTAAGTTCCACAACATTACAGTTCCACATCAGGGTTAGGCTATGAGCCATCTTAAATTTGAACACAGTTTTAGCAAAGAAATGTAAGATGTAGAAGTAAAATAAATATTAACAGATACTCCTCCCATTTACGGAGAAAGAACTAGTAGGTGGGGGAGGGGTGGCTCAGTAGATAAAGCATTTTCCGAATAAGCATGAGAGCATGAGTTTGGTTCCCCATACTCCACGTAGAGCACGTCTGTGATCTCAGCACTGAAGAGAAGAGACCACAGGAATCCTGGGGCCTCCTGGCTGGCTAGCTCAACCAAATCAAAGATGGATGGCGATTGAAGAGACACCCAGTATTGACCTTTGCCCCCCAGACACATATGCACATACCTACATGTGTGCACGCATATGCACATACACACAGAGGAACATATACACATGAATACAACACACATAACACAGAGGGAGAGACAGAGTGACACACACACACACATACACGCAGAGAGGGGGGAGAGGGAGGGAGGGAAGGAAGGAGAGAGAACATAGGGGAGGTAACATGTATGAAGAGGGCCTACTAACACGATCCCTAGCTCACAGTCTATACTGTGCCTAAGTGGCAATTAGCCTCAGGAATCCCTCCTAAGGAGTTTGATTCTCTTGAATCCCTTTCTTGCTCACTGGAATTCCACCACTGGTGGCAGGTGTTTGGGCTCTGACTGCTTTCTCTCTGGAAGCCTTTGCATACCCACAGACTTCACCCTTGCTTACTCTAAGTCACATATTAAACCTGGTGGTGGGGCACACCTTTAATCCCATTACTCAGGAGGCAGAAGCAGCTGGACCTCTGTGAGTTGGAGGCCAGCCTGGTCTACAGAGCGACTTCCAGGACAGCCAGGGCAGTTATATAGAGAAACCCTGTCTCAGAAAAACAACAACAAAACAAAACAAAAACAACAGCTCTAAGTCCCATATTAAAAGCATTCAAGCCAAGACACTGATCTACATAGTTTAACTGTCATTCAGAGTTCTGATTTCTGCCCTTCAAGCCATCAAAGCACATTAGATTTGTTTTGGTAGTTTTACTTTTTTGAGACAGATTTCTCTGTAGCTTTGAAGCCTGTCCTGGAACTCACTTTGTAGTCCAGGCTGGCCTAGAACTCACAGAGATACACCTGCCTCTGCCTCCCAAGTGCTGGGATTAAAGATGTGTGCCACCACCACCCCCCAGCTGGATTCCCCTACCATTAAGGAAGCAACTGGGGTTCTATTGAAGCAAGCTGGCACAGGCTTAGTAGCTCTCCACTTGGTTTTCCAGCTCTTCCAAGGTCTCTACTAGGCATGACTCACAAGCTACAGTTCTCACTTAATGGAAAACTGGAAGATGAATGGAGCTGTCCCCCCAGTCCCCACCCCCCCACCCCACCCCTTCCCAAACAACGTAACTCACACCTCCATTTCAGGGATAGCAGGCTGGGAGGTAGCTAATAAAATAGTAGGCTCACACACAAGCATTGGAGACAGCTGGTCCCTTTCAGTCTTAGTGGTGGGAATAACTCAAGTTCCAGTCAACCGTACCATGGCCTGTGCTGGGTCACCAAGCTGCCAGACTTCACTCAGCAATTCCCATAATGTGGCAATCACAGGTTAGGTAAGTGCAAAATGTGTGCAGAAAACAGAAACTGTGACTGCTAAGGGACTGAGAGGAGCTTTTCAAGTCTCCCTCTGCTCTCCTCACTATATGCTTTACAACCTCAATTTATAATGCTTTTTTTTGTTTGTTTGTTTTGTTTTTTTTGTTTGTTTTTCAAGACAGGGTTTCTCTGTATTGTTTTGGAGGCTGTCCTGGAACTCGCTCTGTAGACCAGGCTGGTCTCAAACTCACAGAGATCTGCCTGCCTCTGTCTCCCTGAGTGCTGGGATTAAAGGCGTGTGCCACCAACACCCTGTTTTATAATGCTTTTTATTTAAAAATTATTATAATTGTATATGTATAGGTGTTTTACCTGTGTTAATGTCCATGTACCATGTGTGTGCCTGGTCCCTTCAGGGGCCAGAAGAGGGCATTAGATCCTCTGTAACTGGGGTTACAGATGGTTTTGGGCTGCCATGTGGGTGCTGGGAACCAAACCCAGGTCCTCTGGAAGAGCAGGCACTGCCCTTGCCTTCTGATCCACCTCTCCAGTCCTAGAGTAGGATTTTAAGGCGTGCATAGTCTTTCAAAACACTTTTTGTCAATCAACTAACTTATGTTATCTAATGGAATTAGAAAACAAGTTAACTAAATATTGGTTACATTTGTCCCAAACAAACAATTTATATAAATAAATTGTAAATGATCGAATATTCACCAAGTGGAATAGCCCCCTCCCACCATCAGCTTTGGGGTTTTGGGGTATATTGCAGCCGTTGAAAATAGAGTGTGAAACAAGAAGGCCTTGAGTGTTGTTCCCCTACGGCACGGCAGCCCCCATGAGAACAGCAAGCCAGAACATCACACCCATTGGGACAACGACAATGACAACTATAACTAGAATGAGGACAGCAGCACCTGGTGACAAGGTGTGGAGAAAACACTGGAGTTACTGTAGAATATAACTCAGTGGTTCTGCGGTTACAGCAATTATGGTAAAGAGCCGAAGGGAATCTTCAAATGTGTGTACAGGAAGCCTTCAGCCCGCTTCACAGTGGCTAAAAGACTGCTCAGGTCAGTCCGAGGATGGCTAGGTAAGCACACCGGCGTAACTGATGGACCATTATTCATTCCATCATCAAAAGAGAATGAAGTATTGATACCTGCTGTGGCGTGGATGAACCTTGAAGAAGTGCTAAATGAGAGTCTAGCAACAACCTTCACAGGTGGCATGATTCCATTTGTATAAAATGTCCACAGAGACAGCAAATAGATTGGAGATGGCCTGGATTGGGGGCACGGGGCAGGGAGGGCCTGCTAAGGAGCTCAAGCCCGCCTTTCTCAGCCATGAAAGCATGTGGGGTTTGACGGAGTGACGGGTGCACAGTGCCGAGAATGTAGGAAGTGCGCACTTACAAATGCTGCTTTTATTCTTTTTACATTGTTGCGTATGAGTGACTGCGCATGCACGGAAGCCAGAGGACAACTTGCGGGAGTCGGGTCTCCCTTTCTACCATGTGCGCTCCAGATTTTGAAGTCAGATGGTCAGACATGAGCCTTTTATTCACTGGGCCATCTCAAAAGCCCCTTTTAAAATAAAAGTTACTTTTGTATTTTCTTGTGTGTGAAGTAAACTTTTTTTTTTTTAGAGAAAAACAGACCATATTAAGCAAAAGGACTTGCCAGCTTTAAGTCTACAATTCTGAAACTGTTTTTTCGTTTTTTGAAAATCTTGACACAAAAAAGAAGTATTGGAAGGGGGGCTCTATATTTTGTTAAATGTGTGGCATTATGTTTGGTAACATATAAACTTCAAGTCTACAGTATTTGAATTTGACAATACATTAAAAGAGATAATTTGTCTAATGAATTCTGTTGTGTACAAACATTTGTCAAGGTAAGAGTTTCTGAATCCATGAATTTCATGATTCCAAAATGAAAATATTTAGGCCAAAATATCTTTCACATTGTAAATACTGAAATAAACAGAATATGCCATTGAATAGAATTTTCTCTGAGGTTATAGGTTACTGGGTTCCTCAGAACCTGTAGAAAGAGTGTTTTATCGTTAAAATTACTATGGTCTATTCTACAGGAAATAAAAAACCCTCGGTGGAGATGACATGAAGTTAACAGTTACTATTTAAGATAGATATGGAATGACAAAATGTGTCCTTGAGGAGGTTTGTAGCAGTGAATGTAGTCCTGGTGTGACTGCATTCCTCACAGGAGCACAGCCTTGTTGAAGGGGTCTCAAGGCCAAGGGGGTGGCATGTGCTCCCCTGGGCACTGTGTAACACTGACCAGCCTCAGGAGAGCAGCCCTGAAGGCTCCTGCATTTCCCTTGCTCAGGGAGACTGTATGACCTTCGCCCTGATGGGACCCCTACTAAGATTAGCTACCTTTCCCTTGTTTTCCTGTATATAGTGAACACACCAAGTACTCTTGTCATGGTGTCTCCAGCCCAGCCTGTGTCACAAGCTTTCCTGGACCTGTATCTATCATTTCTTCATTCTGTGTTGTCCATTGGGCTATAATCACACCTTAATCCACGCACACTGCCCACTGGATCCCAGCTTTATGCTACTGTGTCTGTCTGTTTTTCTCCTAGTTATTTTTAAGTTTTTGAGATTATACTATTAAACATCATTCCCCCTTCCCTTTCCTTCTTCTAAACCAGTGGTTCTCAGCCTGTGGAAGGCACAGATATTTACAATCATAACAGTAACAAAATTACAGTTATGAAGTAGCAACAAAAATAATTTTATGGTCAAGGAGTCCCCACAACATGAGGAATTGTATTAAAGGGTCACAGTGTTAGGAAACTTTGATAGAGGATGTTCTATATGCTGTGAATGTATGTTTCTACTGTGATGGGGGAAGTCCTATGTATATGTCAATAAAGCACTGTTGGGCCAATAGGGAACCAAGATAGGTGGGACTAGGAATCCAGGAGAACTCTGGGAAGGAGAAACACGGAGAGTCAAGATGTAACGCCATGGGGTAGGAAGCCCAGAACTATTCTCCGGTAAGAGACATACTTAGATTAACAATTATGGGGTAATTACTTAAGTCAGAGCTAGCCAGTAAGAAACAAAGAAGGCCAACAGCTTCATAATTAATACAGCGTCTTGTGTGTTATTTGGGGACTACAACGCGGCAGAGCCCAGGCTACTGGCAGGTGATAAACCAAAGCGGCTAGCAAGGAAAAGCTTCCCTTTACACTACTGGTTGATAAATAAAGCTGTTTTGGCCAATGGACAGGCAGAATGTAGCCTGGCAGTAAGTATAGGTGGGGCCACTAGACTAGGAGAAGGCAGGAAGAGGAACTCAGAGTATGAGTCTCCAGAGAGATGCCATGTAGCTGCCAAGAAAGCAAGAGACTTGGATATCACTGGTCAGCCAAGACCATGTGGAGATACATAGATAAATAGAAATGGGTTAATAATTAAGAGAGAGCCGGGCGGTGGTGGCGCACGTCTTTAATCCCAGCACTCGGGAGGCAGAGGCAGGCGGATCTCTGTGAGTTCGAGGCCAGGCTGGACCGACAGCCTCCAAAACAATACAGAGAAACCCTGTCTCATAAAAACCAAAAAAAAAAATAATAATTAAGAGAGAGATAGCCAATAAGAAGCTTGAGCCATAGGCCAAACAATTTATAATTAATAGAAGCCTCTGTGTATTTATTTGGGAATGAAGGGTAGCAGTCTACAAAGGTTGAGAACCATTGCTCTAAACACTCCTATGTGTCCTGACTCCTGATTCCTCTTTCAAATTCATGATCTCATTTTCTTTGTGGTTTCACACACACACACACACACACACACACACACACACACACACACACACACCATCTATATCTATATCTATATATCCTGCTCAGTTCATAGTTATTCTTTGTGGTCTGTATGTATTCAAGACTGATCATTTAGTATTGAATAACCACATAGAATGCTCCTCCTTGGGAAAACTATTTCTCCAGCTTTCAGCATTCTTTGGTTGCCTGTAGTTCTTTGTGTAGGGTTGAGGCCCTCCTGATCTTTCCCTCTTCCATGTTAGCATGGATACTGGTGTTGACCTCATTCAAGTCATGTTTAAGCTGCCACATTGGTGAAACTTCATTGTGCAGTTTCTGCCATTTGTAGGTAACACAATTCCACAGCAATCTCCCTGTTTGTCTGGCTCTTAAAATCTTTCTGCTCATTCTTCTGCAATGACCCCTGAGCTGCAGGTGCAGGAGTTTGTTTTTTGGGTTCTTGAGGGGAAGTTGTGTTGTTGTTATTTTTATAGACATATCAATTGGGACTGGGCTTCATCACTCTACAATTTGATTAGTTGGGGTTTTCTGTGATGGTTTCTGTCTGTTACAAAGGGAAGTTTCCTTGATGAAAAGTGAGGCTGCGAGTGTCAGGGCACATGTTTAGAATGTAGTTAGAGGTTGTGTTGGTTTAGTAAGTGATAGCTGTAGATTCTCTTCTAAGATCCATGACTTCACTAGCCTTGAGTAGTTGATTAGGTTTCCAGTGCCAAGCGTGATTTCCCTCTTGTTGAAAAGGTCTTAAGTCCACTTAGAGAGCTGTTGGTTACCACCAAGGTATGTGTGCCACCATTGCAATAGTATATGGTCTATAGGCAGCATAGCTGGGTAGGACTGTTGTTTGCTCTTGAAGCTTGCATGGTGCCTTCTTGTTCTATGAAAGCTAGTTCTCAGGGAGGAAGCTTTCAGGTCATATCCAGTTTAGGTCTTCTGGGCCCTATATGTATAGTGCATGGTGTCTTTAGCAATAGGGACTCACCTTCCACCTCTGGGAGGCAACCTAAGCCACTAGCAATAGCCGATAGCATTTTGAGAATCGCTGGGATTATGATAAACATGACCAACAACTCAAAAAATGGGTTTCTCATACCTGGTATTGGGGTTTTTGTGAGATGGCCTTTGGCTCTTGAAGGGAACATTGTCAGCCCAGATGAGAAAATTTCATTTAAACTATTACATGTATTTATATATAACATTGTAGGGTTTTCTTTGTTCTGGGTGGTTAACAGTGTGGTTCCTTATGACTTTTCAGACATTTTTATGTAATTTTACCCTTCCCATCCCTCTTCTGTGCTTATATTCCACCCCATCTCTATATAGAGTTCCTTGTTTTTCCCATTTTCCTTTTCAGATCCCTAATACCCTGCTATTTTCCTCTCTATTGCTCCCCTCCCTGCAGACACCACCATCCCCCTTAATTTCCCATCACTCCCAGTTTGGTTTCCAGTATGTGACTGTGCAAGTCTCCAACAACTATTGCCAATTTCATGAGAAAAAAATGGTAATACCATGTTAGAAATATACTGGTAGAACAAGTAAAGCTAAGAAACTCACAAGAGTATGTGAATTTGCACCAAGATTCTGTGTGTGTGTGTGTGTGTGTGATGTATGTGTATATGTGTATTTATGATTATATGAATGTCTGCTTAATAAATGAGCCTTTCAGATTTTAATGTGTATAGATTTTTTTATTTTTAAATAAATATACTTCAAAAATCCTGAATAGACTATTGTCACAATATAGTAAAATTAGTTATTGTGTAATAAACATTAAAATGAATATTTTATGTGTTTTTAGTGCTTGCTTTCATTTTGCAAGTATAAGTTTGGGTGATGCGTTACATAGCCACCCAGAGGAGTCCTGGAAGGTAGGGCATATGGTACATTCAGGGTCATCACCTCAACCCTGCTCTCCCACATAGGCTAAAGAAGATGGAAGGAGAAGAGACAAAATGTAAGGAAACTTTCAAGACTAGGTGGTAGCTCAGTTGGAAGAGTGCTTGCCTAGCATGTTGGAGACTCTGGGTTTGATCCTCAGCAGCCTACAAAGTAGGTGTGGACATGCCTGTAACCAAACACTGGGAGATGGGATTAGACATTCGAAGTCCTCCTCAGCCACACAGTAAGGTTTGAGCTACTCTATGCTCTGTGAGACCATGTCAATGTCAAAATGAACATGTGTGTTTGGTCAAGTGCTTTGAGCTTTAAGGGCCTGGAAGATAATTGAAACTGATGGTCTTAATAGGCAGTATTAGGAGCTCTTTGAAGACTCCTCCCCCCGCCTGACTCCCCTACCATTGTTGATTAGCTCTGAGTCTGGCTATTGCTGTGGAGTTTAGAGGAGAACTTTGTTTTAGCCGAGAAAACTCGTACTAGAAAGCAAAGAAATGCAATGGCCGGCACAACCATGGTCAAAGGACATAAGAAGCCAAGCATGGTGACTCAGGCCTACAATCCCAGCTATCCAGGAGGATGAGATAAGATGATCAGAAATGTGAGGCCACCCTGGGTGTGTTAGCCAGGGTTTCCTAGAATCACAGACCACTCGGTGTGTTAGCCAGGTTCTCTAGAATCACAGAAAGTATAGAAGATCGGTCTCTCTCTGTCTGTCTCTCTGTCTCTGTCTCTCTCTGTCTCTGTCTCTCTCTGTGTGTGTATGTGTGTGTGTGTGTGTGAATGGACAGTCTAATAATCCAGTAGTTGCTCAGTTCTCAAGGCTGGGTGTCTCAGCTGTCTTCAGTAGATGCTGGAGTTCTCAAGAAATAGGCTCCAATGCCAGTAAAGGAATGGATATGCTGTTGAGGAGAGGGCAGGCAGGCAAAGAGTGCAAACTTCCTTCTCTGGTCCTTATATAGACTTCCAGCAGAGGGTGTGGCTCAGATTAAAGGTTCGTCTCACATCAAGATCCGAATTAAAGACTTCTGTCTTCCTGCCAAGATCCAGATCAAAGGCATTTGTCATACTTCCTCAAAGGTCAAGCCAGACGTAGATTCTTTCACTTTAAACTAAGCGCATGTCATACTGCCTCAAAGGTCAGGCTAGACGTGGGTTTATCCACTTTAAAGCAAGCAAAGAACACTTACAGGAGTGCCCTCCATTTCTGGATTGTAGTTCCTTCCAGGTGTTGTCAAGATGACAACCAAGAGTTACCATCACATTGGGTTACAGAGTGAGTTCAAGTCCAGCCGAAGGAGCTTAGTGATACCTCCTTGCAAAATAAAGAATGACAAGTGGCTGTGAGTGTAGCTCAGCGGTGGAGTGTTTGTCTAGTGAGATACTACCTTCAATCCCCAGCGTCAGAAAACTCATACATAATATACGTACAAGGAAGGTGTGGCGGTGCATGCCCTGCAATGCTAGGGCGTAGGAGACTGGGGCAGGAGGGTTGGAGGTGTGAGGTCATTTGGGCTACATAGAAATGTGCTGTAAGGCAATTTTAAAAAGTGAGAAAAAACGTGAACTGAGTTCCTGCTGGTCAAATTTAGAACAGTCTGTGCATCCTAGTAACACTGACCATGGATGATTGCAACACTGAGTGACTGGATAATCAGGACAGAATGCAGGGGACACAGAGTCCTGCTTCGCAGGTGACAGGTGGCAAATATGTACAGACACAGAGCTGGGGGATCACCATCTTAGCAGAAAGCAGAGAAACAAGGTCAGCGGCAGCGTGGAACAGCCATCTAGTCCCACCTTTAGAGCATTCTATGGGGACTAGATAGAAACCCGGTGGAGCTGCTCCTGGTGTCCCTTCCTGTCTACAGAACACAAGCACCTGGGGCATGAGAGTAACACGAAGAGTGGAGGACTTGCATCACAGAACATGGAGCTATCAAGATATATTAGGGTCAACTTCAAAACTTAGGAATCCACGTGAAGACAAAGTTGGGACACTCTGCAAGACAATACAGACACAGCTGCAGTATGAACGGAAATGCAAACAGGAAAAAAATCACTGAGTTTGGCATATTTTAAAATCACACGATTGCTACTGGATCTTGCTAGACATTCGTGGGGGGTGGGAAAGAAACTTGATGAATAAAAGACAAAGAATCATGCGTTTATTGTCTTTCTATAGAAAATGTATTCCAAAGCTACTGAATGGATTGTGCTGGTAACTTCTCTACCGATGTGTCTCAGCCAGAGGATGGACAAGTTCTCCCACTTGGCATCTTGTAATGAAATGGCCTACCCAGGCCGTGAGTGGATGGCTACCTAGCGCAGTACAAACGCTTGCTATGAAGTGGGATGACAGGACGTGACCTGGTGAATTTTAGCATTAAAAAGAAAGGGCTGGGCATGTGGTCAGTTGGTAGAGTGCTAGGCTAATATGCGTGACATCCTGAGTTCAGACTCAATCCCTACCCATGCGTAAACTGGGCACGGTAGCAAATGCCTGTAACCCAAACCCTTGGGAAGTGGAGGCAGGAGGATCAGAAGTTCAAGGTTACCTTTGGCTACTTACCGAGTTAGGTGCCAGCCCAAGCTAAGAGACTGTCTCAAAATGAAAACAAAGCCAACAGCCAAAGAGCAAACAAGACAAAGATAAACCCAACAGCAGTGGCTGTAGCCATGAGCAGACAGAAACACCCCTCCAGCATTCTTGCCAAAATATTTATTCCAAACTGGACTAGATCTTTTGATCTAACCACCAGTTTACAGGAAAAGCAGGGGACAGGCTAAGACAACACAGATATAATCTGCAATAGAACCAGGATATGGAAGTGCTACTGACAAATCCCATGGAAAGAAGCAGATCGAAGCCCCTACAAGGGACTCCAGCAACACGTGCATCCCACGCAAGGCGTGTACACATTTTTTGGGACCGATTCAAATCCATTGAGGGAAAAATAGAGGTAAATGAGCTGGGATATTGATTCCTATTAAGGAAGGCAGTGTGGTGGGGGAGGGGAAGGAAGAAACAGGAGGAAACTGTGTAGGAATACATTCCTGACCAGAAGTGATAGGCTACAGACAGATCTTTTTTTTTTAAATATTTTTTTATTTATTACATATACAGTGTTTTGCCTACAGGCCAGAAGAGGGCACCAGACTGAATTGTAGATGGTTGTGAGCCACCATGTGGTTGCTGGGAATTGAACTCAGGACCCCTGGAAGAGCAGTCAGTGCTCTTAACCTCGGAGCCATCTCTCCAGTTCCATAGAGACAGATCTTAGCATATCCAGGACCTTGTCAGAAAACCTTGAGGGGTCTCTGGTTAGGTGATGGCTGTGTGGGGGTAGGAGGTTCAGCTTCCCTTGACACCCATCCCCAGCCAACAAGATTCATGCCAGTGTCAAATTCTGCCCTTTATATCTCAGCCCTAAGGACCCCTCAGGGACCCCAGGGATGAACTTACCTCAAAGCCAAAGAAGCTGTAAGAGCTGTCTTTATAGGCACTCCTTTTGAGGTTCCCAGGAAGGTGACATCACTATTGATCACATGACCATATATTTTTGTAAAACATAACAAACTAAAGAGCTAAACTCTGTTTGGTTAGGACTCCTGACTGTACTTCATTCTCATGCTGGCATTGGAACAGTCCTCTGGGTGCCGTCTATGGGTTGAATTTACTTCAGCTTAGTGGGTGAATGAAAGGGATCCCTGTGGATTCCAAAATCTCTGGGTGGTGAACTTTCTTACATTTGCATATCCACTAGGTTCATCCTCCTAGGCATGCTAATTCATCTCTAGATTCCTTCTATACCTAAGGTGACAAAAGTTGTTACATTGCAATGCTTAAAGAATAATGACAAGATCTATACTTGTTCCCTATGGGTACAGGTGCGATTTCTGCCCCCCTCCAAATTTTTGACAGTGGTTCAGTTTGTTATCTAACCCCAAAAGTTCAGGTGTAGTGGAAGAGAAGCATGGAATGCAGAGTTAGGAGCCAGTCTGGAAAAGTCTATCAGCTTTTGTCTGTTGCTCATAAAATAGATCTACTCTTTCTTCGAATCTGACTCCAGTCCTAGCCGTGTTCGGTGTTATCAAAAAACGAGTTCATAGTTCTCAGAATTCAACAACAAATGCCACCCACCAAGCCTAGCCTAATGGCTAGGTTATCTTTCTACAGTCAGAAAGTCTACTCCCAAACTGTTACTGTGTGAGAATGCAATTAAAAAGCCCACAGACAGAAGATATTAGAGAGGTATGTCAAGAGGAGACACATAGTCTTGTCTGGAGAATCGTAATCATGTTGCGATATTTTTCACATTTTGAATTTTTATAATTTGCTATCATCTCCTTTCCTATTTTGAATAACGACCACTCACTGGCAAGTGAGATTGGATGGTTATAATTTCATAATTTGGAAGAGGACTCTCTGTGTATAGTTTCAGGCACTGTAAAACCTGGATCCCCTCGGAATACCTTACTTGAGCCCCAAGATCACTGAGGTGCTCCTTCCAATTTCCAAAGGCATGTCCTATTTCTGCTTGGCAGCTCTGATGATAGTCTGGAGTTATACATTCCACTATGGTGAACTTTTCCCTTGAGAAGGGAGTCTCCCTCTGTTGTCAAGGAATCCCTTGGGACTATAGGCGGCACCATAGTGCCCACTATCACAGTGAAAGTTTGAGTGACATCTGCCGTCTGTCAGAAGTGAGATTTTGCCTCCGAGCAGGGAACTGCTCCCTCGTTACAAGCTCACAGTCAACAAACATTTTGTTGAATGATGATCGAATGAACATGCCTTCCCTTGTAATCTGTGTCTCCTTCTTCAGTCTTATTCTCTGATTGTTTCTGTTTCATTTCTATTCCAACAGGTGTTTGAAAGTGAGAAAGCATTGTCTTGACTTGTTTTCTAGGTATTAGCTGCTTGTGTGTATTCATTCATTTTCAAAAGACATTTCATCATAAACCTTTATTTCATATCCATGAAGTGTTATGCTGCTAGGAGGTTTTCCTATTTTCTTACTTGAAAAGAAATGATATTCTATTTTGGTCTCTTCAAACATATGTATTTTCTCCTCGTGTACTAAGTTACCTATACTTTCATTAACTATAAATACCTATCAAAAAACTATCTTTATGCATGAAAATTAGATCTAGCAGAGGAATCCATTCAGGAACCTGAGGAGCTGTGGGTGGATGTGGTGTGTAAGCAGCTGGGGTGTCTGTAAGCTACTGTTTCAGGACACACTACAGTGGGCAGAAGAAGGATGACAGCTGCTGTATGTAAAGTACATTTCCAAACCTAACATTAAATCAGGTGTTAGCTGTCTACTGTCACCACCACCATCACCACCACCACCACCACCACCATCATCTGCACCATCAGCACCACCACCACCACCACCACCATCATCTGCACCATCAGCACCACCACCAACACCACCACCATCATCTGCACCATCAGTACCACCATCACCACCACCGCCACCATCTCCACCATCAGCACCACCATCAGCACCACCATCAGCATCATCAACACCATCACGGACATCATCACCACTATCATCATTGTGATCACCTCCAACATCAGCAGCATCACCATCATCACGCCCATCCTTTGTGTTTTACCACGGCTTGAAGTTTGTAAAATACATAACTTACACCAATTCAAGGTGTCATCTTGGAAAACAAACATTGCAACTCCATGTATTTCTTGCTTCTATTATGACATTTAAGAAATATAGCTTTGTTTAAATGAAATGTTTTCCTTTCTAAAACAAGAGTATGATAATTTGTATATATTGTTACTCAGACTTTGAATGTTTTTCAAGTTGGAACTTCTTAGGACTAATTTGCTAGAAACCAATTCTCTTATTTGGAAAATCAAGTGTTTGCTAATTTCACACAAAGGTGAGCTTTTTTAAAAAAAAATCATAATTTCACCCACTCCCCTTTTCAATGTTTATTACCATTTTGTGAACTAAGTAATTACTTTCTCAGCCAGTGGTAGTGCGGGTCTCCCTGTATAACCCTTGCTAGCCTGGAACTTGCTATGTAGACTAGGCTGGCCTTGAATTCACAAAGATCTATATGCCTCTGCCTCCCAAGTGCTGGGAATAAAGGCATGCGCTACATGCCTGGCATGTATACATATTTTTATATGTATAGGTACTAGTGTGTGCGTGCATATAGAAGCCTGAAGCTGATGTCAAGCATCTTCCTTGTTCACACACGTTTCTTTTAATGAAGGCAGAATCGCTTGATGAACCTGGAGCTTGCTGATTTCACCTAGTCTAGCTTGTCTAGAGGTTCCCTTTTCTCTAGCTCCTGAGTGCTAGATTACAAGTGGCTTCCATGTCTGCCCAGCTTTTACAAGTGCTCTGTGGATCTGAGCTCCATTAATCATGCCTGCTCAGCAAGTACTCTATCCATGGAGATACCTCCCCAGCTCCAGGGAAGTCATTTTAAGGGCTTGCTGATTCGGTGACTTGCCCATTGATGCCTAGTGAATTTGAATTTTAAAATATATATTCAATGATCACTTGTAAAGTTTTTTGTTTGCTTATTTGTTTTTTGAGGGAGATAAAAGTAGTCACATCAACTAGGGCAGGCGGTGTCTTTTATTTTTTTAATTAAAAATTGTATGTTATGTGTATAGGTGTTTTGCTTGCAAGTATGTGTGTGTACCATGTGCATGCTTCGGGGCCTGCAGAAGTCAGAAAAGGCACCAGATCCCCTGGGGCTGGAGTTACAGACAGTTGTGAGCCGCCACGTAGGTGGGAATTGAACCTGGGTCCTCTGAAGAACACCCAGTGCCCATCACTGCTGAGCCATCTCCCCAGCTCCTGTCTTTGTTGGTTTGTTTCTGATTTGCACGGATAAGTTCAATTTCCATCGATGACAATTTCCAGGAGATCAGAATAAGTTGTTGGTGATGGTCAGCTTGTGACACAGGGCACAAATACCATTTGTTTGTTGGGTTTGTGTGTGTGTGTGTGTGTGTGTGTGTGTGTGTGTGTGTGTAAAACACATGAGGACTGCAGCTAAACTGCCGTGGTCTCCTGATCCCACCCCTGACATTTTGATGCAGTGTACAAGCATTGAGACCAGCCCTTGCCTCCAGAGACAAAGCCTCTTCTGAGGACCCACAGAAGCGCAGCTCCAGTAAACTGCTGTAATGCTCTCAGGGATGTTTTTCTGCGACTAGATCTCAAGAATGGATGGGAGTGTCCATCTTGCAGAGATTCCCATAGGACGCACCGTGTCAGGCAGGCGGCATGGAGTATCATTGAGGACAAACCTCCTCTCAAGGCAGCCTCAACGTCCTCATCTGTGAAAGGGGAACAGCACAAGCACTCATCTATCCGTGGATTGGCAGCAAGTCACAGGCTAGCGGCCTGATGCACTTGTGCGCTACACAGCACGTATTAAATGTTTAACCCACATCCCAGCTGCAGGAAGGAAGCAGCTTTTTCCACAGTGACTTATTTTTAAAATGTTTATGTTTTAGGAGTAATGATCAGGATGACTTAACTGCCTGCCTGGTTGCTGATGACTCAAAAAGTGGGTTCAAATACAATCAATGCTGCGCTCTTTCCCTGCGTACGACACGAAGCACCTGGAATGTTATTATTCCTATTAGTTACTTCTGAGAATGGCAGGTGGAGAAAAATGAGAGCCACATGGGGAAAAGGTAGGAGCCCTGGTGCCATTTGGGCACAGGTAGGTTTGAATGACACCTTACCGTCCACCTACCATGAACCCTTGCTGTCCCTACCTTAGAGAGGACAATCCCATAAGCCTGGGCACCAAGCACACACTAACCTCTCTCCTGAGAGGTTATCAAAATGCAGACTCCTCTTTGAGCATCTGGTCCTTTCTGACATGCGCTCCCACCTGACCTGGTAAAGCAGAGGCCACACGGAAAATGTAAACCGGGCCCATATCCTATTCAGCCAGACAGCTGGCCAGAGTGCTGTCCTCAGCCGTGGATGTGCGTGTCACCGTGGAGTCCAAAGCGGCTGGCTTGCTCTGAGCTTTGCCTCTCCAGCAAAATCATTTCCACTTGTTCCCTGAGTTACAGGCTCTGTGGATTAGGTGAAGTGGTGGTATCCCTTCCTGGCACAATCGACAACACTAATAAAAATAGATAACGTATTTTTAAAACCTACAGCAGATTGTCATGGCAATAAACGATTGTATCATGTTGCCGTCATAGCAACCAAGTCTGTGTAACAGAGACGATTCAAGCCTATATGGAATTTTTCTAAATTTAGGTGTTTGAAAATAGTTCAAATACTCTATAATCATGGAGAGGTGCGTTGAAGAAAGATTTTTTTCCCCAAACTTTCCTTGGAAAACATATTTGAGTCGCGTTTTAAAAGTCGGGTTGCTTATTGTTAACGCTTCATCAACCTCTTCCAATTATGAAACCCAACTTGTCTTTTTGCATACATCCATAAAATTCTACAACTTTCATTGTGGCCAAATGTGTAGATTATATATGTGCATAGATATTCCTATTTCATGAATGGTAAAAGACTAGAAAGTGTCTTCTCTTTTTCTCACTTTTGCTCTCTCGTATTCAAATGCAATGCAGTGAGTCTTGTATCTCCCACTGGCAAACAATGAAACCGCGTCAATGAGATAATGCGTTTGGTTAGGTCCACCACAACGTACAGAATGAATAGCTGGCTTCCATGCATTGTCTTCATCTCCTCAGAAAGCACCGATTACCTTATGATATCCAGAGTGTCACTAAGAGCTCCAGACTACCATCGTGCGCCATCATTGCTTTCTGACACAGTGAGCTTTGCCTCCTCACTTCATCTAAACACTTCTGAAATGACAAATGAAAGATGTTGCCCAACAGGAATGATTTTTATTTTCACAGATATGTAATTATTGTGCCATTAAGAAAAGTCTCTAAATCCAAACTAATTGCAGGGAGAAAACAGGGATGTGCTTTCCACCTGACAAAAACAAGACATTTGACCCTGACCACTTCCCCCATTTCCTTCCTTGATTTTGATGCAATAAAAATATCTCCTCCACAGCCTAACCCCTTCTAGTCAAGTCCCTATAGGAGACTATTGTACCATCAGAACATAGTTTAAATTTAAACGTAAGTTTAAATCCCAGATTAACTGTGTAAGCTTGGAGCAACACTAGCATGAGTTATTGTTTTACTTTTAAAACTGCGTATAGTTAAGAAAAACAATATCATGGATGGTGGTGCACGCCTTTAATCCCAGCATCTGAGAGGCAAAAGCAGGTGTGTTTCTATGCTGGAGGCCAGCCTGGTGTACAAAGCAAAATTCAGGATAGCCAGGGCTGTTACAGAGAAACCATGTCTCGAAAAACTAAAAAAAACAAAACAAAGGTTTTAAAGGTCTGACAAGTAAAATAACCTGTTAGCCACTACTTTCAATCCAAGCCAAATACCAAATGATATGTTCAATTTTGATGATAAAGTAAGGAGAGATCTTTTACAACGCAGAAAAAGTGATGACTGCAGAGCAGTATGAGTAATCGAATCATCAGTCAGCGACTCCAATGCCATACGTATTTTTTTCTCGGGGATGCTCTCCCTTTACCCTCTCCATGAGTCACTTTACTCAAAGGTGACTGAAGTGTGGGGAGACTGACCTTAGTTGAGGCCGTGGAAGGAGCCACCTGGAAAGCCTGGCGCCTGACAGTGTGGATGGAAGCCGGAAGGGAGAAGGTGGAAGGTGTCCCCAGCCTGGAAGTAAACCTGCAGCTGTGAATTGAGTTTGCGTGTTCATAAAAGGACTGCCTGCTGGCAGCTTCTTCTGGAGGGCTGAACCTCAACCCTGCTGACAGAAACTTGTTCTCTTCCGCTGTGGTCCAGCACACAAGAGTACGCTCTGTGCCTCAGAAACACCCTGGGGCATGTTCTCGGCATTCTTTCTAAGACTTTTGAGGGTACCTCATTGTCTTTACCGCCTGGGGTTCTGTTTATTCCATTGTGTTTTTAAGAGGACTTAAAATACCACCAAAGAATAGTTTGACTTGCCAGTGATGTTTTACAAGGAAATCATATCTTTTAACATCAAATATAGTGTTAGGAAGCTAATGCAGGTGTGGGAAAATCCTTCACAAATGCGTGGAAGAGTGGCTTGGCCGTCTTCACTGAAACTCTGATTTCCTGGGATTATCATATTTCTAAAGAAGAGAGGAAAAAATAATGTATTTGCAAGTGATGGTAATATGGATGAGCTCTGCTTCGTCTGGAAGACATTATTCTATAGGGGGACCCGTTTAATCTTCACAGGTGGCTGTAATCACTGCCTTCTGTCTGCCATTGTTCTGACTGTAATTAGAAATTAAATAAAAATGATGGGATCACATCACATGGGTTCTGAGACCCTTCAGCTTTTAAATGGTGAGTTGCCACCATTCTCCATGCCAGAGGAAACAGAGATCAGCATTCCGGTATGACCGGAATGCTAATGTTTATCAATTTGATGCTCATGTCCGTGTTATTATGTCATACACGTGGCACCATTAGATATCTCCAAATTGTTTTCATGATTTCCTCCTGAGACTGTCATATGACTTTACCCATTTTACAGAGAAGAAGACAAAACACCCAGTATTCTGTTTTCTGGAACCATTTCCCATACTGTGTTTCCCTGGGAAATGCAAACCCAAGTTAGAGTTGACACTGACTCTGCAGTGGCATGTGATATTTGTGTACATGTGTGAGAGGTGGCAGCACATTTATCCTCCTAATTATGTTTTGCCTAGGCTAACGAACATACAAATCACATGCATTCTTGGAGCATTTGCCAGCTGGGAAGTGGAGATGTTTTTCGATAGGGGAAGCTGCTTGCAGATTCAAACTTGGTCATGTTTACAAGCAAACAAATGGAGCAAAACATCTGTGGCGTGTGCCCAGGCATGTGTGGCATGCACAGAAAGAGCTGATGCCTTCATTAAATAACGAGCCGGCAAACTGATAACGCTGCCAACACCCAACACGTAGAACAGACAATACTTTCTAACATGATGACTAAGAAAACAAAGTTGAAGATTCAGAATGGCTTGTTCACACATTGCACTTTTTTTCTTGGTCCTTTAAAAGCCAAAGAGAAGCCGGGCGGTGGTGGCGCACGCCTTTAATCCCAGCACTCGGGAGGCAGAGGCAGGCGGATCTCTGTGAGTTCGAGGCCGGGCTGGACCGACAGCCTCCAAAACAATACAGAGAAACCCTGTCTTGTAAAACCAAACCAAACAAAACAAACAAACAAAAAAAGCCAAAGAGATTATATTTAGACCAAATTGGAAAGAGGTGGGTATTTAAAAAAAAGTTAAATCAATACATTTAATATTAAAGATTATCCTTTTCAAAAATCACTGTGGTGTTTCTTTATATGTGTTAGTATTCTTCAAATTGTCTAGTTTTTTTAAAGCAAAACTCCAGTAACCCTGTAGTTTTAAGACAGCAGTTATATGTAGAAAAATGCTGTAAGGCATTAGTGATACATAATGGAACCGTCCAACAGTGTGTAAAAATATTGCTGATCAAATGCACGCGGGGTAAAGGAAGGGTGGTTTGCATGTTCCGTTGTTATAGTGACTTACAGATACACCCAGAGGAAGAGGAGACTGGAAAAGGAGAACACCTGGGTCACAGCCGCTGAGACTGTTTTATTTTGTCATCGTCTTTCTTTTCCCCAATCAGTGACTGCTGGGATTTTTTTCCTCCTTTGCTCTTTGTTGTGTCCATTCTTCCTCGTCTCCACACTTCAGTGAACACAGTCCAGCCACGGACCATCCACACCTGGAAAGCTGAATATGGGCCAGCTATTCCGGAGAAGCAATGCAAAGCATGATGTCCCCCTTTAGGTTTAGGTAGGACTGTATCAATGTCGCCCTTTGAGACAGCAGGAACTTGGAATGGCTTCAAGTGGGAAAATACCTTTTTGTACATGTTTTTCACATCAGGACTCTAGAATCCACGTTGCCTTTGCCCAGTTGCCATTTAAGGACATCAAAGGTAACGTGAGGTAATTTACAAGAATTTCTCTTGTAAAAGTGACACATCCTTATGATGGTCTCAGGGTCAGTCACTTGTCCTTTCAACAGAGACCGGTGCTATAATGAATTGGTGCATAAGCTATCTTCTTTATAAACAAAGCTAGACCTCCCATGCCCCCACCCCCAGTGGAGAATTCTTCCTGTGTTATCCTTGCATTGTCAAGAGCAGGTCCCAAGCCTGCTTGTCTGTGATCACAAGGCCTCGCTGCCTTGTTTTCTACAGGTTGTCTATGTCCTGTGGTTTCAACACTTTGATGTTTTATCTTGAAGTTCCCTCAGAAGTAAGTAGGCACAGCAATTGAAAATAAACAAATGAAGACAAGGAGCTTGTTATAAAAACAGAACACAGTGATTGTTTTAAGAGGCAAACAGTCTAAGGGAGGAGATGGGGAGATCACAGAGTTCTACTCTCCTGCTCCCGGGGTGATCCAGTGCACGGTACAGTGTTCATGGCTTTGAAAGGACAAATATATCTTGTTCCAAAACAGTCAAGCATGTGATAATTTGTTTTCATTTTTTTACACTGAGCTTAAGTAATTTTGAGGATCTAAATTTTAATTAAAATATCACTCCTTTCTTTTCCTTCCAACCCTTCCCGTGTTCCACCATGCCATCTCAAATGCCTTTTATTGTTAAATTATTATTATACACACACACACATACACACACACACACACACACATATGTAAATATAACCTGGTGAATCCCTTCAGTGTCATTGTCGCTTCTATGTTTTAGACTGACAGCTTGGTATTAGATAGCCAGTTAGGGGAGGACTTAAGTAATGTCTACCCCTCTTCCTAAGGGCTCAACAACAAACCTAGGCATGATTCCACCTGAAGTTAACTCTGGGAGGCTAGCGGACTCACTGGGCTTCCTCACTGAGCATAGGTGGGGAGTTCCTGAGAGGGATGTGGGTGCTTCTTCCTCCCAAGAGGGCCCACTTGGAAAGCTTTAACCCAGACGGGATGATATCTTCCTACTTTGACACAGGTGGAGCCCTCACCCTCCATTCTCTAGCCTTCTCTGACCTATGAACTCCAGTCCCTCCCCAGGTCATGTACAATTAAGTCAGATGTACATTCAACAGATGGTAGGGAGCAGTTAGAGACCCGGGTGAGGGTCCAGTGACTGCCCCCCCTTACAGGAGGGGTGATTGAACAGTCAACAAACCCAGCTGGAATTATCCTTTTGAAGGAAGACCCAGATGCTCCCCAAGATGACAGTTGCTTGTATCAGAAGATAGTCATTTACAGCAGGGGCTCATCTCGGGAAAAGACAGGTTCTCTGTCTCTCAGCAGTTGCTAATTACTGTAGCTCTATCTAGAGGTGGGGCCCCTGGAGGGCTCTCCCGTTTGTGTTGGCATGACGATCATTGTTGTTGTTCAGTGTGCACTCGAAAGGCAAAGGACAACCCTAGACAATTATTTCTCTTCTTATATCATGTCGGTCCCAGTCCCAGGGCTGAACTCAGGTCATTAAACCCTAATGGTGGCAAATGCCTCTATAGATATGGAAGGATCTTCCCAGCCTGTCTCTATGAGCTTTTGGTCGTCCTGCCTCCAAGTGCTGGGGTTACAGGTGTGTGTCGACACCCCTGCCTAATTTCTAGAATTACCAAAGGAGGTTTTAAGTGAGAATTATTTCTCATTTCCATGGCTTTATTTTAGATCCAGTACTTACTAGCAGGTGATATGACTGCAGTTTGTTTAAAATGGCCAACCGTACCATTCAGACTAATGAGGTGGGGCTATGTCATTTAATATGACTATCGATGCTTTAAAATTATTTTTAATGAAAAGAGACAGTGTTATCCTGTTAAGACAAGGGAGTAGCTAATAGTTCACTTCCCCTATCTTCAAGCTGAAAACCCATTTCATTTACAGAGGGTGCCTGGTTTCTTAAAGGGCAGCACTCTTGTGGGTTGGTCCGCACACGCTATGAAACACAGTGATTTACAGTTTTGTTGTAAGGCCAGCTAGTTGTGTTAAGATGGCCAAGAGATGGAGTTAGGAACCAGGTGTGTCAGTGTCACACGTGTCTATAATTCCCCCACCAAAGAAGTGGAGGCAGCTCAGGAAATCAAGGTCAACTTCAGCTACACACTGAGTTTGAGGCCAGTGTGGGCTGCAGGACTGCCTGTCTCAAAACTCAAATTAAAATATGGGGTTCTGATGTACCATCACATGTTAGGAAATAAAAATCCCAAGCTGAGAAAATTTATATGAAAAAAATGAAAATAGAAAGGTTAGCAATATTCATGTGATTATGGCATAGTTCTCATCCAACACAATGACAATTGGTTTCACATCATTTAACACTCCATATTAGTCTTAGATGGTGATCCAGGGACAGAACTACCCTGCTATCATTTAGAAAAACATACATGTTAACAGTAAAGTTTTCTCAAAAATGCTTTGTTCAACTTTTAAGAAGTCATATAAAGTGAATTTCAAATATATATTTGATCTTTTAAAAATTTAACATTTTTCTTTAAAATGGTATTATTTTATAGTGAGTTATTAAAAAAAAGCAGTGTCCATGCTATGGAATACTATTTGGCAATCTAAAAGAAGATTTGTATTAATATTTTTGCCTATGTACCTGTAACATTAGCCATGCCTTTTGGGCATGGTTACAGGTGTGGACATGATGGGTTAAAGGGGAGGATCAGGGGCCCCTTTGGGTGTTGGAGAGCATTGGGGTGGCATCCTTGGAGCAGGAATGCTGTGACAGTCACTTATTGTTTTCTGTGTAAGTTCTTTCCCCAATAAAATGCCACCTATCATTTATACTGGGTCTGGTGAATCCTAATTTCCATGCCTTCAGAGACTATATTAGTCTATGCAATGTCTTAGATGGGTATGAATTATTTGTCGAGTAGCAATGCTAATTCCAAAGCATCATATTCTGTTTATTTTTCATTTTTATGTGTGTAAATGCAGGCATACATATGACATATTGTGCATGTGGAAATCACCAGACAGCTTTAAAGTGGGTCCTTTCCTGCTACTGTATGTGATCCAGGGATTGAACTCAGGTCCTTAGCCTGTGTACAAGTGTCTCTACCTGCTGAGACATCTCACTGAAAGTTGTTATTATCAGCTATATAGGATAATAAGGAAATGTCGTTTAGTAATTAATCAACTATTGCAATCAGATTTGTAGTCACACTAGGTATGTTTACAAAGTCAAACAGATATTTTAGAAAGACAGGTCATCTTCAAACACTTCAGAGAACTACAGAATAGGACACTTAACATGTTTTAATAACATAGGTTCCTTTTTATGACAATGAGACATGTCTGCTCCTGACAGCACCAGTCTACACTGAAGATGATGGGCATCAGAGAAATTCCATACAGAGTTTACTTTCTTTGTGGCAAAGTTAAGCCACCGGGCAAGAAAGCCAAATTGGAAAAAGAAGACACAAAAAGAGTGCCTGCAAATCCTGCTAAGACAAGGCTGTCCAGTTCTTCAGACTATCCTGCTTCACAAAAATGTCTGTCAGATATGCTAGGCCTACAGGCAGAAGATGGATGCTCCAACGTTGCTGTGACTGTCCAGGCAGCCAGGTGTTTCTGTCATTTTTCACATTTTTTTTGGAAGTCGTTTGCTTGCACTTCCTGCTCACTCAGTTAATATTATTTCCTTCTCCAGTCTTTGAGGGAGTTGAAGACTTTATAATTATAGTTACAGTTTTCCTTGTTTACCACACTCAGTAAAGAAACTCACTAAAGATGTGTTAAATGTAATAGGTTTGAAAGACCTTAAAAGATAATTTGATAATGCAATTTAGAATAGAAAGTAAATTAGGAACAAAACTTTGGACTCATCAAGAAAGAATAGATAATGGAGTATTTTCTCTGAATTTGTCAAATGCTAATGGACTGGATATTGTTAATGTATTTATTGCCTGTATATATATTATATATACTTATTGTACTTACTGTATTTAGTTTTTCGTATATTAGTTATAACCTTTTTTTTTAATTTGTAGACAAAAAAGGGAATGTGTGGTGATATCTTGCTTGTACAAATAAAGCCTTCTGAAGATCGGAGAATGGAGCTTGCCACTAGCTAACCATAGAGGTCTGGAGGTCTGTACAGACAGACAGGAAGTGAGATGGCTGAGTAGAAACAGGAAGGGAGATGACTGGGCACAGACAGGAAGTGAGGTGGCTGCAGGGGAGAGGATATAAGCAGGAAGAAACAGGAACTCTATTTCTTATCTGCTGAAATGCTAAGGAGGTAAGGTGTGGCTGTGGCTTGCTCCTTCTCTCTGATCTCCCAGCATTTTCCTCTATATCTGACCCCAGGTTTTTATTAATTAAACCAACTCCTTTTACAATTCTACCTTTGTAACATTTTTACAATCGCCAAATAATAGGAACAGAGAACACAGGGGTGGTTGCCAAGAGTTGAGGCAGAAAGAAGGGAGCAGGAAGGAAGTGGATTAGGCTGTCTGAAGGACCACCACAGAGGCAGAAGCGTTCTGTGTACCAATTAAAGTGATGGGCTCTTGCCCTACATTGTGCGATCAAATGAGTGGAACTGAATTTATATGCACAGAAATTCGTACAGGTAAAACTGAACAAGGCTTAGGGACCTTACACTGCTAACACCCTGATGTTCTCATGGAAGGGAACTGTGGAAGGAGTACCTGGGATTTATTTCTCTATAGTACCTTTTCCAACTGCTGCCAGCCCACAATTCTTTGAAAATAACTTGAAGTTCACCTTGAAAGCACATTCATTGTTTTAGGACACAGCTTCCTAACCTGTGCCAGCAGTGTATTGCCTCTTGGAATAAAAACATTAGTAGACATACGTGCTGGAAAAATATGTATTACCCGGCTTCCCTGAATATTCATGGTGCTAAGGACACGTGTGATGGAGATGAACAGGCCCCTCGCCTTTGGAACAAAACTGTGCTGTAACAAACACAAGCTTCAGGAAGCTTCCAAATGCCGGGAAGGCCCTGGGGATGCCAGGCTGCCCCAGTGCTGGTCGATGCTCAGAGAAATGCTTTCAGATTCTCCAGAACTAACCTTGAGTCTTCTTGCTATCATGTATCAAAACATCAGACTTCCAAACACACACATTATTGGAAACGCCTTCCTCTCTACGTGAACTTCCCTTCGTTTTAAAGCAGCTGGTGGTTTGACAAGAGGAGAGCACAAGAGGCATCCCCTCAGACAAGCACCTCGAGGGTTTGGACGTGGGGCAGCTTGCTTCCAGTTTCATGTCCTCACCCTTGCGACCCACCCAGGACTACACCCCCCCATCACCTTGCGTTACTCTTTCTTCTTTGTTTCTCAAGTGATGGAATTTGTCCAAGAATACAATCTTTTGGAAGGGCTTCCACCGGTTCCCCCTGTGAAGCTCACAGATCCCCGCTACGCTTGACAACTATGTTGAGATTCTCCAAACCAGCTGTTCTGACCAGGAGGCTGTTAACAACTATTCCAGAGAGAAATAACTCTTGCTATTTCCAAAGTCAAATACTTCGGCCATTAACACCCTGCCTCGTTTTAATTGATCTCTTCTGGTGCCGTAGCCTGTCCAGCCCACGGCCCTCGTTTGATGTTCACTCCTGTTCTTCCCTGCTTTCTCTTGTTTTTAGTCTCCCAGAAGGCATGTCTGCCTCCTTCTGTCTTTTTCCTCTCATGTCCCCTTAGCCCACACATCTCCAGAGCCACTAATTAACAGGTATCTCCAGGGAGAAAGCCATCCTTTCTCTCTTGTCATAGAAAGTCTGGGAAACACAGCTGCCTTTTACCGTCAGAGGGGAGGAAGGCATTGCTGAGATTCTTGTGGACAAGATGATACAAGAAATGCCAGTGTTCTCATGTGTTTGGAGAAAGGACAAGAATATAGGGGTGTTTGACATTTCCTGTGCCAATAAAGCTAGGGTGAATCAGAATCTTCAAGCCAGGGAAACTTCAGTGTGCGTTGTGTAAACTAGATTTGAGACTTTCTCTTTTATATATCTGCCATGATAGCTTTGAAACATTTAAAAATGAATGAATGAATGAATGAGCCCCTTCTGAATGATCTTCAAATGAAGAGCTGGTGAGGCCTGTGCTTTGCACTGTTGGTAACTCAGGCACAACTGTCCCCCTGACATAGGAGACACTGACTCTTCTCTAGGTCCCTCACTTCTCTGCACATTTATGGGTCCCCTGGCTCCATCAGAAGTTTGGTACTCAACATGGGTCATTCAGCATACTGATGAGAACACTTGGAGACAATATGGACCATCCATCCCTCAACTTGGCTAAGGAGACATTCTTCTCTCACTTACTTCTCCATCCCCATCCAGGACCACCTTGTTGAGAGGCCGAATCAGATGAGGCAGGCCATGGAGAGGTGTGCATGGAAGCCAGCATCACCCTCCAGTGTGGTCTTAGCCCCAGGCTGGACTCACCTAACTAAACAACCACAGGCTGTTCTGCTTTCCCTGTCTCTGGTTCCCTTTAGCCTTCCCCAGAGCCAGTCCTTCCTTACGGACTGTCTGGCTTGCCCATTCCTCCACTCCTGCTCTATCCTGATGGACCACTTGAGTTTCATGAGAATGTGTAACAATGGAAAGTTAGATTTTATTTATTAGTTCTATGTTCAGTTCATATTATTTACAATATTGTAAAATGAAAAACAATAGGAATAGGAAAGCTAATTCCAGCAGGATTTTGAGGATTTTAAAATGAGGGACAGACATTGCCAACCAAACCCTGTTTTTTATTTTTATTTATTTTCAAGACAGGGTTTCTCTGCATAGCCTTGGCTGTCCTGGAACTCACTCTGTAGACCAGGCTGGCCTCAAACTCACAGAGACCTGCCTGCCTCTGCCTCCCGAGGGCTGGGATTAAAGGTGTGTGCCACCACTGCCCAGCTCAGACCCTCATTTTTAAAGTCTACGTGGAACACAATATTGGCTTCAAGTTGTGTGAACCCAGGAACCTCAGAAAATTCACCTCCTAAATCAAGAAAATTGAAACACACGATTTCTGATTGGTTTTAAAGTTAATACCTTGTAGCTCCAGAAAACACATAAATAAATTGTTTTGACAAGGAATTCCTAAGAAATGAAATATTGTCTTGAAAGAATTAGCAAATTTCAATATAAACTTCAGATTTAGTTCCATCCCCACTTCTGAAGATGCAAAATAAATAGGGACATTCTCTACAGATACATAAGCATCATTGAAGCCTGCAAGGCTGACAAATGAACGGGTCACTTCCTTGGCCTCAATTGGACATCTTTCCAGGTGTCAGAGTAACACCTATTTTGATGGTGACGAATACTCTGAGTGTCTAACAGTATAAGGCAAACAAACAACAAAACTGCCCTCAAAATGAGAACAGGAGTTCTGTTTTTAAATGCGCCAAAGTCAGCCTTGGTGGAAAAAAATAGCATTATCCTGTCACTCTAGAGCCATTTTGGCAAGCCTCTATCTCCAAAACTGACAACAGGGTCATTCTTTGTTTGAAAATCATGTGGTTGTCTTCATTGCCTGGATAACTAATTTTAGCTAAACCTTAGCTGATGTTCTTTGTGTCAATATCCAGGGAAACTTGCTCCCTCCTTATGAGCCAAACAAAAATAGCTTCCTGTATGTATGTGTTTTTATGTGTAGATATGCATGTTCGTGTGTGCATGTATGTGTATATGTGTGGATGTGCATGTGTGTGCATGTTTGTATGTGTGCTCATGTCTGTGTGCTCGTGTGTACAAGCTTCTGGTCCGTATGCTTCTTGCAATTCTGCTGTCTTCACCTCCCAGATTGCCTTAGGAGCATGGTGGTTGCAGCTGTGTGATACTGCATCCAGCTTTGTGTGGAATATAAGGATCCAAATTAAGTAGTTCATCAAGTGCTTTGCACAATGAGCCCTCTTCCCTAGTCCTGAAAGCTTAGTTGTGTTTTAAGTGGATTTAATTCAAGAGATAGTTCTCCTAGTATAAAGCATCAGGCCTGAGAACCCTGAAGCTTGCTGTAGAACACGGAGAGGGTGCTTAGAAATAGTGACCAATAGGTTTAAAGAAATCTCCTGTACAGGAACCATGTAAAATTTGTTCCGTGGCTTCCAGGCAAAGGCAGCTGGGTAACTGGTGAAAAGAGGGCTGTCAAGAGCAGTTTACCAATCTGGTTTGGGTGACAATCGGTCCTGTCTACGGAGGATTTACTGCGCCTCTAGTTCACACACACGCACACACACACACACACACACACACACACCCGTTTATTGCTGCTTGGGAATCTTACCTCAAGCACTCCAATCCTGCTGACCTTGTGGTCCTCCCATATCTGCCCTTTACCACTACAGCCAGATGGAACCCCCCAAATTAATTAAAGACAAAGCAACAACAACAAACCCACTTTGCTCCTCCATCTTTCCTGCCTCCCCAACACCTCTACATTCATCCTAGCAGCAGTGAGAGCTGTGGTGTGTCATGCAGTGTAACCCTTTACCCAATCAGTCCTACCTGCATATATTCATTGCAATGAGTCACTGGTCTGGTTCAAGGCCTCTGGTTTCCAGTACACCATCATCAAACTCCTCTCAGATATCCTGCTGTTGCCCTGAGTCATGGAGATCCTGTGACTATCATTCTACAGGACCAGTCCCTTTAGAGGCTCCAGCAGGTCATACGTGGGGTAGATATCAGGGTGGACCAACCCAAGGCCCAGGATGTGGGTCCAGGTGGTAGCTGAGCTGGTCAGTCCAAGCAGCTGGGACCACCTCCCTTAGGCAAGGGGCAGAGCTAGATCTCCTATACCCATGGGGAGCAGGGGGAGCAGCTCTCCCATAAGGGTTGGGACCAAGTCTCCTGCTACAGTGGCCAATGAGAGGCAGGGCCAGCTCTCCCAGGGCCAGTGGAGGGTGGGGCTCAGTTGGGCCCTTGGATTTCAACATGCATGGTTCCTCTGGCCCCTGTGGGCCATAACATGGGCCATGGACATCAACACAGACCCCCGACTACATGCAGCAGGATCATAGACCCAGACATGGACCCTGACAGCAGCTCAGGCCAGGACTCTACCATAGCCCGGTGGCAGCACAGGTCACCCAGATCAGTATGCCCCCGAAGCAGCTGACCTTCAGACACCAACATGGCCACAGGTTACCGGTTGCCCAGACCCCAGGCATCTTTTGGCTTTTGGTGGCAACACGGGTCATGGATGTCAACACAGATCCTAGGTAAGGTAGACCTATAGATGCAGACATGGCCCTTGGCAGCAGTCCAGGGCTGGACATCACCATGGCCCCAGGTGGCAAGCAGACCACCCACCTCAGCCTGTTCCTCATCACCCTCACTTCTTCAGTCCTGCCCCTTCCCTTAGCAGGTGAACATCTCTGCTTCTCTTCCTCCCCCGCCTCTCCACCGTGTATTTGCTGCTGCATCAGCACGCACGCACCTGCAATGTGCCGGGCAGGCCTGTGGATGTCGTTAGCCAGCCTGGACTGTGAGGACCCAGGCTGGCCTGTGGAATCCTCACAACCATCTCACTAGGCAGTGACTGTTATGGCCCCAGTTGTACAACCCAAGAGGTCAGCATGGAACAGCCCCAAATCCATGCATCTACTCGGAGGCTTGAGGCAGACCCAGACAGTCCCGTTCCATACATGTTAGTGGCTTCCTAAATGACATGGAGTCACTGGAGGGGATCCTGTGTCCTTCTCAAGTTCTCCTGATTGAAGTGTCTCTGTGAAGCACTTCCCTGTCCTAGTGTGCACGCGAGTTCCCAGGCATCCTGCTAATGCCATGACTCTGGTGGGGTATTGCAAATTCTGTAATTCTTTGTTTGGTTTGTTGGTTTATTGGTGTTGTTGTTGTTGTTTTGTTTTGAGAAAGGATTTCTCTGTGTAACCCTGGCCATCCTGGAACTTGATTTGTAGGTCAGGCTGGCCTCAGACTCACAGAGATCCATCTGTCTCTGCCTCCCAAGTGTTGGGGTTAAAGATGTGGGCCACCACCCCCAGCAAATTCTGTGATTCTAATAAGCTCCTGGGAGAGGGGGGCAGTACTTGGCGCTGGCTCACAAGCCACAGTTCAAGGAGTGACTTAGAATGTATTTCTCTTTGGGGATGTTTGAAAGAACCAAAGTGTCCTGGGAATGGGTAACCCCTGACTCTTTTGCAAAGGGCCCCTGGGTGACATCAATACTCTTGAGCAGTCAGATGTGGCGTTACATGCCTATTATCTCAGCTAGCGCCTCGGAGGCTGAGACAGAAAGAGTGTGAATTCAAGGCTAGCCTGGACTACATGGTGAGATCCTGTCTCCTAGAAGAATAAAACAAGACCCACGCGTAGCTACCTTCCACAGGCAGATGGGTTCCCTTGCTACATAGGACAGGTGAATGGAAGTTAATCTTTCATGGTCTTGAGACACAGAAATGACAGCTTGATGTAGGTAGAAATGGAAAGATACCCTGTATGCTTCTCCATGCTCTGGCAGGATTTATTATTAACCTGAATAGGGATATACCACAGTTCAGGACTGAAAAATGCATGTGTACTGGCCCTTTTAGGCAACTTCTTTCCAAAGTGAGCCTGAGGTCATATTGGCCATAGAACCACCGGGAAGGAAATCTGTGTCTGAAAACCCTTGGAGTGTAGGACAGATCTACTCTTAGATGAGTCCCATCCCCTCCATGCACACACTTCCCTGCTATTGAAGAACTACGATTGTTTCGTTTCAGTTACTATTGTATAAAAACACAATGTACAGAAAGATTCAGGTCCATTCCCAGATGGACCTAAAATCTAAATAATAGAAACAGGCTCCAAACAGACACACAGAGAAAGTATGCATGCCAAGGAATTGCATAAGGCTGGGGGCAGATGAGGAGTCACGGAAACTGCAAGATGCTTATTGTCATGACGATATCTGTGTCCAGAAGGAGTTTGTGTGGTTTAACTTCAGAGCGGAATAGATAGGGATGCACGTACTTTGCGAGCTGGTGAGGCTAAACGCAAATGTCAGGAAGCTCAAAGCTCTGGGTTCCTGCCATGTCCAAAGGGAGATGTGTGTGTCTGTGTTTGACAAGGAGAGATGATGAGAGCTATTTAAAGACAATGAGGGTAACCCCATCTTGCTTTTTATTGTGCTGTATTTGTCTGGGACTGGGTTGCACAATTTTACCGTATTTGCTGTAATGCTGGAACTCTTTCGATTACCAAGTGCAGGCTCTGAAGTCCCTTCAGGATGTGCCAGAGGGAGGACAAATGATTCTGCACACTAGTCCCACTCTGAAGCTACTACACATCTTGAAAATGTCCAGACGCGAGTGGGAAGTGGACTCCTCTCCCAGAGGCTCAACTGTAAATGATTTATTTGTCTGCCTCATTTCTTGTTTTCGCTGTTTTGTGTGAATTGGAAGCCCCACCCCCTCAAGTCACCGCGCATATGCAAGCTCGATGCCTCGGAAGTCACTAGCATAGAGTGGTCTTCTCTTGCCCACCTGCTACCTTGTCCTCTGCTTCTGCGTCCCCTCTTTTTAGGAGGCATCAGTTCATGTGAAAAGCCACCTTCCATTATGAAAGGTGCCTCGGCCACACAGTTTAATCAGTTTCACTTTCGTCCTTATTTCCTCAGCCCCAAAGAATGTCCTGGAGCAGAATCTGAAACACTCCTGGATCAGGCCCCGCATTCTTTCTGGGAAAGCAGAACACCAGGATCAGGAAAATGTCCCAGGTTGCCTTCTAGGACCCAAATCCCGAATTGTATCTTCCAGAGAAGGAGAGGACGCTCTGAACCCTCTCACAGAACTAAGCACACCTTCAATGAACCCACATTTTCCACACCTAGATTTCCACTAAGATGACACTTTACTCCGAAAAGACTCCAGTTGGCACTTCAAGAGTCTTCTCTTTTAAAAAAACCTACTTAAATATCCGATGTGTGAAAAACATTGGATTGAATTTACCATTTGTAATTGGAGCTCACATTAAACCAAGTTTGTCAACAGGGTTTATATAGAGATGTATGTAAATACACAGACTTTGAGTGTACATACAGAGTGTGTGTTGGAGACATGAAAATATGCAACATATAATTCCATAAGGCAGTGGTGTCTTAGGCAAGAGAAGAGAACATTTCGGGGTGCATTTTAGAAGATTAAGAACCGACCTTAGATGAGAGCAGACTTCATGGGAAAGCAGCCATCCTCCTTTCTCTCCAGTCTGACTGACTGGCTGGTGTCTCGCCTAGAACACGGTTTGGGAGATGGGGATATGTGCCTGTTTGATTTGATACTATATCCAGAGCTAGCATTCAATACAGTGCTTTACACTGGAGAAGGGTTTTGTGAGGGTTACTAAATGAACTAACATGTACCTGACAGCCAGGAAAGCCCTCTGTTGTGTTAAAAAGCAACAGAGGAGGTTGGTGAGGTGGCTAAGTCAGTAAAGGTACTTGCTGCATGAGTTTAATGACATGAACTTGACCCCCAGGGACACAAGTAAAGGTGGTAGAGACAACGGATTCCACAGAGCCCTGACCTCTACACATACATAGCGTGATGTGTCCCACCCCCAAACAATAATACAGTTGTTAAGAGGGAGAAAAAAGAGGGGAAGTTTTGTTGCTTTCAAATGAATTCCTTTAATTATACCTTTAGCCAAACATTCTCTGGAACTCCAACTTTGAGTGTGTATGTCAATCTTAGTCATAATGGCTGCTACCAAGGGCTTACTGTTTTTCACAAGTCATGAGGGATCATGGAAATACCTATTTAGATGGAGGGAAGCCTTCTCTTCGTCATTACCATGCCCAGTTTACCGATTAGGACTGTTGGAGAATATTAACTTAAGGTGTGTTACTTTTGTTTATACTCTGGAATATTTGTTTAATGATGCAAGGATGTGTTTGATTAAATAAAATTCACCTGCGATCAGGAGGCTGGGTCAGCAGCTAGCTGACAGGAAGTTGTAGGGAGGAGCCAGGTAGAGAAGGATGTATAAGGAGGTGTGAGAAAAATTTCTTGGGAGACAAGGAGGTGAGCTCGGTGGGCTGCTTGCTACTCAGCCTCTCTGGGAAGCAGGGTTCTACCTCAGCCTTTGAATCCTGAGTTCTTTAGCAGGACGGAGATTTAAGTAAGTTTCCTTAGTAGCTTTGAAAGAGTCAGTGCTCTTGCAGTCCAGCTGTTGGTAGCAGGGGTTTGGCGGTTGCTGGATAGGATAGCACAGCTAGAAGGCAGTAACAGCTTAACAAAACAACAACACGCCCTAGAATGTGGATTGCAGCCCTGGCCTTCAGCCTCCACACCTGTGTGGTGACAGTTGTACCTCTGTGAACCCAGACCCATTCCTGAGGAAAACTAGCTTTGGATGTTAAGGACCAATTATCGGCTTTCTCCCAAATCGTTAAGTGTTTAACTTAAAACTCAAAGCTCCCAGCCTCTGCATCAGGCCCTCCTAGGCTCAAATCCCAACTCAGAACATGTGACTTTGGGTAAATTTCTTAGCCACTTTGAAGGGCTGATGAAACACCTGTCTTCCAGAGCTATGTGTATACACTGAAAGCCTATGTATTTCCATACATTTCTGCATAAGCCATGTTGACAAACTCACTTTAATGTTGGCTCCAATTCCAAAGGCAGTGTGGATCCTATGTCACTGAAGTGAAAGATGTTTACCAACAAACGATTGCAGATACAGTAGAGAACAAAGACTGGGGGAGGGGACACAAATGCAGATAGCAGGGACACAGCGGCGTGAATGCCGGCAAATATTTCATGCCTAAAGACCAGAGCTGTGCAACAAACCGCCTCTATTTATAGCTGAGAACAGACAGCCTTGCAGAATTCACCACCACGCCTTCTTCTTGCTGCTCCCAATGAATGGGGGTTTCAGCTCAAATCCCAAGTTGTGAATGGCAATCCACACCAAGTTTTAGATTTAACATTTCCAGGGCCCCTATGTCATGAACCAAAAATGCGAAGTTCAAAAAACTGGAATGGAATTTAATTTGGGGGGGCGGTGGATCAGGGACTTGTGCGAGCCTCTGGTGGGGAGTGTGTGTACACAATGCTTTAAGTCTGAGGGCAGAACTGAGACCACCTTCCTTCTAAAAAGTGGTAAATATGATTTTGAGAACAAGCGAGGCCCTATGTTTCTTGTTATGGAAAGAATCAGGCATACAGGTATTTACAAAACCCAGGCTCCCTGAAGAGGTCTTAAAAGACTTGGGGGGGTTGGGGGTGGGGAGGATATCAATAGCGAGTGGTGTGTTCCCATTCCCACCACTTTGCTGTTTGCTGATTTGCACTCACATGTACACATACACACTCTCTCTCTCTCTCTCTCTCTCTCTCTCTCTTCTCTCTCTCTCTCACACACACACACACACACACACACACACACACACACACACACACACAGAGCTCTGTCCAGGATTCCGATCTCAAGGCTGCTGCTGGCTCTTGTGGGTGGTCACTCCTCTAAGAATGTGCTCTTTTTGGTTCCCCTGCTAGGAGGCCTCCAGTCCTCATGGTCTCTGGCCTGCTGTCTTGTTGGCAGTTTTTTCTTCTCATGTTCCCACCCTGGAAGTCCATTCCTGATTTCCACTGAGGGACTGAGCCCTGGGAAGCTGAAGCTGCCACACTGTGTTCACAGCAAACATGAAGGCTTAATTTAACTTCTATTCTAACTGCAAAGACATTTCCCTCCAAACAACCAGAAAAGGAACTTGGCCACACTTTCAAAATGGGAAATAACAAAGGGGCCAAGGGAAACCTCAAGGAGAACTCAGAGGGAACATACAAATTAGTCTTCTCACAAACAATTTTGTGTCCTTACAAAAACTTGAACCTTCATAACCCTTCTCATTAGAACACGGGAAGCCATGTCGTAAATCTGAAATAGCCAGGGAGAGATGCAGGCGTTATAGAAATGACTGAGGAGTTTGAATAAAATCTATCCCTTAAAATGCCATGGTATCGAGAAAGTGAAAAGATAACCCACAAAATGAAAAAATAGGAAAAGCAAAAAAAATTTTTTCCAGCACATTTGATGAGGTGCTAATATATGGGATCCATAAAGAACTCTTAAAACCCAGTAATAAGAAAACAAATAACCCGACTGGAATGGGCAAAGGATTTAAACAGATATTTATCCAAAGATAAACACTGACTAATAAGCACATGAAAAGATGTTCTCTTTATCAGCTCTCAGGAAAATGCAAATCCAAACCACAAGAGATTTGCCTCACAGCCTGAAAGATGGCTGCAATAAAACACAGGGACAACCAGCAGGAGGGAAGTCAGGCCCTCTTGTTGATGGTGACATACAGTCACTGTGCAGCCACAGGGGGAACGGCTTTTTTTGTTTGTTTGTTTGTTTGTTTGTTTCACAGCTCCTCAATACGAGAGATCTAGAATTATCACATAGCAGAGCGATTCCTCCCACCATCCACCAGAAGCTCATGCCTCCATGTTCCTAGTAGTGTTGTTTTAGAACAGTGAAAAGTGTAAACAGGCCTGTGAGACAGGTCACCAGGTGAAGGCACTGGCCCCCCAGCCTGACAACCGAGTTCATTTCCCACTGTCTATGTGGTAGAACACCTTCAAGTTGTCCTTTGATCTCCACGTGTGACTGTGGCACTGGTGAGTTCACATACTCACAATAAATAAATCAGATGTCGTTTGGCTTTGTTTTTTAAGTAGAAAAAACCCAAGTGTTTACCAACTCCTGAGTGGAATGTAGTCTTTAGCTATACACAGAAATCTGTTAGTACTAAATTTTAAAATTTACTTCCATGAATTCTTTGAGAATTTTATGCAATATATTTTGACCATATATCCTTTCCCTAACTCTTCCCAGACCAATTCTTACCTCGTTACTCCCCCCCTTGTCTTTTTTTTCCCCATAGCCCATAGGCTCCCATGTATGCTGCCCATATACTCATTCATGAGAGCATGAATCTACTAGGAGCCACAACCTTGAAAAACAAGAACAAAGGATCCGACTCTTCCTACCCTAGAATTTAGTTTATGTATGTATGTATGCATGTATGTATGTATGTATGTATGTCTGCGTGAATGTATCCCACCTGTGTGCAGGTGCCCATGGAGGCCAGAAGAGGGCGTCAGATCCCTCCAGCTGAAGTCACAAGAGGTTGTGACTTGCCAGTGGGTGCTGAAAACTGAACTGAGATCCTCTGCAAGAGCAGCAAGTGCTGTCTCTCTTGTCCCTGAAACAAGTTACGATATAAGCCACAACTAGGACAAGCTTTGCAGTTTGTCCTACATGGTAGGACATGTAAAAGGTAATAAAAGAACATAGAGATCATGACTCCATTTACATGGAGTATCAGAAAGCAGGCAAATCTGGGAAGACAAAAGGCAGCTCAGTGTCTGCCTATATCTGGGGACCATGTGCTGAAAGGATCTGAGTTTCTTTGCGGGTGATGAAGATGTTCTAAAATTAGGTCATGGTGTTACCACACGACTCCAGAAAAAAGCACCAACCTGAACAGATGAATTAGGCAAAATCTGGGACGCGTGAACTGTATTTCAGTGAGCATTTAACATTTAAAGTAGTACCTTGCTAACATTTCTGCAATTCTGTGCTAAACACCTTAATTTATCATTTTGTTCACAACACACTTTAGCACACCTGCTAGACTATTTCAATCCTCAATGGTTAAAAAAAAATGTTTTGACATTAACATTTGAAAAAAAATGACAATGGTTGGGAACTAAACTTTCCACTTTTTTCTCTGTGTTAAGTACGAGGAACTGCCTCCTACAAAGGATGGAATTCATTTCCTTTGGAGATCACAAAGGATATACTTTTCAAGGCCTTTCCCACTAAAGGATGTTAAGCATTTAAAAGAAAGAAAAAAAAGAAAGTAATTCTTCGGAGAATTAAAAACATCACCTAAGTGTTTTTCCAAAGCTTTTGAATAAATGTGTCCTACCTTACTTTCTCAAACAACGGCTAAACCTTTTACACGGGGCTCACTCGCTGGCCTTATTCCCCTGCCCCTACTACCATGCATGCAGCTGGGGCCTCATAGGTGTCTAGATAGTGTGTGCATACAGGAAGCAACACATGCTGCCTGATTTTGCCCTGCTATTGGCTCCACTCCCTCTGCTAGGTACACAGAAAATTCTGAATGGGTGGCGTTCCCAGCCCGCCTCCATGTGCAATGCTGGGTGTCTATCCTAGTCTGCTTTCTGCTGCTGTGATAAAACGATGGGATCCAAAGCAACTTGGTGGTGGCAGTAAGGAGGTGGGGTTGAGGGTGGGGGTGTGTATTTCCCTTATGCTTCCAAATCGCCCTCCATCCCAGAGGGAAGTCAGTGCAGGAACTCAAAGCAGGAACCTGCAGAAGCAGGAGCTCTGCCTAGGGAAGTGTTCCTGACAGGCTTAGTCTCCACGGCTTGCTCAGCCTGCTTTCTTTTCTTTTTCAACTTTTCTTTTTAGGTTTTCTTTTTTGAGATTAATGTAATTACATCATTTCCCCTCCCTTTCATCTCCTCTAACCCTCCCTCACATGCATCCCCTCTTGCCTTCTTTCAAATCCAGGCCTCTTTATCTTTAGCTGTTGCTCTCTATAGGTACGTATCTATCTCTGTATATCTGTATCTGTCCTGCTCAGTCTTATAATGTTCCTTGTATGTATATGTTTTCAGGACTAACAAAGAACTACAAGCAACTAAGCACCTCTGAAAGCAGGGCAAGTACGCGCCCATTGGTTATCAGCCTTCTTTCTTATAGACTACCTGCCTAGGAGGAGAGCCTAGGGGAGGAAGGCGCTGACTTGGTGAAGGAGGAGGGGCCTGGCAGAGAACCTGTGCAATTCAGACTTGGTGAAACACTGTTCGGGAAACTGAGGACACTGGCTGCAGGTTCCAAGGGCTGCTGCTGTGACTGTGGGGAGGTTAGACATGAAAGCACCTGTGTGAGGAGATCCTGGTCAACAGACACACTTCATAGATGGTTGGCTTGTGTGGGCCGGGACAGACTAGCACAGCTCTGAAGCTGAAAGTGTTCCCACCCCACGGCCCTTGCCTTGCCAGCAAGTCTGATGGTATATATGCATTGCTGCTATTATTCTGGTCACAGGGGCCCATACAGTAGTTTCTGTTGCTGGTGACATTTTGTGAAATAAGGTCCTACTGTGTTGTCCTCAGACTGATCACAAACTCCCAGGCTCAAGTAGTCCCCCTGCCTTAGCCTCTCCAGTAGCTGAGACTAACAGCACACACCACTACATCTTGAATAGCTAGATTAAGGAAAAATGTCATCAGGCTTCCAAAAGGGAACTAGAAGCAGCAGAATCTTCACCATTAAACTCCCAAATAGTATTTGGGAGGGGCTTGAGAACAGAGACACAGGAATTGAAATGTGACATACACTTATCAGCAGAAGTTCAGGGGCTGCACACAACGGTGATTCCAGCCTTCCCGGGATCCCAGACAGCTGCAGAGAATGCGTTGGGAAAGAACAACCTCAGCTTCGCCATCGCTCACCCTATTTGTCAGATGCGCACTTTTTGGAAAGCCCCTGATGTGGATGGGGATGAGTGACCCAAGGTAGCAGACCTCCTCCTCTAACCCCTCCTCGATAATATGCAAAAGAGAAAGCCCTTCCTCTCATCAGGGGACTTCTGGGAGCTTTGCACGAGGTGAGGCCCTGCAGACTTCCTTACCGCTATGGAGGAGTGTAGAAGTATGTCTAAGAGGACACAGCAAGCCACACAGAAAAGGTCACCTTCTACTCTTCTAGGATGTGCCTGCCTCTCAACATACCAGGTTACCCTCATCTTTTTTGGTAGGTCCTGTTTAAACCTTTCCCCCTCTAAAACATTCTCTGACCCCTTTCCTACCCAAGGTCATTGAGATGGTGGTAACTCTGACCCAGTGGAAGCTCATCACCCTCTCTCCTTGCCCTCACTAAGCTTGCTATTTATCCTTTGTGTCTCCCTGGGCCAGCGGAGGAGGATGGTCTGCGTGTTATCTGTGCATCTCTTGCCTCTAGAACTTGCCACCAGGTGCCAAGCTCTCCATAAATGTTTGCCGAGTAGAAAATCAGCTGCTACTTTGGTGCTGATTGCAATTCCAGATGAGAAGGATGTCACAGGCAGGTTTCCCTTATAGGAGTCGAACCTGGTCGAGACGGCCTTTGAGGTGAGACAGAGAATAAGACTTTTTTATTAAGATTTTTAGGACAAATACCACGTGGTCTAAATGCCTGATTTTGTGGATAAGAAAATGGAACTTTCCAATACTAACCCTGAAGTAACTGCATCTCCTGGGTGTCCAACATTCCTAACGAGGTCATGCTTGTATGGGACAAGCTGGATTAGTTGTGGGTTCCTACTGCATGCAGAGTAGAAGCTGAAGACCTTGTCTGAGTCCCAGCCCCTCTGCATTGGGCAAGTCAAGCATATTTTCAGCCTGTGTTCTTATCTAGAAAATGGCAGGAATTCCTACCACAGCGTCTTCTCACCACAGCGTCACGAAGCATTTGGATCTCAGGTGCTTTCACATTTTAAACATCTCAGCCTTGCTAGTTATTGCTATGTTCGTTGTTTTTCTCAACACACCCGAAGCTATTTAAGATGGTAAAAGACAAGTTGGTCTGTGAATTTTATAAATAATTAAGGGTTACAAAGATGGGGTACTTGGGACACCAGGGATGGAGGGAGGCTTGGAACAGGTACCAAAACAATTGGATGGGAAGCATTAGTTCTGGTGTTTTATAACATGATAAGGTAACTGTATTTCATAACAATTTGCTGAATACATAAAGTCCAAAAGTTCTCCACAGGCAGAAATGACAAATGTTTAAGGACATGGGAATGCTAATTTCCATGACCTTATCATATACATGTATCATATCATCATATCATATGTATGTATCAAATCATGATTTCATATATATACAATATCATAGGTATATATCACCTTATCATTGTATATATATATATAAATTCTCATTAAGTTTTAATATAAGTGACATTCCGTTTATAATGCATTCCTCCATAAAATACTGGATGAATGCATAGAAAGAAGGGTAATGGGGGCTTTGCACCTCTTTCTCAAAATGCCATGAGCGGCTGGGTGTAGGGACACATGCCTGGAATCCCAGCACTGACGAAGCTGAAGCAGGAGGATCATAAGTCTGAGGTCAGCCTCTGTCTCTGTCTCTCTCTCTGTCTCTATCTCTCTCTGCCTCTCTCTCTGTGTCTCCCTCTCCCTCTCCGTCTCTGTCTGTCTGTCTGTCTGTCTGTCTGTTTCTCTCTCTCTCTCTCTCTCTCTCTCTCTCTCTCTCTTTCTCCTTTTCATAGATAGTCCAAACCAAACATTTTTCTATTTAAAACATCTAAGTAAATCTCTCCCAAGGGGGCAGCTTCTACAGAGGAGCATAAACAAATAAAACCAAGGATACGCTCTTCCTAGAACCTGGGACTCTAGAATCATCAGAAACTTGGAAGAAGAATACGGCACAGAAGGAGTCACAAGTTTCTTGATTGCAGGCCACAAGACAACAGGATCAGGCCAGGGGCAGACAACCAATGCTGCCTGGCAGGCCAATGCACATGTGTGAACTACCCAAGTGGCCACTCCATGACCACAATCTCAATCTCCCCTTATCTCTGTCCCTTTTACTTTCCTTCCAGGTTTTCTTTATGCTCTTGTAGTGTTGGGGACCGAACCCGGGGCCTCATGCACGATAGACCAGTGCTCTCTCTGCCGCGGAGCTTCAGCACCAGCCTATCTACTCTTATTTTTATAGAAATTCCCTGTAAAAATGTTCCAGTCTATCTCAGCTTATCTAAGGACAGACAGAAAGTTAATTTTTTAAAAAGTGGTATGCTCAAGATCCATGTTACAGAGCTTGGGTGGAGGGGCTTTTTGTTTTTGTTTTTATTTTTGGATTTTTGGGGGGGGATGACAGGGTTTCTTTGTGGCTTTGGAGACTGTCCTGGAACTAGCTCTTGTAGACCAGGCTGGTCTCAAACTCACAGAGATCCTCCTGCCTCTGCCTTCTGAGTGCTGGGATTAAAGGCGTGCACTGGCACCACCCAACGTGGAGGCGTTTTTTTATTGGGGGAAAATGAGTAGGACAAGGGGAGAGGGGAGACCAGCCTCTGGGGACAGGAGCGGGAGAAGAGAAGAGAAGAGAAGAGAAGAGAAGAGAAGAGAAGAGAAGAGAAGAGAAGAGAAGAGAGAAGGAGAGAAAGACAGGCAGAGAGAGAGAAAGAGAGAGAGGGAGAGAAAGACAGGCAGAGAGAGAGAGGGAGGGAGGGAGGGAGGGAGGGAGGGAGGGAGGGAGGGAGGGAGGGAGGGAGGGAGAAGGTGGGCAGGGCCCTTTTAAAAGGGAACTAGTGAATGTGCACAGGTGGTGCTCTTAGTGGCTGCAGCTGAGGGTGTATCCTGCCAGAACCGCAAGGGCAGGCCAGTACAGATGCCTGAACACTAACAGTGGGAACTGTGGTAAGCCAGACTGGAGTGAAAAGGGAGCTAGTAGCTGTCATCTATATCTGTGCTGCTCTTGCCCATCTAAGGAGCCCCGACCACATGCTCCATTACAATGGTTCTATAAGCAAGGTCACCTGGAAAGAATTTAGAAACCCAGTGGGGTCCACTAGGCTAGCTCTCCCCTCCAATGTATATGGCAGCCCCTTGGCTGCTGCTCTTCAAGGTGAATACTGCAAGGGATGGGGTGGGGGTGTTTCTCAAATGGAGACTTTCAAGGTCAAAGCAGAAAAGCAGTTTCTACTACAGGACATTTCAGGACGGTTTCTATTTTCAGTAGGCTGAATAACAGTCCCCCAGTGATAGACCCATTTCTTGGAAAGTGTGCTTAAGTTAGGTTAAGGTACACGTTGATCCTGGATTATCTAGGAAGCCTCCAAATGCAGTTGAAAATGTCCTTTTAAGTGTCCAACTGTGGAAGATTTGATGCAGGTAGAAAGGGAGGAGGTCATGTGACCATGGAAGCAGAGATAAAAGTGATGTGGCCACAAGCCAAGGAATGCCTGTAGCAACCAGAAGGTGGAGACAACTGTTCCCTGAGCCCTGAGAGGTAGCACAGACTTGTGGTGTCTTTTTTTTTGACGCAGGAATCCTGACTTCAGTGTCTGATGTCCAGCACTGTCTTAGTTAGGGTTTCTGTTGCTGCAACAAAACACCATGACCAAATAGCAATTTGGGGAAGAAAGGGTTTATTCTGCTTACACTTCTATATAACTGCGGATCATTGAAAGAATTCAGGATGAAGCTCAAACAGGGCAGGAACCTGGAGGCAGGAGCTGATGCAGAGGCCATGGAGGGTGCTGCTTACTGACTTGCTCCCTGTGTCTTGTTCAGCGTGTTTTCTTATAGAACCCAGGACCACCAGTTCAGGGATGGAACTACCCACCATGGGCTGGGCCCTCCCCCATCAATGACTAATTAAGAAAATGCCCTGCAGCTGGATCTTATGAGGTTCCCTCTTTTCAGATAACTCTAGCCGGTGTCAAACTGACACCAGATTAGCCACATAAGCTCCAAGTCAAGACCAATTTCTCTCGTTTTAACTCATCAAGTCTGTGGTCATTTGTCATAGCCCCCACAGGAAAAATTAACATGGTATTTTGTTTAAAGCAATTAAATTCCTTAAGACTTAGGATATTTTCTGATTATTTTTTCCTGTTTGATTTCTAACCACTGAATATGACTGGGCTCTTGGTATATGTTCAATGTATATTTATGGAATAAATAAATACTGGATATTTATGTATCTTCAAGAGGACAATAATGTCTGGTGATTCTAAACTTGCTTACTAAGAAAGACCTTTCTTAAAAGGCATATGGACACTGCCCACTTTGGAAGAACCTATTCCTTCCTTCCTCCCTCCCTCCCTTCCTCCTTTCCTCCCTCCCTCCCTCCCTCCCTCTCTCCCTTCTTCCCTCCCTCCCTCCTTTCCTCCCTTCCCTCCTCCATCTTTTCCTTCCTTCCTTTTTTCCTTCTTTCCACCTTTCCCCTCCTTTCTTTGCTCTCTTCCCATTCCCCTTGCTCTCCTTCCTTCCCTTCTTTCTTCTCCTTCCCCTTTCCTTTTTTCTTTCCCACCCCCATTTTAGGGAGAAGGTTTGTTTGAATGGCACGTTACACCCCCTGTTCCTTAACAACCTGGTTTTCACCCTAGGAAGGGCCAGCACTTTACAAATGTCCCATTTGAAGTTGGTGATGGGAAATGCTGAGGCTGCTTATGATCAGGTTGTCGGGGGAAGCGTTTGTGGACGTGGATGGCTCTGTACATGCTACCCAGGCACTGCTTACAGATTCTCCCTTTAAAAGGAGAGGGAGCCAGACCGTCCAGCTTTGCAGGAGTAACACTATTCATTGCAGGGACACAAGGAGTGATGGTAGCAGGGTTTAGCAGTGGCATCCAGCTTCCTGTCCCTAGCCCACGCTAACACTGTGTACTGCTGCCAACCTCCAGTGATCAATTATGCTTCTCCTGAGGGGGACCAGCTTCCTTTACTCCCCAAGGTGACTGGTGGTGCTTACGAGAATAAGAGAGGCTCTCCCTCTCCTTACAGTTCCCGGTTTGTTTCTTTTAGGCTTTTTGAAAAGCAACGTGCACAGATGTGACTCAGGTTCGCTCGGATGCCGAGTCCAGGGTCTTCTATGAATGAACTCTTTCCTTTCCTAGCCCCTGTGTGCGCACTGTTTTACACTCCTGGAAAGAGGTTCAGAACTATAGAAACAAACTGAAGGAAAGATCTTGGGTGACAGTGATGGCTGTAATGAAAACACTTTGGGGTCTCTTTTTAAGAAAACCTTTTTTGCTGTTGTTAAAGTTATCGGCTTTTCTTCCGAAGAAAAAGGCAGTTACACCAGCAAGTTCTGGTAATCTTTGGAAGAAAGGGAATTACACACACAGGTGGAAGGAGAATGTTGAGAGATTATCTATTCATTCTCCTGTCATCCCCCGCCCCTGTAGTGCTAGGAATTGAACCCAGTGTATGTGAAGTACATGTGTTACCACCAAGGCTCACCCCCAGCCTGTTGTCTTTACGTTATTTATAATAAAAATGTGTGGCCTAGGAGTCAGAAGACACTGAGGCACAAAAGGGACAAAGCCCAGGACAGCGAGGATGAAGTCGGTTCTTGCTGCCTCCCTTTCTGGTGGTCAGGCACGTGGAGCTGTGCTTTGTCAAAAAGGTCCCCTGAAGTGATAGCCACACGGGCTGTCCCAGGTATGGACTTGTATGTCCCAGGTCCTCTTGGGAAAATCAGGTTCTACAGGGTGATTCTTCTCTGTTAAGACCATTAGGCTAGTAATTAAAATACCTGAGATCTGGGGATACTTTAGTGAATGCATTAAAACTTTCAAGAGAAATAAATAAGCCATATGGGAAAAGAACGAAGAAAACTCGGATGTAACTTATGTAACTTTGTCTGGTGGGCACCACTACAAGCATGAAAGCCCTACTCCTTCTGGAAGGGACAGAGGAATCAGAGCCAGTGTGGATGCCTTTTATTTTCAGATCAAGGGGAATGACACAGAAAGCTATGGAGTCCGTTGGACCATTAACAGCTTAAGATGCAGTGCCTGCTTTAGATGGGACTTGAGAAGAGTGATAAGCATTAAAGACAGTACCTGAGGTATGAATCAGTAACACAGGGAGAGATTAGAAAATCAACTGTACAATAAAACAAGGATTAAACTCTCCATGACTTGCATGGAAAGAAAAAAAATTTACAGCCTGAATTTGGCAAAGAAACAGCAAGCTGGCAACCGGGTTAGTTGGCAGCAGCCGCTACTGATCCCGTTGTCCCTAGGGATGCGGCTAGCCTCGGAGACCAGAACGGACAGTGGCCAATGCACAGTTGATTTCATAGGTGTTTAAAGTATTCCACATCTCATGCCAAAAAAGAGCCTCGGCTGTGTGGGGCAGTTACATAACAGACCGGCTATAAATAAAGGACGAATTAGATCAATGGATGTATAAATAAATGAATCTGGGACAAAGGAGCTGTCACTAGAGGTCGAGCTCTTTGACTACTCCATCTTGGCTTTGAGAGCTCTTCGGGTTTGGGGGAAGAGGCTGCAGTGGGCGACAGAACTAAATCTGATTTCTAAACTCCACACTCCTCCCAGCAAGGGCCCACGATATCTGACAGTCGCAGGAAGTCAGCCAGCTAGGAACTAAGATTTCCCAGGTGAGGGCAGAGAAAGCAACTAGGGTTGTTTTCTGCTGGGGAACGACTGTGTGGCACCAGCTAGGTGATATTGCTGTCCTCACACCTTTATTTAAAATGTAGTCAAAGCTGGTGGCTTTCTGTTTTCAAAAACTTTTTTTTTAGGTTAAGATGAGACCCAATGCAGCAACTGAGACCGTAACATTTCTAAGGGCCATGGAAAATAACTCTTTGTAAAAAGAAAAGGAGAAGAAAGACAGGAGGGGATAAGAGGGAAAAGGAGAGGGGCGCAGGGAGGCACGGGTCTCAGAGCTGCTGCATTTAATAGCAGGAATCTTGAAGGAAACTCCTGGTCACATACTTTACCCCCAAATAGCATTTCCAGGTTTCCAGTAGCAGGGTTAGAAAAGTCCAAAACTGATTTTTAAAACCATTTATCTCAAACACAGGAGCCATGAGAAAGGAAGTGAGAAACTACAAACAAGAGCTACATGAGTAGAATTCTACATCAGATTCTTCTCAACAGTTATCACCTCACAGTTACAAAGTATCTGCTTTGAATTTCTGGTGATAAATAAAGGCGTTGAAATATGACATCTTCCCAAACAAAGAAACAACAACAGCAGACATAGAACAAATGCACAGAATGACAAAAATATAACACGACCACCATGGTATAAATGAAAGCTTGTCTCAATGGAGTAAATTTTCTCATTTTAAAACTGCTTCCATTCAAGAAAACAAAAACCCAAGAACAGTCTATTTAAAAGGAAACTTGAGTAAATGTGGGAATAGAAGAAATGGTTGGTAAAAAAAAAAAGTGTCAGTCAATCAAGCATTATGATCTCTGCAGTCTACAAATCCCACTGTGAAAAATTAGATAAATTAGGAGGGAAAGGAAATCAGAATTTGTAAGCTAGCAAAGAGCAGTTAAGAAAGGAGTGTGAGCAATTTGATGCGGAGGACTTAAGGGGAAAACATGAAATATGGAAACTTTTGAAAAAAAATTAGCATGCACTTTACTAAGGGGAAAACACTAAGACTACATTTAATACTTTATAGAGCCTCACTTAAAAAAAAGAGAGAGTTAATGTTTTATCCTAAATATAAATGAATCAAAGGTTCTATTATCTGGTTACAGGAATTTAAAATACACTACAAACCAATCTAAAATATATCAAATTTTTGTGTATTTTGTTAGCCATAGATATTAGTGATCAAAGCTTTAAATTTAGAACAGAAATATATGTATAGAAAAACATTTTTGAATGTTTTCCTTAACAAGAAAAATAAAAGAATTAAAACCCAGAAATATCATTCTAAATAAAGAATCAAGCCAAAAGCGAGGGGGTAAAGATACATTCATCAGTAGATCAAATGATCTTGTTAAATCTTCACAGAACTGCAGAACACTGAAGTGAGACACTCTGAAAAAAAAAATGAACTTACTGGCAAACTTAGTGAGAAAAATAACATTTGAAAAGCAGAAACGAATTAAAATCAACAGAAAGACCAAAGGTTATCTACTTCTCTGTAGTCCATTTACCATGGAGATGCCTTTGGATATTTAAGCAAAATGAGTGGTTAAATGAAAATCATAGAGTTATAAATGATACAAGGAGACCTTGAGGATGTAAATGTGCCAGTAGCTGGGATGAAATTAAAAAGATTGAAGCTAAGAAACTGATTTTCTTGCTACAGTGAGTTGCCTGAAATTTTTTTCAATTTTTTAAGATAAGACCAACAACTCTAAGACTAAAAAACTAAAACTACAAGAAACCTGCTTAAGTTGAATACTTCTTGTTTTATGCTAGCATGCAGCAATGCTGCTGTTCTCAATGCCATTAGCATTAAGAGGAAATTTCTCTCTGAGTGATATTTCTTTTAGAGAAATTGTTCATAAATAAGTAAGGTTTATAATTAAAACACATTGAGTTTAATAAACAAAATACAGGATCTTTAAAGTTCAGAAACAAAATTTATATGATCTTGACCAAAAATTATTTTGTGAAATTCAATGGTTTTTCCTGGTTAAACATTGATTTTTCTTTATGAATGGAAAACATGGGGGAAAAACAAAGCAAAACAAAGAAACAAACAAAGCCCCTGTCACTGTATAACAGTAATTTCAGAAGACTTTTATTTTTTGAAGGAAGCAAATACATAGATGATACAGTTTATCATGTATTTGGAGATTCTTGACGCCCTAATAATGCTTCAAAAACTGTTCTAGAGAATGAATATCTTAAAGGCAAATCATTATTTTAATAGGTCTCTTAAATACAATTCATTAATTTAGCTTGAACTTGAAAAAACTTAGAATTCCAACTAAAACTATTAAAAGTCAAAAAGAATTCAGGAGCGTGTGGTGGTGCAGGTAAATCTGCGAAGCCCTGGTAAGCTTTAACGAGAACACATGAAGAAGTGGCAATCCGTAAGATCAGTGGTTCCACTGGACTAACCCAATCTCCACTGCAGAGGAGCAAACAGCCCTGAGAATGCTAAATGACAAGAAAGAGTATCCAGAAGCTGGGCAGCCAGCAGGTCAGCTCTTGGAGTATAAAATGGGTATTTTCCATAAGCTAATCTTAAAACGTGATTTACTTTCCACAAGTTCTATTTTAAAAAAAGCACTTAAAATAAGATTTTAAAAAATCATTCTGTAAAATAAACAGGCACGAATGACAAATACAGTTTTGAATCTTTTTCCTTTGTTAGAAAATAATAAAATTGACTAAAATAAAAAGCATGCTTGGTGAAATGTTTTTGGAAAGCACAGAATAATGTGATTAAGAAAACTAACATCACTTGGGTTTAGGTTTCAGGACAGAAGTGTATTGTTCTACCCAAGAGACAGAAAAGGATAAAATTAACAAACAAATGGGAAAGTAATGATGATTTAACAGGTATTCCCAGAATGCTTAGAAAGCAGAAAGAATAAAATGTTGACTAGTCAGGACCTCTAACCCATTCCTGTAGCCAGCATGGGCGGCTCAAATGGTGTGACACTAATTAATAAAGATGACAGAAACACTGACTGGGAGGAAACAGAGAAAAGCATTGTGGAAACAAATTTGGCTACTCAAGCAAGAGCAAAAAGTGAGCCGATAGGAGATTTCTAAAGATCACAAGAGTGAGAAACAGTTTAAACAAATGCATGCGGTCTGCAAGAGACAAAAGATTTATCCAAATGTATTTGAATAGAATTTGAACATCAGGGCTCAACAAGACAAATGTTCAAAGATGGGGATACAGAATAAATAAAATGAAGGGCACACTATGAACCTCATCCGAGGAACCAGGCGCCTTCCCCAGAAGATAAGAAATTCCTACATGTCCTAAAAACTGAGTCCATGTGTTTTCATCTTGAACCATAAATTCTGGTTGTGTAGATGGTAATAAAAAATTGTTCTTTTGAAGGTCAGGGATTAGGGGGAAATTTTGCTTTTCAGGATTTATCTTAATGAAGTTTTTTTTTTAATTATATGCAGCAGTGCTTTTAAAAGCATCATGAAAATTCCAAACGGCGAGAAGACGTGACAGTGTAGGGCACAGATCTGGGATTTTCGGGGAGCGTATAGAGCTACTGTGGGGGCTAATGCAGTAGAGTGGCCAGACCCCCGTGGCACTCAGGATCTTCTCAACAGCAAACTGTTCTGCTAAAGATTTGGCTGCTACACTTCTCAGGGGAGAAAAAATTTGGATACTTGTGATTGAAAAATGTGTGAGGGGAAGTGGAAAAATCAGGGCAGGGGAGGGCAGAGAAACGTATGAAATTGTGGATAAAGGTAGTATGAAGGTTCATCGCAGGAAAGATAAGCATTTTAAAAAAGAATAAAGTGGTTCAATCAGAGGAGTGAGTATTGCTTAAAGAAAAGGTGGTCTGCTAATAAATACAACTGAAACCACAGAAGGATGGACTCCTAAGCCTTGGGTAGGCTGAAATGTCTCACCTTGTGGATTGGGAGTTTCAAGTCACACCCCAGCAAGACACCCCCGGGATACAAAGCACAGGCGGCCTGCTTGCAGGGTGATGGCGAAGCATCGGAAAGGGGGCTCTGGTGGCATCTCTGATGCTTCTCTGACTCATTTCCTGGGGCTCTTCGTTCTGCGGCAAAAATACTCTGGAAGATTTGCCAGGGGTTTAAGTAAGCCCAAGTCACATCTTGACCTAGTCACATCTATCTATGCCACTGGCCACATTGTTGCTTCTGGTATTGAGTAACATGATATTAGGTACATTATACTTGGTTGAGAAAATGAAACCGTTTTTTCATCAGACGCCATTCTTTCCCCTTCTTCTCTTATGGTGTCATGAGTGTGTGTGTGTGTGTGTGTGTGTGTGTGTGTGTAGGTGTGTGCGCGCGCACACACACAGTTCATTCTAAGAATACACAAGAGGAAGAGGGATTTGTGCTTGCCTACAAAAGGAGTTTTAGAAAAAGAAATGTGTGAATTTGTTTCTGTTTAGCACAGCCCAAGCTAATGCTCTCCTGGTATTTCCCTATTGATGGAAACAGTCACATGGGTGGTGGAGAAGAAAAAGGAGAGAAGATAATTAGAAACGGAGGCGATAAAGTAATACGATAGGCTAGCCAGCAGTTTAAAGGCAATGGGGGATAAAAATGAGGTCTATACTCCTTTAAAGAAAATTTACCCCAAACTGCCTGTCACCCTGGCTATCTCCTGCACCACTGAACGTCAGGACACTGGCAAACCCTCCATTCTCGGTCTGCGTGAGTAGATAGATGACCTCCAGTACTATCCATGAATTTTAACCTCTTGCTTTCCAAAGGTTACAATTCCTTCTATTCTTTTCTGAAGGGCTGTTCAAATGCAAACGCTTCACATTATTCATTCTTTCTAACCTTTGCACCTGAATGCGATAATTCGAAAATAAAAATGTAGTTGTGTGTTGGGGCCGGCAGAGGAGAACTGTGGAACTGGTTGTTCTTGTCTTCTACTATGTGGGTTCCTTCTTCTGTTGAGCCAGTCTGCCTACTCCTACCATGGTATTTCACACCAGAAAAGTCAAAACATCAATGGATGAACACACAGCTACCATGGCAAGCTCTCTGGATATGGGGACAAATGTGAGGGGTTTTGCCATGATAACCATGTTGGAGGCTAGCTTCAAATTCCAATGAGGCGAATCCTCAATCGCTTTTTAATTTTTATCCTCATCTCTTTTTAATTTTTAAAAGTTATCTGACTTCCTTTTTGTGCCAATTAGTCCAATGTTATTATATTTCTATAGAACTTCCTATCAAATTTGTTCTTTTTGTTTCAAGACAGAGGCTCAGGTAGCCCAGGTTGGCCTCAAACACACTGTATGGACAAGTGTGATCTTGAACTCCTAATCCTCCTGAGCACTGAGTCTACACATGTGGGCTATGCCTGGTTTGTGTGGTGTTGGGGGATGGAAGCCAGGGCTTCAAACATGCTAGGCAAGCATGCCACCAGCTGAACTCAGCCTCTCTTTTTGAATTTGAAGAGTCTTTTGTACACTTGAATACTCAATGTTCCCGAGATTGCAGGACTCTTCTCAGATTTAAATGCAGAAAATGCCTATGGCAGAATTTTCTGAAGGGCAAATTAGTAGTTCCTATGTATTAAGAATTTTATGTATTTATTTTAGTTTTTTTTTTTTGCAGACAGGAACTAGCTTACTGCACAGCATTGTCTAGCATGAAAACTGCTACATGGACTAGATTGGTCTCACACTCACAGAGATCACCCTGCTTCTAAGAGGTGCAGTTAAGGGGCATGCACAAGAAGTTATGCTTCGTTTTCATCTTGGATTTATTTATGTGTCCCAGGGCTCTACCTGCATGTGTCCATGTAGTACATGCACAGTATCCTCAAGCCAGAAGAACACCAGATCCCGTGGGGCTGACATCACAGACGCTTGTGAGACACCATGTAGGTGCTGGGGCCTGAACCCAATCCTGTGCATGAGCGATAAGTGCTGTAAACAGCCAAGTCATCGCTCTGTCTCCCCATCTGCCCTGTTGTTCTGCTTTAGAGCCCAGTAATTTAGCTTTGAGAAATCCATCCTAAGGAAATAGTCAAATGTTCACTGCAGACATGCACTAAATTGTTCCTGCAGAATGTTTAAGACTGTAACATTGATGGCGTTTACATATCCAACAGCAGCTGATAGGATAAACATAAGCTAAGGGTTCTGGGTGAGACTGGATTCTTTCTTTTATGTATACAGTGAGCAAAACAAGCTATTGTAGTGTGTAATCCTTTGTATGCTTAGGCAAATGTACACAAGCTTTGGGGGGCATTTTTAAAAATTAATGATCGAGCAGGGCGGTGGTGGCACACGCCTTTAATCCCAGCACTCCGGAGGCAGAGGCAGGCAGATCTCTGTGAGTTCGAGGCTGGGCTGGTCTGACAGCCTCCAAAACAATGCAGAGAAACCCTGTCTCATAAAACAAAACAAAAAAAAATTAATGATCGATATGGCCAGTCTGGTGGGGGCATCTTCTCAGTTAAGGTACCCTTATCTCAAATGACTTTAGCTTGTATCAAGTTAACAACAACAACAAACAAACAAACAAACAAACAAACCAGCCAGGATATTGATGTACAAGTCTCTGCTTTTAATCCTTTGGCATACATACCTAGCAATGAAGTCCCTGGGTCATATGATGATTCTACGATTAACTTTTTGATGGACCGACTGTTTTTAATCATAAAATGACATACGTCAAATTTTAATGTGATTTAGCATTTGAGACAATAGTGTAGAAAGCAGTAGTTTGATGTCAGTATTTATTGGTTGTAAAATTGAGTCCCCCAGAATATGTTTCATACATGCCCACATCAGCTAGAAAGCTAGACCAACGCACAGAAAATGTCGATATAAATTTAACCAAGCTGCATATCGGTAGGAAGTAGGCAGCCAAGTTCGGCAGGGCTGGGAGCCGAAGGAAACTTTGTGACCAGTAATTCTTTTGGAGTGTTTCAAGTTGCAGAGTCGCTCAGAGAGCTTCAGCGTTTACTTTACTGCTGTCTTCCGCCAGCCCTTACATCTTTCCCACACATTTTCACACACTACATTTTTCAGATCCAGGCAAACTCCAAGTATTTTCATTTAAGTTTTTTTTTTAAGAGAGAATGTCACTTTGAACATTTAGTCTGAAACCCAATATTGTTTAGCTTAAAGGAGATTTTCTTAGGTAACTTGTCAGAAAAGCATGATTGATTGCTTATGACTGGAATATTTAAAAAATGAGGATGGTGGAATTTAATAAAATAGATTGTTTCCCCTGGAGGTCAAGACGTCTACACAGGATCCAACTTAAACAGGATGTCTAACCTTCCTAATTTTTTCTTCAAAAAATCTTTTTCTTATTAATCTGGCAAAAGAAATAAACCTGGCCAGACAAGAGGATTTCCCTTTTCGTTTGCTTTGAAAAAAATCTTTGAAAACCCTTGTATATAAAGAGAAGTTCTATAAATAGGAGAAGGGGAAACTTCTGGGTAGAATAAAAAAGAAAGAAACCTTTACAAATCTCTGAGTTTCAAACTTTTCTAGTTGTACCATCTACCCACATACTCTAAAGCCACAGGCATCTAAGATGCATTCTAGAAAAGAAGCAATCTGGTGTGCAGTTATCTTTTAAAAGGGGGGTGAATATGTAAGTGGGGATATTGTGAGGAGGATACAAAAGTAGGATTTAGTAGACAAAGGAAGTATATGCAGACTGTGTTAAAATTCCTACAAATCGTTAAGAAGACAAACAATCAATGACCCTTTTTTTTTTTTTTTTTGGTTTTTACGAGACAGGGTTTCTCTGTATTGTTTTGGAGGCTATCGGTCCAGCCCAGCCTCGAACTCACAGAGATCGGCCTGCCTCTGCCTCCCGAGTGCTGGGATTAAAGGCGTGCCCCAATACTGCCCGGCAACAATGACCCTTAAGAATTGAAGAAGGGTTGAATATGTAACGAGAGGAAGCTGAGATGGCCAAGAAGCAGGCAAAGATATACACTGCTTCAGCAGCAGCTAGGAAAATGCAAATTATAACCAGGACAAGAAAGCAGTTCCTAGCCAAGACCCTGGTCCAGACACAAAGGTCTAAGAACAGGAGATGTTAGCATGGAAGCAGGAAAGTAAAGATGCTCACGTCCTTCCTGGTGGCGGTGGAAATTGCTGAAACTGCTTCAAAGAAACACTTGAAAAAGAGCAATGTAGGCTGGAGAGATGGCTCAGAGCTTAAGAGCACTGACTGCTCTTCCAGGGGTCCTGAGTTCAATTCCCAGCAACCACATGGTGACTCACAACCATCTACAATTCAATCTGGTGTCCTCTGCTGGCATGTAGGCAGAACACTGTATATGTAACAAATAAATCTTTAAAAAAAAAAAAAGAAAAAAGAAAAAGAGCAACGTGCCACTGGGACCCAGAAATTCTGGTGCTTAGCATATACCCTGGAGGAACTCTTACACACATGCTTAAGGGGAAAAGTTCAAAAGTTTATGCCCAAATGAATACAATTTCTGAGAGAAATATACCTGCTGTACGCTCATTAAACCCCAAATAGCTTTATCATCCAAACTGGATGTGATGGTACTGTCCTGTGAATCACAAATTTGGGAAGAGAAGCTGGAAGCAGCAGGAGTTCAAGATCATCCTTGGCTAAAGAGCAAATTTGAGACCATCTTAGGTTACACGAGACCTCTTTAGAGACAAAGAAGGAAGGGAGGAAGGAAGATGAATTTTGTCATCCAAGCACTAACAAAGGATGGGATTCCTGACTGCTGGCAATAGTCCCTTACATCACAGATACTCGTCACTGAGGCCTGAATCTTGAGGCTCCTTCTGTACTGGATATCTTGGTGTTCAATTGCCTTTACCAGTTTCAATCACTATAAAAATCAAGTGTGGTTGGGTGTCATGGCATATACCTATAATCCCAGGACAAAGAAGATAGAGGCAGGATGGTCAGGATTTAAAGTCATCCTCAGTCACATAGTGAGTTTGATGTCAGCCTAAGCTACATTAGACCCTGCCTTTGTCATAAAGCAAGCCAGGAGTGGTGACTCACGCCTTTAATCCCAGCACTTGGGAGGCAGAGGCAGGTGGGTTTCCAAGTTCAAGGCCAGCCTGGTCTACAGAGTGAGTTCCAGGACAGTCAGAGCTACACAAAATGAGGATGATGATGATGATGATAAAAAATAACAAAAACACAGCCCCAAATAGTCTTCTTCATTTTTCCCTCATTTTAATACAAGGCAAACACTTTCAAGTTCTAAGTTTTCTTCCTAAGTACTAATAGTGTCAGCAGATGGTTTGCTAGTGAAAAAGTCTAGTGGTCCTTATGGTCACTAAACCTGTCACCGTTGGCTGAGAAGAAAGACATTTTTGTGGATTTTCATCTACAGCCTCTGTCAGCCATCAAGACTTGCTATGTTAATTACTGCAAAACTACTAGTAATTGTTGGGAAAAGGCAGGTGTGAGCCAACAGCTCTTTTGTGAACTAACATCCTTCCCCTATTTACCAATTTCAGATTAAGTAATTCGTTTTTAAAAATATCAGCTGTACTTCATAACAGTAGTGGCAGTGTGGAGTTTGTCAGCATTCGTCAGTTACAGGGAGTTAAGTGCAGCAACCTGTATTCCCAGTTTAGGATTTGATAGACCAACCGATGCAGACGAATTAGGTCTGTGTCCATCACCATGAACAGAGCTTAGAAACATACTATTAAATTTCCTACAGCTACTGAAGCTGCTCCTAGAAGCTCAGGGAGAGCAGAAAGTCCATGGTATCAACTACTTTACAAACTTAAGGAGACAATTGAATTTTTTTTAATCCTGCTTCACCAACTCAGACTCTCAACCCTTGAAATACTGCCCCTTCTGCCTTTGTTTGACTGGGGAAATTAATCCTTCATTGTCTGCTAAAGCAGCAGTAACTTACTCTGAAGGAGATGTCAGGAAAGACAACACTGATGTCCCTCAAGGTCCATCAATAATTGCCCCTAGACCTATAACCAGCCTAGAGGAGGCAGAAAGTGTAGTCCACGAGGAAGTGTTACAATACTAAAGAGCTCAATGAGTTTACTAATTCACTCAAGCAGAAGTCTGGGGATATGTGTAGGAATGGGTTTGAAGACTGTAGAATAATGTTGGAGGGAACATAAAACTGGACCAGGCTGAGTTTACTGACATTGGCCCACTGGTTGGAGATTCTAGGTTTAATATGGAAGATTGTACAGTTAAAAAAAAGGTGTCAAAAGTTTGAATGGTTGGTTGAAGCATTTGTCAAAAGATGGCCTACTGAAAATAAGTTGGAGATGCCTGATACCCCTTGGCTTAGTGTTGATGAAGGGATTTTTAGTCTTGGAGAAATTGCAATGCTAGAGTGGGCATGCTGTGTAAAACCTAATGTTCCACAATGGGAAGGCCCAGAAGACACGCCCTTCACCAATCCTGTAAGATGCAAAATGGCGAGAGGGGCACCAGCACATTCAAAGGGTTTTCTGTTGCTCTTTTCCTTGTGCCAGACCTTAGGGTTGGAGATGCTGCTTCTTTGCCTGATGAATTAAATGCAGTGGTTTTAATTGGCCCCAAAGTAGCAAGGGCCAGGTGACAACACTGAATCACCAAAGGCAAGGTGATTGTAGTCTATGTAATGGGGAACACAGACAAAGCTGTGTCCATAATGGCCCAAGCCATAATGGTCAACACAGGCAAAGTGAATTTTATGGTGTTATGACTTGCATGGACTTTTGATACTGGCTATTCAGTCATTATGTTTCCAGGCATGAAATAGATAACAAGTCTACTGTATTTTTTTTAATCTGTGTAAGTGGAAGAATTCTTAAGGAAATGAAAGAAAGGCTACACTGAATCATGGCAAAAGGGAGTCTTGACCCATGAACCAATTTCCAGACTTGAGCCAGTATGCAGGCCAGGGCACTTTGAATGAAGGGACAGCCAGGTTCTCATGAGGAAGGACCTTGATAAAAATCCCTAAGAGTTTTACTGTTAGCCTTTCTCCAATTCTTTCCCAGAGGGACCTATGGCCTTTCACAGGCTAACAGTACATTGGGGGAAAGGGAAAAAAATTAGACTTTCTGAGGTCTGTTGGTCTGTTTTGAACTGATGCTGATTCTTGGAGATCCCAAGAAACGTTGGGGCCCTTCAGTTAAAGTGGGGACTTGTGGGGGTCAGGTAATTAATAGAGTTTTGACTGACATTGAACTCACAGTAGATCCGGTGGGTCCCTGAACTCATCCTGTGGTTGTTTTCCCAGTTCCAGAATGCATAGTCTGGACAGATATATTTAGAAATTGGCAGAATTCTCACATTGGTTCCCTGACCTGTAGGGTGAGGGCTAATATAGTTGGGAAGACGAAATGAAAGCCATTAGAGTTGCCTCTGCCAGGGAAAATAGTGAATCAAAACCAATGTCACATCCCTAGAGAAAATGCAGAACTTAGTGCCACCATCAGGAACTTGAAAGATGCAGGGCTGGAGGTTCCCACCAGTGTAGAAGTCAGATGGACCTGGAGGATGAGGGTTGACTATTGAAAACCCGATCAGGTAGTGACTCCCATAGCAGCTGCTGTACCAGAAGTGGTGTCCTTTCTCGATCAGATTAAGACATCTCCTGGTACACGATATGTAGCTATTGATCTAGCAAATGCATCTTCCTCAGTACCTGTCCATAAGGACCACCAGAAGCTACTTGCTTTCAGCTGACAGGGTCAGCAGTATACCTTTACAGTTTTACCTCAGAGATATATTAACTCTCCAGTCCTCACTTAGTTAGAAGGGATCTTGATCAGTTGTCTCTTCCACAAAAATATCTTGTTGGTCCATTATATTGATGATGTTATGTTGATTAGACCAAGTGAACAGAAAGTGGCCACCACTTTGGACTTGATAACCATTTGCATGTCAGAGGATGGGAAATAAATCCAACCAAATTTCAAGGGCTTTCTACCTCAGTGAAATTCTTAGTAGTCCCGGTGTGGGACATGAAGACATATTCCTTCTAAGGTGAAGGCTAAGTTATTGCATATGGCCCCTCCCACCATCAAGAAGCACCAGTTTAGTGGGTCTATTTGTATTATGGAGACAGCACATTCCCCACTTGGGTGTGTTATTCTAGCCCATATACTAAGTGACTTGGAAAACTGCTAGCTTTTTATGGGGCCTGGAACAGAAGACTCTTCAATAGGTTCAGGCTGCTGTGCAGGCTGCTTTACCACTTGGACCATATGATCCAGCAGACACAATGGTACTTGACGTATCAGTGGCAGATAGGAATATGGTTTGGAGCCTTTGGCAGGTCCCTATAGGTGATTCACAGAAGGAACCATAGCCTCTTGGAGCAAGACTTTACCATCATCTGCAGACAACTGTTTTCCCTTTGAGAAACAGCTCGTGGCCTGCTGTTGGGCATTAGTGGAAACTGAATGTTTGACAGTGGGCCAAGTTACCATGAGACCTGAGCTGCTCATCATGAGCTGGGTGTTATCTAACCCACCAAACCATAAAATAGGACGTGCACAGCAGCAGTCTATGATCAAATAGAAATGGTGTATACCAGATTGGATCCGAGTAGATTCTGAGGGCACAAGCAAGTTACATGAAGGAGTTTCCCAAATGCCTATGATTTCTACTCTCATTAAAATGATCTATACTGCCAAGCATGCTACTATAATCATGGGGGTGTCCCCTATTACTATTTGGTTGAGGAAGAGAAAGCTAGGGCCTGGTTTACTGGTGGTTCTGCACAGTTTGCAGGCACCACAAATAAGTGAGCAGCTGCATCATTACAAACATCTTCTAGAACAACCCTGAAAGATTGGTGAAGGGAAATCTTCAGTGGGCAGAACTTTGGGCAGTACACATGGTCATACAGTTTGTTTGGAAGAAGAGATGGCCAGATGTATGATTGTTCACTGATTCATGGCTGTAGCCAATGAACTGCCTGGATGGTCAGAGACTTGGAAAGAGCATGCTTGGGCAATGGCTGAGAAAGACATCTGGGGAAAAGGTATGCAGATAGAGCCCTCCAAACAGATATAGGATGTGGAGGTATTTGTATCCCATGTAAATGCTCATCAAAGGGTGACTTTAATTGAGGAGGAGTTCAGTAATCCATTAGATAGGATGACTTGTTCTGTGGAGTCAGCCTCTTTCCCCAGCCATCGCCATTGTTGTCCAATGGGCACATGAACAACATGGCCATGGTGGCAGAGATGGGGGTTATGCATGGGCTCAACAACATGGACTCACCAAGGCTGACCTGGCCTCAGCTGCTGCTGAGTGTCAGATCTCCTAACAGTAGAGACCAACACTGAGCCCCAGATATGGCACCATTCCCCTGAGTGACCAGCCAGCAACCTGGTGGTAGATTGACTACGTTGGACAACTTCCTTCATGGAAAGGACAACACTTTGCCCTTACTGAAGTAGATACCTATTCTGGTTATGGATTTTCCTTCCTTACCTGGAATACTTCTGCCAAAATTACCATCCATGGACTTACAGAATGCCTTGTGCACAATCATGGTAACCCACACAGTATTGCTTCTGGCCAGGGAACTCACTTCACAGTCAGAGAAGTGTGACAGTGAGCCTCCAATCATGGAATCCCCTGCTTTTACCACGTTCTCCACCATCCTGAAGCAGCTGGGCCTGGTAGAAAGACTGAAGATGGAAGGGCCTTTTGAAGACACAGTAACAGTGCCAATTAGGTGACAAGAGCCTGGAGGGCTGGGACAGAGTTCTCCAGAAGGTGGTATGTGCTTTGAATCCGTATCCAATCTATGGTATGGTTTCTCCATGAGTCCAGGAATCAGGATGTGGAAAAGGGAATAGTTCCACTCACTATCACCCCTAGTGGCCCACTAGGAAAATTTTTGCTACCTGTGAGATCTTAAGTTTTGCTAGCTTAGAAGTTTTGGTTCTAGAGTGGGGAGTCCTTCTACCAGAAGAGACCAAAAAAAATGAGTTTGTAAAGATATTTGTGTTTATGTTTTTAAACTTCTTATCATATAATGTAACATTAATTAAAAGACTATCAGTGGTTATTATGTTTAAGCTTTGAGATATTCAAAGAATGTCCCTCAAAGGACTTTTGCCACCTATTCTAAAAATTATGTTTGTAGTGTATGGAGGATAGTTATATAATGTTAGGCATAATTATGAGCTTATATAAGTATATATGCATATATATTGTGTTAGCAGTTGTACATGGACACTTATATCATGTTAGGCATAATTATAACCTGGCTATTGTTTTCATTTGGAAGTTAAGCATGACTTAAGGAGATATGATTGTCAAGTTGACAAGGGACAGATTTGTGATGGCTGTTCTAGATTGTCAACTTGACTACATCTGGAATTAACTAAAACCCAAGTGCATTTTTATTTAAATAAAATCATTTGAAGTGGGAAGACCCACTTTAATCTAGATCTTTTGTGCTGAGAAGATCCACCTTTAATCCAGATCTTTTGAGGTGGGAAGATGCACCTTTATCACATCTTCTGCTTGGCAGCCTATACAAGATACATGGAAGAAAGAAGCTTGCTCTCTTTGCCTGGTTACTCTTGCTGGCAAATCCATTCCTTCACAGGCATGACAGCCTACGTCTTCAGGACCCTGGTGTCTACTGAAAACCAGCTGAGACATCCAGCCTTGTGAACTGAGTGACTACTGGATTCCTTGATAGACAGCCATTGTTGGACTAGCTGGACCACTGCCTCTAAGCCATTCTAATGCATCCCATATGTATTTATTCATTCTGTAAGTTATGATCCTCTAGAGAACCCTGACTAATACAGGATGTAACTCAGGAATAGACACTTGTCTAGCACATATGTAAGACTCTGAAGTCCAGCCATAAAAAATTCCAGTAACTAAATTAGGACTTTGACTTACTCTAGTGGATACTTACTGAGTCCCTATTACGTGCAATCACATTCCTCAGCTGTGATGGTTAATTGAAATGACAGAGGGGCTGGAGAGATGTCTTGTTGGCTAAGAGCATTTCCTGCTCTTGCAGAAGACTTAGATTTGGCTCCTGAACCCACATGGTGGCTCCCAGCCATCTGTAATTCCAGTCCCAGGGAATCTGATGCCCTCTTCTGACCTCAGGCACAACGCCTGGTACACAGGTGTACACGAAGGCCAAGAGCTCATCCGCATAAAATAAATGAATCTTTCAAAAAGAAAGAAATGACAATGAACGGCTAAGATAACGTAAGAGAGGGGGACGGAAAGCCTAACCCGACTTCCGGAGACCTGAGCTGCTCATCAGTCTGCAAAGCAGAGGTCTGCAGAGTGAAAGACTGAAGAACATTCAACAAGGGGTTTTCCCTTGCAGACAAGACAAACGGCAGAAACCCAAAGTTTTTGTGAGCATTATTTCTAAGTGGAAACCCAATAGGATGAGACAAAAGGTCCATAAATGACACCAGACACCTACTGATTTTATTTTTACTTTTCTGGGTTTTTTTTAATTGCTGTGTAACTAGGAGTTCAAGTTTACTTTGCTCAACGCATACGTTTGAAAGTTGATATTTGAAAAACTGTCCACTGTGATATTCTTCTGTCACTTGTTTGTTTCTCCCCTTTTTTGGTTGTTTTTGATTTTCCTTTTAAGTTTTGTTCTGTTTTTAGGGGGAGGTAGAGGTTGCAAGGGCAGAGAGCAGGCGGGGAGTATGGGTATCAGGATGCATGATGTGAAATTCGAAAAGAATCAGTAAAATTTTTAAAAAAGAAAAGGAAAAAAGAAGAATGAAAAACTGGCCCCTGTCTGGGTTTGACGAGGCTCCTTTGCCACTCTACCGTGACATGGGGATTATCTCTCACTTCTTCCTGAATTTCAGTTTCCCTACCTGTAAGTTCTTGTGACAGCAGAGATGGCTGGTTAGAGAGGGGAAGGGAGAGCTGGACACCATTGCCTGCTGAGAGCTGCTACTCAGTGAGAGGACCTCCTTCCCCTCTGGGAGAGTCCATTTGTATAAGCCATAGCCAAGTTTCACTATTCGTAAATACTCTCAGACTTTTCTATGTATGTTTCCTAATTTACTGCAATTTTAATTCTAATAAGATTGGTTTTTAAAATACCATTGAAGCCCAGCATTGGTGGCGCATGCCTTTAATCCCAGCACTTGGGAGGCAGAGGCAGGTGGATCTCTGTGAGTTCCAGACCACCCTGGTGTACAAGAGCTAGTTCCAGGACAGCCTCCAAAGCCACAGAGAAACCCTGTCTCGAAGACAAAACAAAACAAAACAACAACAACAAAAAAAGCTGAAAAATAAAATCCTTTTGAAAACAACAAGAGCTACACTTTATACTGAGCTATTATAAACACCACCAGAATCTCCTGGTTTTCTTATGACACAGAGATAGCAAATTTGGCATTCATAGAAAGTTCACAGAGGGTCTTAGATGTCCTTTCAATTCCAGGTTGGTTTGCAGAGTGCATGTAGAACCAGAGGCAGGATTTTAACAGAAATTTTGTTTGTATGTGTATTTATGATTTATGTGTGGACCCGCATGCCATAGCGTGTGCATATGGTTCACAGGACACCTGAGTGGAGCCAGTTCTTTCCTTCTGCCTTTACATAGGTTCCAGGGATGGAACTCAGGCCGACAGGTCTGTGAAGCAACTGTTTTTAGTGACTTAGCCATCTTGCCTGCTGAGCCATCTCGACAAACCCAGAAGATTTTGCCTCAAGAGATACCATAGCTTAGGAGATCACTGCCTTTACCTTTATTGCATGCCATTTACTGTAACACACCTTTGTAAATATGCCATTGAACATGTCTCTGTCTGCCTCAATGTTAGCTTAAAAACTATTGCCCGGTGGTGGCACACACCTTTAATCCCAGCACCGGGGAGGCAGAGGCAGGAGGATCTCTGAATCTGAGGCCAGCCTAGTCTATAAATTAAGTTCCAGGACAGCCAGAGCTGTACAGGGAAACCCTGTTTCAGACAACAACAACAACAAAATCTATTAAGGAGGGATGTGGGATTGGGATGCATGGACAAAGAGGAAGATCGGGGAAAAGGAGAGGCGACTGGTACAGACTCCTGGATCAGACTGAGTGCACACATCCCCGAGCCTGTGGAGGGTGGTTGCGCTCTTGTAGCTGTGGTCCATTGAAAAGTAAGAAACAAGCATCTGCTGATGGTCGATCAGCAGGCAGACGAGATGCTTGTAAGCATGGATCGGACGTAGCCGGTGGTGATTTGATTTATGATGTTTCAGTGTTACAGGGGTAAGACAGTGATGCGAATTCAGGAAGAAAACTGCTTCAATTTATTGTTTTGCTCTGTGTGGCTGATGAGTAATACAGTTTTTTTTTCTTGTGATGCCCAATCCCAAGGTCAGGAGGGGCAACACTAACACCCTGCAGTGTGCTATTGGTTGAGTTATGGTGCTGGAGGGCTCTCTGGTAATATATTGGGACTTAGCATATTTTCAATTTGTGACGGTTTTCATCTGGAAACTGATTGCATAGTTCTCTGAGGGGCATCTGTATATAAACCATATTGTGGATTAAACAATTTTCCGTATACATTTTCTGATGGCCCAGCGTATGCTTTATTTAGCATCTAACACGTGGCAGACATGCTTCACTAGGTACCCATCATGCCAGCGGAATAAGAACTCACCCTTTAAGCAGCAGATCAGCATGTGGGTTAGCACACACAAGAAACGGGGGTGGGGTGGGGTGGGGGGGTGACATGACTGTAAACTCAGGATGCTGTTGTCCTCATTGCAGGCCCAGTTTTCTCATGTGAGAAATGAAAACAAAGAGACTCGACCTTCATACGGAATGTATATGGCTTCCCTGACCAGAGGCCCAGGGGTGGGCTGTGTGAGTATTTTTCCAGGCTGAGTATCCATTGCTTTCATCCTAGTCCCAGAGACTCGTTATTCCAAAGAAGGTTTAGAATTGCTGTGAGACCTGAGTTTTCCTCTCTAGCTTGCCTCTTATGGTCCACTGTTCCACTGCTGCCACCACAGCCTCTTAAGGCGTCCCTCCAGCATGCCTGGAGCTCTCTCTCTGTCCTTCCCAGTGGGGCTTTAGGATTCCATTAAGATAGCTAGTTTCTGGTTGTTTTTGTCTTTTGCCTGTGTTGCCATGATTGCCCCTTAGGGGAAACAAGGAAACACCCCCTACACACACGCACCCCTACACACAAACACCCCCTACACAAAAACGCCCCCTACACACAAATGCCCCCTACACACAAATGCCCCCCTACACACACACAGGGGAGCAGGTAGGATATGAAGTGGATGAGCGAGGATCTGAAAAGCCTCTACCCATTAAAATCAGCTCTGCAAATAGTCTGCACTTTTGGTTTAAATACTGTAATAAGTTGAAGCATTTCCGTGTAATACTTTATTCTCTCTCTCTCTCTCTCTCTCTCTCTCTCTCTCTCTCTCTCTCTCTCTCTCCCTCCCTCCCTCCCTCCCTCCCTCCCTCCCTCCCTCCCTCCCTCTCTCTCTCTCTCTGTTACATTTTTGATGTAGTGATATTTGTGTACCTGTCAGAGGGCTTTGTAAAAATGATTCCAGGGATTGAACTCCGGTCATTAGATTTGCATAGCGAGTACTTTACCTACTGAGCCGTCTAGCAGGCCCCCTTTTATCTTTCTAAAGGATTGAGGGATGGGCTGATGGTTAGGAGCACTGGCTACTCTTCTAGAGGACCCAGGTTTAATTCTCAGCACATAAGTGGTGGTACACAACCCTGTGTAACTCCAGTTTCAGGGGATCTCTCTTCTGGCCTCCATGGACACCAGGTATGGCATGCACAGGCACATGTGCAGGCAAAACATCCATACAGAGACATAAAATAAAAATAAATCTTAAAAAATAATTATAAATGAACATGGATAGCTAGTGGGGCAATCCAGGCAGTGTCATCGTGACGAAGACAAGGATGGAGAGGCTGAAGTGTTGATCTGTTGGCTGATGGTCAGAGCCTCCAGCAGGGACTCATGCATGATCTGTTGGCTGATGGTCAGAGCCTCCAGCAGGGACTCATGTGTAGCTTCACAGACGTGCAGGCCATTGCATCTAGAAACATGTTTGGCTGCTCATAAATATAAGGTAGGACACAGACACCCATATGTCTTTCCTCTGCCAGCTGAGAGACTCTCTCTCTAAGCAATTTAGCCCAGTGGCAGCAAGCAGAATTAGCAGTCTGATTTGGGTTTTGAACAACATTTTGAATTAGAATGAATCAGAACGCCTTGGAAAAAGAACTGATTATAGACCATGGCAGGTACTACAGGAGAAGAACCATGAGCACCCCGTCATGTCAGAGAGAACATGCCAGAAACAAAACCCAAAGTGATAAAGGAGGGTCAAAGAGATGCAAGAGGCCAATGAAAGTGCTCCCAGAGGCCAAAGCTGGATCATTCTGAGCAGCATGGTAGTATTGAAATAAGAATGAGACAAAAGCATGGAAATATGAAATAAATATCCACAAGCCCACTCTGCTATAGATAAATGATCAAATAAATAACCGGGAGTAGAGCTCTCCAGATAATTACACAGACACTCAGCCCTTAAGGAGGTGGAATACAATTCTCCACCTCTTCAGTGTGGGTGGCCCATGATGATTTTCTTTCCAAGAATATGGCAATGTGACTAGGTATGGTGGACCGCTGCCATCAACAGTGCTGTCACACTGCCAGTTATACACCTTGATATGAAGCATCAAGAGTGACACTTTATCACTGTGGTCTTGTCTTCTTCTCCGAAACACATCCCCCACTCTAATCATGGGGGAGGAAATGAAATCCCAACTGAGGGACATGCTGCAAAATATTGCGTTCTCAAAACTGTCAAAATTATCAAAACAAGAACAATTTAAGAAGCTGTCACCGTCAGAAGGAGTCCTGATTCAAGGATGTCCTGGATGGCATCTCAGATAGAATTAGGAGAAAACTGAGGCAATTTGAGTAAAGAAGGGATTTAGTTGGTAATAGTAATAAAAATAACAACAACGACAACAACATCATCATCATCATCAAATGGTCAATGGCCATATAAGGTATTAATAGGGAAAGCTCAAATGGCTACACAAGACCCCCTGTGACTATAGTAATTCTGTAAATACTTAGCTGCTCTAAAATAAAAGGGTATTTTTGTTGTTGTTGTTGTTGTTGTTTTTGTTTTCCGAGACAGGGTTTCTCTGTGGCTTTGGAGACTGTCCTGGAACTATCCCTGTAGACCATGCTGGTCTCTAACTCACAGAGATCCACCTGCCTCTGCCTCCCGAGAGCTGGGATTAAAGGCATGCATCACCATCGCTGGCAAAATAAAAGGTTTTTAAAAGGCAAAGGATATGCTCAATAGATCCAGAATGCAGAAAATAATGTAGTGGACCAGCTAGGTTTAACAGTAGTAACATTTACTCTTTTTCCTTTCAAAGAAATAAAATGTTGCCAATGCAGTCCGGACTATTCTTTACTCTCCCACTCTCTGTTCATTCCTGACTATGAAGTCTGAAGCTGTTCCTAAATTCCATGTATATTTTACTCCTGCTACAGGTGTATGTAGCCAGTAACAATAGATCCTATTGTCTCTGGGTTGCCAGTTATATAAGGGAGACCACACAGGTTATTCAACCTTGGTGAATCATCATGTTGATTCATTTAGATCTAGTTTGTAGTGATATATTATTTATGATTTATTAAAGTTTGGCTGAGGATCCAAAAAGCAAAGTCAGCCTCAAGCTATAGAGATCGGGCAGTGGTGATACACACCTTTAATCCTAGGACTCTTGATTAAGAGGTAGACAGATCTCTCTGAGTTCAAGGTCACCCAGGGCTACATGAGATTGAATCGGTCTAAAAGAGTAACAGATCCTTCATTTTAATCTCTGTGTAGCAGTCTGCTACATAAACAAATCATGTTATTCATCCTTCCACTCATGAACAATTAGATTGTCTCTAGTTTTTTAAACTATAGAAGGCAGTTCCAAACCGGGCGTTGGTGGCACATGCCTTTAATCACAGCACTTGGGAGGCAGAGGCAAGTGGATCTCTGAGTTCCAGGACAGCCTGGTCTACAGTGCTAGTTCCAGGACAGCCTCTAAAACAATACAGAAACAATACAGAGAAACCCTGTCTCAAAAAAACAAACAAACAAAAAAAACAAAAACAAAAACAAAAAAGAAGGCAGTTCTAACTGATATTCTTATGTGTTTCAGCACAGGAGCCTAGAGCTTTCAAGGTACAATTCTTTACAAATGGAATTGCCAAGCTGTTGGCAGACGCATCTTTAACCTTACAGATACCTCTGAATTGCCCTCCAAAGTAGACACTAGTTTATCATCCCTATAGTAGTGAATCCAATTCTCACTAGTAATGCCTTGTGAGAAGACTACACTGCCCACATTCTAATTATGCCAATTATGTTACTGAGCATTTTTCTCTTACTGGATGCCCTGATTTCATTTTGTTTTTGCTTTTTGAGTTGCTTGTTCATGACTACAGCCATTTTTTGTACCAGGTTGCTTTTAATTTTCTTACTGACATGTATTTAATTTGTCACAAAGGCAACACAGGGTTCTCAGATTATCTTGGCCATGAATGTACTGGAGATGGCTTAGTGTCTTGAGAGTGATCAGTGCCTGCACCTTTTTAAAACTCTGTGCCTAGCAGTCTAACTCTGGGTGCTCAAGGTGGTTGCAGTGGGAATATTTTATACAGGTGAAGTTGGCAATGCCAACAAATCAGGGCTTCCTCCAGTTCCACAGACTATGCCAGAGTTTATGTGCCAACTGTTATCTTAATCTCTATCTCTGCTCTCACCTGTTTTTAACATTTTCCTCAATGTGACTGACTAGAAGCAGGTTCTGATCTCTGAATCTGGCCCATTGAATCTAGACATGAAACCTCTTTCAGGAGTGGTTTGATCAGGATTTTCAGAATACAAGGTAAATTTAATATATTCTTGAGCTCCTGCATTTTCAACTGGAGAGGATATTCACTACTCATTTAAAAGTAAATCCAAACTCTTTCAGTGGCCCGGGAGACACTGTAATTTAAATATAGATTTAGAATCCAAGCACTGTATTAGAGTGGAAAGGGACCGAAAATATCCCATCAACATCGTCTAAGTCAATCCAAGGTTTCTTTGAATATTTTCTCCTGAAGGTGTGTGGGTTTGGTGTCTGCACAGACTCTCCAAAGAATGAAGGCTCTCTGCCACACAAAACACATTCCTACCAGAGACCGGAAAAATCAATTGTCTTGATAGGAAAAGGACTTTCAGAGAGCAGAAATGTGCTTTCTTTCCATTGGTCTTGCCCCATGCATTAGCCACTAGGACCAGATTTAACAGTCATTTTTCAGGATCTGAAATCAAGAGTTCTATAACATTTCTCTTAGCATCTATCTGCACATCTCCATGTCTCCTCATCGAATGTGGGAGCCAGCCTGTTCCTATGTCCCCGTGTCAGTGTTGGATGATTAGCTAGATCAAAGATCCTTCAAAGACAGACAGAAGGGAAACAACTCAGTTCTGCAGATGTGGCGCTACTGCATTAGAGAGCCAATGGTGTTTTCTCTGTGTCTTCTGGAAAAATCTCCTTGTTCAGCAACCTGTTCTTAAGGCCAGAGACAAAGTCAGCTAATAGGATTTGGACACATTGGCACTGCTGTTAAGAACATTATAAAAGAGGCATGGTGTAGTGGTGAATGTCTTTAATCCCAGCACTCAGTAGACAGAGGCCTGTGAAACTCTATGAGTTTGAAGCCAGCTTGGTCTACATACTAATCCCCAGGCCAGCCAGGGCTACACAGTGAGCCCTTGTCTCAAGGATATAAATATATCTTATAGAACAAGCTTCCACTGGGACTTAATACTCCAAATAGAACATTTGCAGGGACATTCTCAGGTTGGGACTTCTTTTTGTGGGTTACCTGTGGCCAGTTTGCCTGGCTTTAGCAATGTTCCTGCTTACTTTCCATACCCAAATTCTTAGCGGAATCTACATGTGCATTCAGAACTGCTAAATATATTTTCTAATGTGAGAACCCTAATTTGAAAAAAAAACCTCTCTTAGTGAAGCAAGGTAGGGCCAGTATATTGATTTATAGACTGTTGGTCATTTGACAGATAAGGCAAAGGTACAGTATAAGGTGTTAGAATATCAATTATAAAGCAAAGGTGTCACGGCATCTTGGAGCTGAAAATTCCAATGTCAGCATTATCGTTTCACAGAGGAAAAAGACCAAAAGCTAGGGAAATTCTCAGAAAGCCACACCGCTTAGCAGAGTCAGAAGGGGCTGGGCAGAGGTGTGGTGTGTCTCTGACTGGCATTCTGCTGCTGGTCAAACATCTCAGAACTGTTGGTATTCATCAGAGGAAACAGACACTGGATTTCGCCTGAATCTTCATGTAATTGAACGTGCCCTGCATCATTGAAGAAGCGTCTTTTGCACTGTCTGCCACGCAGGCATCCTTGCTATTGGTATGTCTGGAAGTTAATTACATGGGGGACTAGCGATGGCACACCTATCCCAGGAACTAACCACTGCAGATAACAACGAAAGAAGATTGAACTCACAGACGGGTGGGCTGTGAGTATGTAAGTTGGCTCATTTCCTCAGATTATCATGTGGGGCATGAATCATGTCCACTTCTAAGTCAGGTGCCCTCATGCCCACCTGTGAAGTACTGTGCTTCAGCCAGGGTGTGGCCATGGAAGCCACAAAGTCTCCACTTGGGATCGATGACAGTCTGAATGATGCCTGTCACTCCTAACCCAGGCCTGGGTTTTCTGTGAACTTTCCTTGTTGTTATTTCACTGAACAAACATCCCTAGGAGGGTATTCTCTTGTTCTCTTGCCTGGTTTCATACGAATGTTCTCTGTAATTTCTACATGGAGGAGCATAGCATTTATGCCTCGAAAGCTGGCTATCGGTTTAACCCTAACCAGAAAGCATGTCAATTAGCTAGGTGTGGTGCCTCATTCCTGTAAGCCCACCAGGGAGGCTGAGGCAAAAAGATCAGGAGAATTAGGAGTTCAAGGCCAGCCTGGGTTATGTGAGCCCCTGTTCCCCCCCCCAAAAAAAAAGGAAAAGGAAAAACTCAAGTTGAACACAAACAGATCTCCAGATGGCTGTATGAGGTCAGGAACCAGCCACAGCATCACACCTTTGGTGCCCCTGTAGACACAATGTGATTACTTCCATAGCTGAAGGCCCTTGTGGGAAGTCTACAACAGAGGCACTCCTAAAAGATGGTCATCTATAGAGACAGCCTGGGCAGGGAGATTGGAGTTTAGAATTTCTGCTAACTCATATAACAAGCAAATTCAAGGGATACTGGATTAACCTTTTTTTTTTTTAAAGTTTTCAACATACATCCTGCCCTCCTCAACATTTAAATTGAGATGCAATCACATATAATGAGGTACATACGTGGAAGGTATACAGTTGATGGTTTTGGTGAATGCATATACTAACACACAATAGCCCACCTGAGACAGGCCAGTTGCTATCACCCTAGAAAGTACTTTGTTTCTTTTTCTTCTGAATGGAAGCTCCTCACTCCCTACCCACCAAGCGCAACCAGGAGCCTGATTTGGGTTTAGGCTCCCGGGATTCATTTCGCCTGCTCCTGAGTTTCATTTGAATGGTCTAATGCAGTATGTATTCTTGTGTCTGGCTTGTACATTCTCTTGAGGCTTGTCCATGTTTTCACATGGGTTAGCAGGTAGCTCCTTTTTATTGCTAGGCAGTGTTGTGGTAGATGATTTGTTTATCCATCCTCCTTCTGAAATACATTTGGGTTGTTTCCAGATTTTCAATATAGTGAATAAAGTGGCTACTGGCATTGTCATATAGCTACTTTTCGTGAACATGTTTTATTGTTTTTGGTTAAAAGCTAGGGGCAGAAATACTAGAGCCTAAGTTTGGTGTATGTTTAACCTTTCTGGAAACTGCCAGTTTGCTTCTCACAAAAGGGAATTTGTTAATGAAGTCAATTGTCCTACGAAGTGAATTCTTTTATTTCATTTCATGATTTTTGTTGTAAGGTATTGGTATAGTATGGGTATGCATTCTTCTGAAATATATTCTTCAGTATCAGATTAATTACATCATTTTAGTTTTTCTTTAGAAATATTTCTTAATTGCTTACAAAACAAATTAAAACCTAGAAAATTTATATTGGAAAATTCATCACATACTTTGTTTTCTTTAATATTCAATATATGGAAAATTGTTGGAACATAAAGTAGAATCATAAGGTGGAAGTTTGTAAATCTTCCATATTTGCAAGAACTTTGTGTGGACACAGGAATAAATATCCTCATTCATCCTTTATATAACTGATATGTTTATTTTTATAATCATGTACTGAATTTTGTTGCTCAAAAAAAACTTTCCAGTTTTTTTTCTTTACATTCAAGTGTTTCATCAAGATGGTGTCCTGCTGTGTGGTTTTCTGGAACTTGAATATACTTTCTTAACACTCTGTTCAGAAGATCCTGCCCTTGATATCCAAGGCTGTAGTTCACTCCCTTGCAGTGGATTAAGATTTCATTCTGGAAACTGACCACAACATACCTTATTACCTGTAACACTTGTTTCTGGGCTGCGTCTCATGTGTTCACGGCATACATGTTACTTCTCTGGAGAGTCTGGTACTTTCAACAACAGGATAATTAGATCTGAAGCTTGTTATCAAATAAAAAATTCTTTTAAATGAAAAGAAACCAATGTCTGCTCAAAAAAGGAAAATGTGCAAGATGCCTGAGGAAAATGGTGTAAAACAAAATGTATGAGTCACCATCCCTGTAAGTATAAGGCAAACAGGACTTTATTTCCATGGTTGGAGAAAATTAAGTTTCATTGGGTAGGCAGAATGTAACCACTGAAGAAAGTGAAAACCAACATCTTTTTCAGTGTTAAGGTAGAGCCTAAAAGCAAGGTCAGTTTCATCTAATCTTCCAAATATTAAGTACTCAACTTCTCTGTATAAAAGCAGTCATCTTACTGACTTCCAATACGGAAAACATTTAAACATTCACAAGTAAAGTATTATTTTTGGTTAAAAAAAAGAAAAGCAACAACTAAAGACTTCCCCTACAAATAACTGTTCTTTTTGTTCTATATACTTGTGTTTACAGGGACAAATGCACAAACATTTTCATAACTAATATTAAAAGCATATTACATTTAAAGATTTTGTGTTGCACAAACCTAGGAATCACTGCTAAAATTTGAGGCTACAAATATGCCTCAAAACATTCTGAAAGCAAATGTTATTCCTTTGCACTTGAATTATATGCTGAGAGTACCAGGCTGGAAGTATGAAGACTCCATTCGATGCAAGGGAATGCTGTGAAGAAATACTTTAAAAATTGAAGACTGAATTTATATTTTAAAATGATGCATGGTAAATTAAAATTCTAATGTATTTATTTTTTTAACGTTCAGGGACATCTAAAACTGGAACAATTTATTTAAAAACTAAGGCAAGTTTCAGCTAAACAAAGCAGCCCTACATGTATAATTTTCTTTCTTTCCTTTTTAAATGTCCTTTCTATACAGCCGATTCACTGAACACAGCCCACAATTTCCAAGGGGAAATACTGATTCAGATGATACAGAAAAACATGGGCTTAGTTCTTTTTACGGCAGCTTTTGATTTGTTTTCAGCTCTGAATTTAGTAAAAATCCCCTATGAAAGATGGGATGGATAAGTGTAATGCCGAAATCTTTTACTATTCGAGTAATGAAAGAAACCTTTCTTTGCTACAGAACCGGTCCTCTCTACCAACCAGACAGTTCAACTGTTTACGAGAAAAACACTTCTATTTGATCCAGACATTCACAACTCTTATGAGCCATCTTTTTATCGTGGATATCAATTAGCCTGAGTCATGAAGCCCGACCGCATTAAGGGCGACACGTGATGCAATCACTATTTTTAAAAGTCCACGTATTTCAAACTCTTCTCTCCAGCCATAGCTGGCTTCTCCCCTTTTGAGGACCTGGCCTCCGCAGTGTTTGTTCGTTAGATGGCAGTCCTGGGGAAGCCTCGTCTTGGGGAAATCTCTCCTCTGGCACATTTGAGGAAATCACCGAGGAGACTTGGGCTGGTGCTAGTTTCTAGTCTCTTACAGATCCAATGATGCTAGAGGGACACAGAGGAGGGGGATTTGAGGCAGGTGCGGGTAGGTTTCTGCAGAGGCCATCGAACCCGTTCTTAAGTTGGGACCCGAGCCAGAAAACGCGGGTCGGGATACCCGCCAGCCATCCTTCCTTGGGAACCCTTCGGACACGCCCCCCAGCTCCGGGTTCCCGCAGCCCTGCACGTTCTGCGGTCCCTCTCTGCAGCTGCCCACGTGGTGGAGCCCGGAACAGCGCGATGCGGTGGAGCGCCCTCAGGGCGGGAGCGGGATGGGAATGGGAGGCCCGGCCAGCAAGACCCAGCCGAGTTGGTCCCCGACTCGGGGCCCCCACATTTCCTCCCCTGGAGGGAGGGAGGCGACATTCCCCGAGCCAGCCCTCCCGGGCGGCCGCCGCGCCCTCTGGCGGCCGTTGCCGAGACGCGCCCTGGGCACGAGGGGCCGCCGGTCTGGGTCCCCTTTCCAGGGCTCGGGGGCCCGCGATGGGATCGCTTTCCTCCGAGTAGAGCCACGCGGGCCGCGCCCTGTCCGCTTCCCGATTTGCGCGTGAGCACCGGAACACCCGGGGAGTGCAGCCACGGGTGCCCGAACCTGGCGTGGAAAGTGCCCTGCTTAGCAGTCTTCGGGGGTCCCCTTTCCCCCAGGTGTGCCCCTCCCGCCGCGTCCGGGCTTTCCACCACGCTGCGAAAAAATGCCGCATGCATTCACTTATTTATTTATTTTGCAACAGCTGCAAGAAACAATGAAGCTTTTTCACAGAGCGGGCCAGCGCGCTCTCCAGCCGCGCTGTTGTTGTTTTCAATGAAGCTCCGGGGCCGCACTCCCCGCCCACCGCGCCCGCAGCCCGCCCGCTCGTCTGCCCGCCCCGCCACCTCCGGGGCCACCGAGTCCCACCGGCGCCCGGGGCATTGTGTTTTGGAGTCCTGCGGGAGGGGGAGGGTGCGTACAGGGCTGGCCGGCGCAGTGCGGGTGGGGGCAGAAGCGTGGCCGCGCGCGTGGCTCAGTGTGCGCGCGGGGGCCAGCGCGGGTGGAGGCGCGGGGGGCGGTGCCTCTCGAGCCGGGCTCCCCACGCCCGCGCTCCGCTCCGCACGTCTCTGCGATCCCGAACTCCGGCTCTTGGCGCCTGCCGAGTCGGGGCCCGGCCCTCGGCGCGCCGGGACTGCGGCTGTGGACGTTTGGAGTGTGCGCGCGGGCACGTGTGCGCGGCCCCGAGAGCGCGCGCGTAGAGCCCCCAGTGTGTGGCGGCGGCGGCGGCGCGGTGAGGCTGAGGTTCTTGTTTACCAGCATTAACTCCGCTGAGCGGAAAAAAAAAAAAAAAAAAGCGGGGGAGGGGGGAACCGAGGAGGAGCGAGCGCACCGGGCGAACTCGAGAGAGGCCAGCGACGGGGAAGCCGCCAGCGAGCCTGTCCCGGCGCGCTGGGTGCTCACAGCCCCTCGGCCCCGCTCCTCGGACCCTCCACGCCTCTCCCGCGCCTGCGAGAGCTCCACGGCGCGCGGCGCGCTCGGCTTTGACCTTCAGCGAGCCGGAGCCCCCGCGCACGGAGTCGGCGGCGGGCGGGGGCCGACGCGGGGCGGCGGGAGCACAGAGCGCTGCACGGCCGCCGCTTTTGTGTGTGTGTGTGTCCTGGATTTGGGAAGGAGCTCGCGGCGGCGGCGCTGAGGGAGGAGGAGGCGGCGGCGAGCGGAGCCCAGAGGAGGAGGAGCCCGAGGAGGGGGAGCCGCTCATTCATTTCCACTCGGCATATCTACCCCTCGCCGACCTCGCCCGCGCCCGGGACTTCGGACCAGTCTCGCTAACTGCGTCGCGCTCTCCCGCCGCGGAGGCTTGGGCGGTCGCTCCCTCCGGGCATCTGGGGACGTTTGTCCTCGCCTGTGGCGATTTGGGCTTTGCTCCTGTTCCGTGCAGTTTTCCCCCCTCTTCTGCATCTCTGGGTTTGCAAATGGAGGCCGACGACGCCGACAGCCCGCCCCGGCGCGCCCCGGCTTCCCGACTCCGCCGCGCCGTGGGCCGCTGCTGCCGGCGCTGAAGGGGCCGCCCCGCGCCACCCTCCCCGTCCACGCCGCCTTCCGAGGATCGTCGCTTGCGCTCTTGTTTTTGAACGAGAGTGAGGACTGAGTTGGAGACTTTTTCTTTTCTTTTCTTTTTTTTTCTTTTGAGAAAAGGGAATTTCGTCCCAAATAAAAGGAATGAAGTCTGGCTCCGGTGGAGGGTCCCCGACCTCGCTGTGGGGGCTCGTGTTTCTCTCTGCCGCGCTCTCGCTGTGGCCGACGAGTGGAGAAAGTGAGTATTTGCTCGCCGCCCGCGGCCACTGCGGGAACTTTTCCTCCGAGGGGCTGCGCCCTGTTTGGGAAAACCCAGTTGCCACGGGCGCAGCTGTCGGACTCCGGGACTCGGGAGCGGAGGGTGGGGCTCTCCGGAAAGGCAGGAGGGGAGCTTCAGGCTCAGGAGCCCCACCGACCGAGGCTCAGCGCATCCATGCTCAGGAAGGGCCTCAGGGCTTTCTCTTTCGCTGTCCCGGGAGCGCTGTCCCGCGCGCGGCCTGGTGGGTGGGCAGCCCTTGCCCCCCGGCTCTGCAGGGACAGCCCACCCGCGGGCACTTGGTGGGTTAGTTGGTGTTTGGGTGGGCCCAGGGTCCCTGCCACCCTCGCCTCTCCTCACCCCTGCGCGCGGGCCCCTCCGCACCCAGCGCCCATCCCGCGCAGCGCACCACGGTGACAGCACCTTTGGAGGTTTCGCGGGTGGCTGCTGGGGTTAGACCGAGTGCGCCGTGGCGGCGAGCGGGAGCCTCCTGCCCCGCGGGGTGCAAGTTGTCCTTGAGGGGGAGGTGCGGGGGTGGGGAGGCCTCGCGGCCCCAGGACACGTTTCCAAACATCACGGCGCGGCCTCCCGTCGTCCAACTTGTTTGTCCCGTAAGGCCCCTAGGGTTTTTGGCCTTTGGCATCTTAACGATTCAGTGGGCGTCTGATCCCCTCTTCCCTCACGGCTTGGTGACTCGGGGCTCATCGGTGTGGCTCTGGGGTTCAGGATGTACTCCCGGCCTTTCCCTAAGGAAGTCTTCAGACTCCTTCGGGGGTGCGAGGCTTGGATCCCCAACTTTGAGGGCCCTTGGGCAGTCTGTAAGTGTCTACCCAACCCTGGACACCTCTTCTTCCTAAAAGCGTCTAAGTAAGACGTGGTAGGGACATCAACCCATGCGCAGAGCTGACGTGCTTTTCCACACACGTGTGCTCTCAGCACGGGTTTAGGGGCAGCCACACGACCACGAGGGGACACCTGAACTCCCAGCCCGGGGGAGAGGCGTCGTGTGCGGTGGTTTGGACAGTGCGTGTGGAGGAGTGGTGCTTTTGTTTTGCGAGCGCGGAGCCCTGGCCTTGGTTTTGTTGTGGCCAGAGTTGGGTTGAACTGCCACCCCCCCACCCCGCACTTCCTTTGTACACACTTCATAAGCAGTATCGCTCCACGCTCGCTATCGCTTGCAATCTGATAGCTTTTGTTTTGGTGGTGTCGGGTAGGAGGGAAGGAGGGAGGGAGTGTGTTTGTGTGTGTGTGTGTGTGTGTGTGTGTGTGTTGGGGGTGTCTCTGGGAGTGAGAACTCTCCACAGTGGCAGGAGAAGGGAGGGGGTTTGTTCTCGGGAAAAACTGTGGCATACTGATAGTTTTGAGATGATAGAGTAATTTGAACATGATTAAAAAGTTTAAATGCAGTCTCCGAGCTGGGGCTGGGGAGGTGAGGGCGTGCGGATGAGTAATGGTTGCAGAATGTATGCAGGTGGTGCCTATTAACTTTGAAAAATCACGATGGAGTCTTGAGTTAGCAAGGGAAGATGATGGAGACTGCGCAGGGCGTGCGGCCCCACCACTGGGGTAGTTAACAAAGACTTTTTCTATAAACAAATCCTTGAACTTCTTCTAAGAAATGTCTACTACGGAGTACGAGCAGATCTTTATAGAACTATAGCTGTTTACTGCCTGGAGGAAGGCGCAGACTGGGCCGACACACAAATCTGGGCTCTCCTGTCCTTTGTTTTCCAAACTTTGAACATACTGGGTTGGGCGGAAGGCTTCTGGCTCCCTTATACTCAAGCGTTTAGATGGTGTTTGGGGGCAGGGAGGATTTCTGGCCTTTAAGGACTAAATATGGTTTAGAAGGCACTACCAGGGAGTCCATTTTACTATGGCATCCTATTGGACTATGTGCTTTCTCTGCTTTGATTATTTATTAGAAGTTCTGAAATGCAAAAAGTAGCAGCCAGGGCCTGGCTTCTTTGGAGCAACATGCAGGCATCTGAAGCAGGTTCACTGTGACTGGGTCTTCATGAACAGTATTCTTTGTCTAGAACAAGGGTGGTAGGAGAAAGGTATTTTAACGTGTGTTGTTTTTAATCTGGTGATGACTGACCAAGTTCTTCCTAACCCTTGCTGAAAATGTGGTGGATGGCTAGAAGGAATCCTGGTTAGGGCCTGCTGAAGTCCTGACTCAAGCGGGTGTCTGCCCTTCCCTGTTTACAGTGGAAGGGGTTCGTGAAACACAGGAACCCCCCTCGAGCTTTAGTCTCAAAGGTGCTAGCCCACTAAATCCGGAGTAAGTCTGGGTCCCGACAGAGTTGGTCTTTGAGCCATGCAGTTTCACTTGGTGGCTTAGGGATTGATTGGCGATTCTTTGGAGTGTGACAGCAGTGGGGTGCTTCCATCTTTAACTGTGGACTGTGGAAGTTTCTTGAAGAGAAGTTAGCCTTGCAGACTTGTTTGCTCTGGGCAGGAGGCTGAGCAGAGCTTCTGAACAAGAGAGTTTAGGAGTTATGAGTGGCAGCCAGATAATCTAGGACTGTTTTCTGTTTTGGAAATCAACATGCACTTCAGAGTTACTGTGGCCAGTCTCCTAAAAAGGATTTAGTCACCTTTCTTCCTAGGGCCTGGGAACATCCCATTGTCAGAGGAATGGAGGTCTGTGAGATGTTGGTGTTTAAAGAAGTCAGTTTTTTTTCGTACCTATCAGAAGGAGAACCCAGAATAAGAGCTTTTGAAAGAACGTAAATAGCAAATTATAGTTTAGGTCCTTCTGCAGGGAGTTAGGGAGTCAGCTGTACTTTGTGGAGGGGCGGGCCATGGGGACTCAGGACTTGAAGTTTATAAAGGTTTGCATTGTGAAAGGATTAGAAAAGAACAGCTCTGTGAACTATGCCAGGACATTGAAAATATTACAGATAGAGAAAGAAGTCAGCTACAGAACGCGAACTATCCCATGATCCCGTTGATGTGAAATGTTCAGTCTACAGAGAGAAATTGATCCCCAGGTGCTGGGGGAGGACAAGCTGGGGAACTGAGTGCTAAAGGCTACAGGGGTATTTTTGGGGTGATGAAAATGTTCTAACCTCGGTTTTTGGTGATGGTTATACAACTCTGAATATACTAAACAGCAGCAACAGCTACAAAAACCTTTGCATTGCACTGTGTGTTTGAAAACACTTGTCTCAGGGTAGGTGATAATATTCGAACTCATTTCTTTTTTTTTTTAATTACAAAGATTGAGAAGAATGCATTGTGCCACCTAGGACGTAAGATTTGACTAAATAGATTATTCAGTAAACATTAATGCAGGTTGGTGTTGCTCTTTTTTTTTTTTCCTTTTCTTTTCTGAATTCATGAGCTTTGGAGATCCGTGAATTAGTGCACTACAACAAATTGACAATTGAAATTGTCACTGCAGGATCGGGTGCCAGGCAAGAAATGGACACACAGATAAAGAGTGTTGGTCATTCTGTGATTCTTAACAGTAACAATCTTCACACTGAATCCAAACTGATGGTCTGTAGGGTTTAGGAGCCCAGGCAAGGGGCCTGTTCGTGCCTACAGCCTTCCAACAAAGAAATAATGTGTTGTTTTGAGCAGGAAGGGAAGTTCATCTCTCCTGTATTAACTACAAGTGGTAGTGACGGCAGAGAACGAACTACTGCTTTTTTCTTTTTTTTAACTTAGAAATTTTATTTCTTGAATACCCACTACCTGAGTTAGATGGGTCTTGGTTACAGTTGTTTAGGAGCCTATTGCCTTAAAAAAATTAAATGAAAAGTTAAATTTTCTTAGAACAGAGATTTAAGAATACAGTCAATCGGTTTTGTTTTTAAAGAACTGTTGTGCTTTTATCTAAATGTACTTTGCCTTTTCCGTAGGAACAGACATAGAAAATAATATTTGCATTGGGTTTGGCCTTTGTCTCAAGGTTGTTTATTGTTGAATATATTTCCTGCCCTTGTTATTGTTGCAAGGTAGGTCAGTAATGAGCATCAACGGCCTCCCTCTCTCCCCCCTCCCCCTCCCTCCTCCTCCCCCATTCCCCCTTGAGGTACTTTTGTTTTCTTTTTAATCTGGTTTCATTTGATTTGTAAGAATGTACTTCCAGGAACTCGATCTAGCTAGCAGTTAGTGGGCACCTATGTATGAAAGCTGAACTAGTGCTAGATATTGAATTCACCAACAGAGAAAGGACTTTCTTTGCTGCTGCCTTTGGGGCATTTTCCATGTATTCACATGGAAAGAAGTTACTTGAAAAATCAGACCCCCCCCCCACACCCACCCAGACCTGGCGTGCAGCACCCATGTTGAAATCCATGCTGGGGCCCTTTAAAAACATCTTTGTAGGTGTGGCTGGTCTGGTGGGCAGCCAGTGCTACACTGTTCTTACACTATGATAGGCTCCCTCATATTGGAATTTCACTGTAGACCATAGCATGCGGGTATCCGCCTGCCTATCAGGCATTGTTGTAACACGGAATCATAGTTGTGGTTAAAACTGTGCATATGGTATAATGGGTCTTCTGGTGTGTAACTCTAGCACTCAGGAGTCTGAGGCAGGAGGATCACCAGTTTGAGGGCAGCCTGTGCTACACAGTGAACCCCTGTCTCAAAATCAAAACATCAACAAAATAAAAATTAGTCACATGTATGTTCCTAAGTGTTGCCTGACATGGTTCACGTTTCAGGAAAGGTGGGACCAGTTTCTGAGGCGCTCCTCCATGTATACATTGCTTCCACAGCTTTAAGATAACCATTAGGAAGTGTTCAGGGTTTCAGATCTTTGTGATTTAAAAATGGATGGACTGTTTTTTTAAAAGTATGAGGGGTAAGAATGAGATGAAGAGGCAGTAACCCCTTAAGACTTTTTTTTTTAATCACAAAAGCATACAGGGCCAGGTTTTCTCTGGGTTGTGATTTTCCCTGGTTTGTTTTCAAAGCTCACTTAAAACTCAACTCCAGTTCATAGAGGAGGTGTTTGTGCCTGGAGGCCAGCTTGCTTTGAGCGCTCTTCTTAGCCGCTGTACGACAGGTGCTATCTGAGCCCTAGAAACAAGCTCTTTTTCAGTTGCACCGAGTCTGTAACAGTGACACACGTGCTGTGGCTACGGCCCTTCTCCGTCCAGGATGTTCTGAAGGAAATGCTGAGCACTTGAAAAGACAACAGACTGTACAGTGGAGGATGCACTCTGTGCCTCCCTCGGGTAAATAGCTTTTGGCCCCAGGTCAGCAAGAGGAAGTTTTCCAGTTCCTTATAAAGATGTGTGATTTGGCTTATACTTAGGATGGATGCAGTCCTACTGTTTTGTGACACTGAGATCTGTGGACATTGAGGGGAACATAGCTGGTGTCTGGTATTTGCAAAGATTGTAATTAAAATATGTACATATGCCCTATCTCAGTGCCCTCACCCCATGGATCTGATTTGTTCAGAGACTAGGACATGGGTTTGTAAAAAAAAAAATGGTTAGTAAGCAAAGGATCTTTAAAAATAACTTTGGCACGATGAAGTTCATTGCTTTTGTTAAAGTGTTTGGGATTATTAGGCTAGGAACAGTGTCTTTGGGTTTGGTGACTTTAGAATTTTTGAAGATGCCTCATTTGTACTCAGGTTTACATTTCTGCAGGTTTCCTTTCCATATGTGCCGGTTTCACTTAGGTTCTCAACATGATGGATTTCAGAGTCTTAAGGTTGATATGTCTCAAATTGAGAGTCCATCCACCACCTTAGTCCTTAAATACATGCCCAGTACTCACCAGGCTCAGTTCTGTAGGTTAGAAACACTGATACTGTAGCGACTCTTACCATTCAGTTTTCGAAGTATAAACTGAACCATAGAAATATTGCCGTGTTTGTTTTAAAGAACTAAGCAGCTAGTAAAAAAGGCTTTAATTTTTCTTTCTTTTGGGTTCCAGACTGTAAGGATTTATAAACTCACAGATTGCTATTCAGACTTGACTTGAATAGCACAGAGAGTGGAGTCTTCTGTGATGAGGGTTGAACAGCTGGGGCTACAGTAACTTCCACAGGATAACGATGCTGCCTCTTCCGTTTTATATTTAGCCTCAGCTTGGTTCCTGCTGGTATGGGATGTGTTCCTGAAGCTTAGGGGCCATCCCTCCTATGCTTCCTGATGGGCCTGACACTTAGAATTTCTTATTTGGAGCGTCTGCTGGCCAGCCACGGAGGGAGAATGGAAGTGTGTATTGCATAGAGAAAGACACCAGTCTCAGAATTGTTTACTTTGCAATGGAATGACAGAAATGGCTTTTTTCAAGAACCAGTTTGTTTACTTGGCTTTTTTTTTCTGGAGATGGTCTTGCTGTGTAGCCTGCCCACCTCAGCACCCTGAATACTAGGATCACTCCTAGACCTGTGCCACCATACTTGGCTAGAACATTTTAAAAAGGATTTTAGAAAGCAGTTTATCGTTATTGTAGAAAAATTCCTGGTGGTAGTGGGAACTGGAAACTTAAAACTTCATTCTCTACTTCTCATCTCACTGCAAAAGTTAATACCAGTTGCCCACAGTTGTGCATGTGTGTGCATGTGTGTGCATGTGTGTGCATGTGTGTGCATGTGTGTGCATGTGTGTGCATGTGTGCATGTGTGTGCATGTGTGTGCATGTGTGTGCAGATGTGCATGTGTACATGCACCCATCTGGGTTGACCAACTGTGGTGCATAGCTGGTGGGCTCCTGTGTACTTAAATGTGCCAGTTTCTTCTTAATCATGGCACGTTCTTTAAGCTGGCTCTGGAGTTGTCACTTTTAAACTAATCTTCACATGGGTAATAAATATGTTTTATGATATTAAAGCAGAAATATTGGGTAGGCCGGAACTTGAAGGTTCCTGAGATACTTTGCATGTCTGCTTTTGCTTGTCTATAAATTGATGATTGGGAGTGTTTCTGATTGAGTGAATGAGAGACATTACCAATTTAAGTCACTTTAAGGCACAGAAGCCAGATGGTAATTAGGTAGCAATGAGTTAATTAATATACAGGAATTTTCTTCTAATTTGAATTATTTTAGTAACCTTTGATAATTAACTGAAAAAAAAATAGGAAGTATCTGTAGAGATTCCAGGTGACGGCTGTCCATCTGGTTGACTGGAACTTTAGTGAGAGTATTCTGAGTCACTAGCTGTCCACTATATTTAGATAGTGAAGTCTTCATCAGTTGTGCCCATGTTCATCTGTGTCGTATAGTGTTCATTCTGTCCACCGGTTTTCCCTGGACGTTACTGTACTGAAGTAATACACAGGCTCCCAGACTCGGGGAGCGCCGTTGGTGGGCCCACTTCTGGGAGTTATTGGGTTCATGGTGTATGTTTAGCCACAGCATAGAATAGAATAGTTGAATCACAGGAATGTACTTTGGTACAGAGTGGCCTTTCTCAGTTGGATGCTCTATTTTCAACATTTCTTCTAACGTGAGTTTTTCAAGCACTAAGATTGGCTCAGGGCAGAAACTCAAGTTAACCTCGGCTCTGCCGCCTGCCCCTTTCTGAAGAGACTGCTTAATTGAATGTTTCCTCTTAACCTCACCCAGTGTCTCCAGATCACGAAGATTTGCCGTTTCTGGCTCCTCCTCCGTCCAGTCCAGACCTGCATCTCAACCCTTAGAGTACCCTTTGAGGGCGTTCTCAGTCTGGGAGCATCCCTGGGCTTCGTGGTACTTGCCAACCCTGGGTCCCCACAGTGTGCCGCAGCTGAGTCCCCAGTTTTAAGGAGAAGTCCAAGCCACCCCCCCCCCCACATTTGGGGCTGTAATACATTCTTAACAAGATGCCATTGCCAGGCTCCAGAGTGATTTCCGGAATCCTCCAACACTGCCCGAGCATCTGCGAGAGCAAGGTGCGGTGTCCCTCTACCCTGGCTTTCGCTCTGTCTCTGTGGCTTAGTGAGGTGTCCACCTCCCTCCCCACGCTGGACACTGGGATGTCGCCTGGGTCTAGATTGCTTTTAGCTGTTCATCAGTTCTTTGATATAAAACATGCTATTTAACATCTCTGAATTTTAACAAGTGTGTGGAGACTCAGAATGACTGTGAAAGCTTTCTCCTTGTCTCACTAAACAGCCAAGTAAAATCACTTATTTTTTTTACTATATTGAGAAGATTCAGGAAAATTTGGGGAGGAAATGTGGTTTTTAATTTTCATTAGATTTTTTTGGGGGGTGTCAAGTTTTGAGTGTTAGTACTGTAAAGTTGGGCCATCGTATGATGTCGGTTGACTCCTCCCAGCCCCCAGGACTTTGTAAGATTATCACAGGTGAGAGATGTTGTCCTTTATTTTCTAACGTTGCTTCCCTCTCCTTCATGTGAGGCTCTCTGCCATTTGCCTAGCCGCATAGACCTAGCAATTCCCCTTCCTCCCTTTAAGTTCAAACACCGTAGGGCTCATTGGCAGTGATGCCTTGTGTCTTGTTCCTCGAGTGTTACTACTTAAATGACAGAGGAATCAAGAAAGAGGATGGTTTGAATGTCGGTTTCTTAGCAGCTCAGGCGAGTTAGTCTTTCTGTGGCCTTGTCTCCTCATCTGTGAAACAGAACTTTACGGATGCTCTGCATGTTTTTATTCATGAAATTAAACGAGTTAGTGTTCTTGTCAAGTGCTTTTAGATGAACCTAGCACCTACTAAACCCTTGGGCCCGAGCGGCTTCTGTCTTACAGATGTGCCATCATCAAACAGATTTTTTTTTTGTAGTGCTGGCAATATAGGGCACACTCCCTGTTTTCCACTCTTAACTGTGTGAAGCACACAGTAAGTGCATAGTAAATTATGTATTTTGTAAGAAGATTTCTCTTTGCTAAGGTGCTTCATAAGGCTGAGTTCTGCTTATAAACTAGTTATGTCAGGCTGGCCAGATGGCTCAGGTGAAAGGCATTTGTCAGCAAGCCTGGAGACCAGAGTTTGATCCCCGAGACTGGTGGAAGGGGAGACCCAACTCTCAAAGGCTGCCTTCCTACTTCCACAGTGCTCTGCAGTATCCCCCCCCCCAAAAAAAACCCCGAAACCAAATAAATACATAGAATAAAAATATGCTAAAACCCAGCCAGGCATGCTGGCACAGACCTTTAATCCCAGCATTTGTGAGGCAGAAGTAGAGGCCGGTGAATCTCTTTGAGTTTGAGGCTAGCCTGGCCTAAGAGTGAGTTCCTGACCAGCCAATGCTACATAGTGAGAACGTGTCTCAAAACAAAAACAAAAACAACCCCCCCAAACAAACAACTAAACCCTTCTAAGTTGTGTCATTTTATTTTTTGTCCTGTAAATGTGGGCAGCTCCATTCAGCTCGCCTTTCATTCCACAGTTCTGTTTGTCAGAGTTTCTCCCTTAATCCCTTCTTGTTAGTTTCTTAGATGTGTCCTGTGTGCACGGTGTCCATCTTACCAATGCATAGTCGCCATCTAGTGGCCACATGGGAAATTCAGCCACCCCTGTGACTGAAGAGGACGATGAGGACCAATCCCCTCACCTCAAATTCCCCAGCTTTTCTTTGCTGGTGTGACTCTTGGGAAATGATTGCAAAGAAAATGTGGATGCTTCAGGCTTTAGTGATCACTAGACTACTGTTGAGGATATAGCTTGTCCCACTGTTCAGTGAGCAAGTCACAGATTCAAAGTCTTCCAAAGCGATGTACACACACACACACACTCCCTACAAACCCAGGCAGAGTTGTGTCTTACAGTCATAAAAGTACAACCAACCCCCTCCCCCGAGCCATGAAACTTTTTTATGTGTAAAGTTTAAACATGTTTCTTTTGAGATGAGAGATTGAAACAGCAACAACAACAACAAAACTTCTGGGACCAGCAGGAAAAGCAGGTAAAGGTGCTTGCTGCCAGAGGACCACCTCTAGAAGCCAACCCAGAGAAAGGACAGAACCGATCTGTCTCTGCAAGCTGTCCTGTTAGCTCCGTATGTGAGCTGTGGCGCGTGAATGCCCCCCTCCCAAACTAACGTAAGGGACGGATAAAAAGAAAGACTCCGGATTCATTTTGAAGTATATAGCAAGGTCTGTCCTTCATCGCTGTGCATGTGTAGGTGGCAGCACTTCCAGGCTGCTCTTGATATGTGTGTCCCCTTGGGCTGCTTCATGTAGTCAAGATGTTCACCCAACAGACACGGTAACGAGGAAATCACAGACAGCTCTGTTACTGCTGATCGTCAGCCCTGCGCTGGCTGCACTTCATTATTTATTTATTTTTCTTCTGTTTGTCCTCAGATTTTATTTATAAATTTCAGGAGCCACGCTCCCATATCCTCAGCGACACTGTATCTAGTGGGTATGTTCCTCCATGGTTGCTTTTTGATTTTCTTAACCTGGAGATCATTTGCTGGGCTTAGGACTTCTGTGTGCTCTCCTCCCAGACATCTCGAGCAACCTCACCCTCTGTTTCTCAAGCAGACACTGAATATTGACAGAGATGCAAGACACACTTGATTTTGACTGCCCTAAGTTGAGAGAGCACAGTGTTTAATAAACGTGTGTTCTGTAATGAAAGCCTCCTTCTCTAAGGTGTGTAGGAACAATTGACGGCTCATTGGTTTGCCCTGTGCCTGGGGCAGCCCTACTACTCCTACGACCACTTTGCTCTTTGATACTCCAGCCAACAGTTGGTTCTGCAGGTAGGACTCTGACTTCTTAGAACGATGCCCTGAACCTGCTTTCCCCTACCATCAGGGAATGCTTGCTGGGTAAGAGGGACTCAGGAAATGGCAGATTTCTTAAAGGGACCACTGTTGCCCCATTCACTTGGATACACTGTTCATTTACAGTGAATATTTTCTTATCTCATCCTTGCCTTGGTAGCTTATCACACCATTTACTACTACATAGAACTTAGAAGCAATAAAATATCTTTTAAACCATTGGTTAGACCTTTGGTTCTTGGAGGTGAACAAAAACATTTTTAGAACTGGAAAGGATGTTTGCAAGTCTATTTTTGTGTGCCTGAGGTTGGTGACAGTGTTCCTTAAGCTTCTTATGGATGAGAAGAAATGAACAATCCACCATCACCAATTCATTTGTTAATAGTGTGCATTCAGTTAGTGGGGAGCTAGCTGCCTGATTAAAGGTGGCTGTCTTCATGTTGGATGTGGCTGTGTGTCCGTCTCTGATGGAGCCTCAGATCTGGTGGATTCTATTCCTGATGCTGCTGCTGCCGCCGATGGCTCTGCTTTTCCTTAAGGAGTGACCCCAGGGCCTAGAGGTGTTGTAAGGCTATTTCAGCCTTCACATCCCAAAACAAGGGAAAGAGAGAAGGAGACAGAGACAGACAGACACACACACACACACAGAGATGATTCCTAGTGAGCTTTATTTGGAACTTTGCAGACTCATGTGGGAAGTTTGCTTCTATTTCTTGCACAATTTTCTTGATGAGATCAGCAAAAAATTCTTGAATTCCATCAGGGACAATAGCCAGGTCTTGGACTCTTGTCCTATAAGTACCTGACAAGGCCAATCTGTCATAGGGCCATTGTGCAAGTGAAGCCTGCCTCCTTTACAGCTCCCAACAGGACTTCCTTCTCTGGGATGCTGTAAGGACATTCCTGACCTTAATAGCCAAGAAGTCATTGCTAAAGGTGTGATGTTCCTCAGGAAGCATTCAGGGTGAGCTATTTATTGTAGAAAATGCAAACATAATCATTGAACCTAGTATGTTTATTTGAAGTGTGACTTTTTATGTGAAAAGCATTTTCGTAAAAAGCACCACTGAGCAGAGTAGACAAGGCATACAGACGTACATGCAGACAAAACACCCATACACATCAAATAACAATTTTAGAAAATCTAGACTTCTGAATCTTACGTCAGCCTTTGGAAGCATGGTTCAAGGCTGTGCCCTCAGATTGGTGGGGAAGATATAAAGCCTTGTTTTCTGTGTCAAGACTTAGTGGCCCTTTCTCTCTCTCTTATCTCCAAAAGTTTGTTGTCTTGTTGGGAACTACAGGTGGGGCAGCTTTAGCTTGAAATCTGAAATATTAACAAAATCCAGAACCTGTATCCGTGCTGTCAGTGCTTAGAAAGTTCCCGATTTTAGAGCATTTTGGATTTTCAGATTAGGGATACTCAGCTGGCAGAGTCTACACAAATGTTCCTAAGTCCAAACAGCTCCATCTCTGAAGCCCTGCTGGTTCCACCATTTCAGATGCTGTGAAACAGTAATAGGCAGTTTATGTTCAGCACCAAATTACAGGATCTGAGCTAAAAAAAAAAAAAAAAAGGCTTGGGCTTCTGAGGCCCAGCCTTTGAGCTGCTGAGTAGCCAAGGGAGCTTCAGTGTGCCTCTGGGGTTGAAGTCAGAGTGGTGGAGACAGTGCCCTGGAAGGTGGGGCAGGTGGCAGCCTGCTCAGATGCAGTGGAACGTGGGTGTTGAGTGATGGGTGGATCATGGGGACCTTTAGAGCCTTTTGGAGTATTGCGATCAGAGCTGTAAGAGCTTCCAGGAGCTGCCGTGGTTCTCGGGTCCTGGAGACTGGTGATGGTATAGACTGGGAGGCAGTGAGCGTAGGGCCAGGGAGGGACGAGTCGTCTCCAGACCCAGGATCTGAGGAGCAGGAGCTCCCTGCATAATGACCTGGCTCCGTGGCTCGGGAGTGAGTGATGAGTTCCTCCCTGTGTTGTGTTGCAGGAGGAGCTAGTGAGATGTGACCCTGGGCACCGAGCAGGCCTTTTAAGGCAGCACCTTTGGGCACAGGATGGGGACTGTACTTCTAGTGGGACCTTTCACCAGAAACTTTTTTTGGAGACTGCAGAATTTACCTTTCTGATTAAAACTGGACTTAAGGAAAGTGGCGAGGTCATGGCCAAACATGCCTCTGTTCTCCGAAAATAAATGTCCCAGCTTTCCAGGCAGGCCCTCCTGCAGTTGGTTGCTGGGCGCCCCTTTCTGAGTTTCAGGGCACCTTAGGCCAAAAAGGACTCTTGATTGCTTCCAGGCTGGGTCAAGTGGGCCCGAGGCTGGCCCTGCTCTGTGCCACAGCAGTGACCTTGGCTCCCAGTGGCTGAGACAAGGAAGCGGCCCCTGCTCTCCTGTGGTGCCAGCCAACATGGTAGGATGGTTTCCAGCCCTTGCTGTGTGAGCCAAGAGGAGTGATTTGTTTAAATGGGGATGCCAACGCTGTGTCCCAGTCTGGTTGCTACTGGGGCTTTTTAACATGCACTGTTTTGTGATTTTTAAATGGATTGGGCACATTGTGATTCTTGATGAGAAGCAATTGCACGGCCTCAGCCCAGGATCAGAGCTCCCAGCTGCCTGCTCTGCAACGGGAACTGTTCATTTTCACTCACAACTAGAGTGTAAGAACGGGGTAATGCGTGAGGCGCCCTAGGGAGGTGGTTATCGCTTTGTCTGTGGGCCTTTGCGTGCGGGGTTTTTAGTGAATTCTGAAATTTACCACATTGAATGACTCCCTCCCCTGACCCCATGTTCAACAAAGTAGGTTTCAGATCATTTTGGTCCCTTCCTGCCTGCTTACCCCCCCCCCCCATTTGCTTGGTGGACTTGGTTCAATCCTGAGCTTAGAAAGAGAGCCTAGAGCTAGAGTTCTGGTGATAAGCTGTGTCTGGTTCACCCTGCTGCTTTACTTTCCTCATCTAGAAAATGGGAGGGAACAGTGATACCACTTTCTCGGTTTCTTACAAGTACTTTGAGAATGTTGGTGGGCAAAGCCCTTGAACTCTGCCTGTTGTAGACACCAGGAGGTGGCTGATGTCATTCTTCAGGGTAGAGGGGATACACAGTAGAAGTGATTACTCCTGAGGGGAAAGGGAGAGCGCTTTGCTGAGTGTACACTGATGTGATCTTAGCTGCCTTTGCTGATTTTGACCATGCCAGTTTCACACCCTGCCAGGGGATGGAAACATCCTTCCATCCTTCATCCATCCACCCCTCTCTCCCTTCTGACCCTGCTCCTGTCTTCCGGGGGGAAGGACTGAAGCATCTTCTTCCAGAAGACAGATTTGGGTTCCAGTACCCTCTAAAGAAGGTTCATGGACCCTGCCCAAGGGGTCAGGTGGCAGAAATGAATGATAGATGCATTATGGTGTGTGCAGAGTTTTGTGTCCCTTTGCTTTTTCTCTCTTTCAAGAATGGGGCAGTCACTGGAGGTCACATAGCTTCTAGGTAAGAGCCAGATCAAGGGGCCAAGTGTGGTGGGGCACACCTTTAACTCCAGCACCTACTTAGGAAGCAGAAGATGTATTTCTGTGAATTTGAGGCTAGCCTGAGCTATGGAGTTAGGCCTTTTTAAAAAAAATTAAATAAGGGTGGGGTTTACATTCCTAGACAGATTTAGGATACAGGATCTGAAGTACAAGGATCTATATTTCCAGGTCACTGGTTAGATTGGCTAATGTTAAGAATAGGACAAGTTGAAATCCTTTGGTTCTTGTACATCAAGGGCTTCCCATAGTGTTAGGAGTTCCCCAAGATACAGAAGGGGAAAGCTTCAGTGACACTCTGACACATTGTACATGATAAATATGTTCTTGCAAGACAGCCTTCCTTGAAGGCAGGGCAGTAGCTGGCCTCTTGCCCTGTTCTGGGTTCCACGGGTCCCCTTTCCTCAAGCCTAGGCCTGCTTCAGTGTGGACTTGCTAGGTGTTTCCAATGAAGCATGTTTTGAGTCTGGACCACTCAACCACCTTCACAGATCATAGTCAGTAATGGTACTGTTTACCTTTGTAACCAAACATCTCTTAGGAGTGATTCCTTTGGCTTAAAATTAATTCCTCGAGTGCAGTAAGCCCCTGAAAAGATGTTAAGTTACTACTAATCATTGATGAACTGAAGTCATAGCCACAGCTGGTACCACTTCATACCTCTTACTGTGATGTTGTCGGAAAACCAGGCAGTGGTAACAAGCATAAGCCAGGATGTGGAGACATCGGGGCTGTGTGCCTCAGCAATGTAAATGCTGGATGTGGGAACACGGTATGGGGTCCTCCAACGTTAGCTCCAAGTTGCACATGATCCAGCTATTGTACTTCTGAGTCTGTTCCCCAAAGTGAAAAACAGGGCCTTAAACAGCCATTTACACACGAGTATTTGTGTTATTGAGAGTTTTTAAAGGCCAAGGTGTAAGCAAACCCCCGTTCATGCAGATTGAATACACAGGATGTGACATACGTTGTTCATACTTAGGAGGAACGTCTGTTAAGGGCTGTCGGGGGGATGTGAAGTGCCCAGAATGTGAAGTGAAACTTGAGTTGTATGTATTTCATTATGTTTTTTTTTAAAGAAGAAAAACTGTCCGTCTAAATGGACAGTAAGAATGGACCAGGTGGGATGTGGGAGAGACTCCAGACCAGTGCCCTCTGAGCCCTCATTGGAGACAAAGGGGCAGCTGGGGAGCTGAGCATCACAGGGTAGGTAGGAGCTGCCTTTCACAACAGTCACACAGTCCTCCGGACACTTTTCCTCCCAAGGAAACCAAATCCAGAAGTCAGACGCTCGTGCGTGCCATCGTTGTTGTCACACGTGAAATTTATTGCTAATCAGCCGTGTGACGTGTAATTGCTTTTTCATTTTCTCATTTTTCCAGAAGAGAGGCTTGTTTAGATATTTGGGGTCCCTCCTTGGTGACACTGGAAGTTTTTCATTTGCTTCGACAGCTCAGTTTTTATTGCAGATGGACTGCCCCATCATGTAGGGGGTGAGAGGATTAGATTGGTTACTGTGTCTTGAAAGGAGAAGCTGGCCAGAAGCTTCTCTTCGTAGGTGAAGAACCCACAGCACTTTCTGGGCCTGTGCTGCTTGAGGTCACAGGACACACACCGTGGGGCTTAGGCCAGCATTGCCTCAACACCTCTCCAGAATGTACTCTCTGGGGCCAGCCCTTTGGACGTGGTTCTTAATCTAGTTTAACAAGGCACAGGACTCAGGCCTGGACCTGCTGAATTCCAAACAAGACTGAGGTAGTCGAGCCTGTCTGGCAGCGAAAGGAGCTTCCTCCACCCCACTGACCCACCACAGCTCCTCTTGGCCTGTGATCCTGGGGAAGAACCATCGTTCTGTCTGCAGATGGACTAGTACTTCCCCGAATGTCAGTGGCAAACCTTCTTGCTTTCCTCCGGCCCTCTCCAAATGGTCAAGCCTGCTTGTCTGTGTGTCTGCTCCATCTGGCCATCCTACTGGAGGCATTAAACAGCCAAAGGTGGGCAAACCCTTCTCTGGCTGGGTGATGGGCTCCTGCAAGGCCGTGTAGCTATCTTGGTCATCTCTGGCTGCTGTCACAAGTTAGGCTGAGTGGCTTAAACAGACACCTCTCAGTAGTTCTGGAAACTCCATGTCCAGCATCAGAGTATCATCTTGTTCAGTTCCTAGTGAGGGCTGATTACTTGTCTCACAGATAATAAATGTCTTTTTGCTGTGTTTTCATGTGGCAAGGAGAGCAAAGATCCCATCATGTGACAGTTCCCTCATGACCTCATTCAAGCCTCATCTTGTCTCAAAGAGCCCACCTTCTAATACCATCATCCCCCAGGGACTTGGGACTTCAGTCTGAATTTTTAGGGGCATCCAGTCATCCAGTCCACAATAATAAAGTGATGAGCTGTAGTTAGGGGTTCTCAAGGTCATGATTCTGTTTATGTTTAAGTTCTTGGCCAAGTCTGAGAGTCGATTGCAGATTAATTGTAAGACTGAAGTGAAGTTGGGCACCTAATTGTACATTGAGCCCTTTAAACCCATGGGCTCACATTCATGAATTCAACCAGGCATGGATCAGAAGTATTTTGGGGAAAGAAGTGTGCTGTACTGAGCGTGGAACCTTGTTTCTTGTCCTCATTCTGTAAGAAGCACAATCTAGCATCTGTTTGTACCAGGTACCGCAGGTCTTCTAGAGGTGATTGAGGGCATATGGGGAGAGGGGAGATCTGCAGATAACTTTGTATGAGGGACTCCTGAGACTGTGGTATTTGTATAGGGGATCCTGGAATCAGCCCTCCACTGATGCTCAGGGACCACTGCATGTGTTTTCAGGATGGCAGTGAGCACCTATTTTTTAAAAGTGGATGCCTTTTGAGAGGCACCCCCTTAATCGGGCAGCTACTCATGACCCCATCTCCCACTTTAGAACAGGTAAGTTGCTTATTTTCAACTCTTCAGGAGCTACCCAGAGGTCCATTATGCTCCAGGGGAGTTGTAACTTGAAAACCCAGTTCCACGTAACTCCCTGGCATGGTGAGTATGCTCTTATCTGACCTGTGGCATCAGGTCAAAAGTGGCTGGTCCCATCCTTCCCCAGGATCTGCTTTGTGTGGCCTGGGCTGCACAGGCTGCAGCAGAGCACAGGCCTACCTCTGCTGCTCCTTCAGAGCCCCTGAGACAGTGCCTCTTCCTCTCCAGCAGATCCAGAAGGCTGGGGAGGTGGCGGCTAATTGTTTATAAGCATTAACTGTTTACCAGTCATACTTGCTATTTTGGATCTGACCCTGCTATTATGCTGTTTGTTTCTGTTCACAGCTGAGCCTTAAGCTTGGGTAGATTTGGTGAGTCACTCCCATGATGGTAAAACCAGTATCGATCAAGCTACCCTGGTAATCTTGAGAGCCATTTAGAGAGATGAAACAGCCTTAAGGGTTTCTTCAGTTGACCCCCAACCCCAGGGTTTTTGTGCTCAGGTCAGGAGGAGCCCAGGGGGTGTTCAACATGCTTCTTGGAAGCCTTGTTCTGTTAAAAGAAAGGGGGCGGGGTGGGCAAGCCCCATAGAGTTTCTCTTCATGTCTGTTCTCCTGGTTCCCTCCAGATTATGTTTAGTGTTTTCAGGAGCCATGCACAGTTATTTGTGGGGAATCAGCGACTGTTTTACCCTCCACAGCTCAGGCTTTGAATTCCTGGGGTGTTGAAAGTTGATTCGAGTTGTCTGGAGGAGTAGATCTGCTTGCTGCTGTGGACTCGTTGGGGCTGGTGTATAGTGAAATGTTGAGTGTTGGAGAGCCAAGCAGGGTGTGTTGGGGCAAGAGGACATTGATTGGACCCTGGGAGTTCAGTCCTCCTACTCTGGCGCCCTTTAGGGCCATTAGCTCATACCCACCTTACTGAAGTTCCCTGGGGGGATTTGTCAGGCTGCCACCATTGAAGTGTGCCAGCTTTGATCAAGTCTTGAGGTGGAAGGACCTAGGGCCCTGAGAGATACTCTTCTGGCCCCTGTAGAAGCCTGATTTGTCCATGGTACGTGCGAAAGAGATTAGGTGTCACTGCATTCAGTGTCAACGGGCTGCAGAATTGGACTGATTGGTGTTGCGTTTTTCACGGAGTAGAGGAGCCCCCAAGTTGTTGGGCTGAGCTGGGTAGAGAGAATTCAGTGTGGTAGGCGTCGAGTGGAGAGGTAAATGAGGGTGTCTGATGTTCAGGGGCCTGCTGAAGGACGTAAGCTGTGTAAGACACAGACTTGCCTTGCAGAGTACTTACTTTGCCTTTGAGGAGTTGTCCTGTACAAACCTGTTGGGAATCCGAACAGACATTTGGCGCTGCTGATAGTAGAAACTGAGGAAGAGCTCACTGTGCAGGAAAGAGCCCGTGGAGGATCAGATGCCACTGGACTTGGGCTCAGAGCAGGGCAGGACAGGTGTATGGAACAATTCGGCCAGGGCCGGGTGGGAGCAGTTCAGAGGCCTGGTTCTGGAGATCCCGTTGTTTCTTTAGAGCAAAGGTACAAAGGACTTTTCAGTGTCTTTTTAAGCAACATGCTTGCAACTCCTGTTGCTTGACTAGGGCCTTACACCTTTTGGGGGTGGGATGTAGCGAAAGTAGGCGCAGGCTCTCCTGTATCCTGGAGGACCTCTCTGGCTTATTTCAGTGGGCCTTGCAAAGGCTGCTCTACATTGCTGTTGGACTCGGGTGTGTTGCTTGGGACAGGTTGACTCAGGATGCTGGGAAAAAGGCCTCTTAATGACTTTTTATCTTCTTTTTGCTTCCCTCCTAGGTCAGCATACATTTTTAAAACTTGTCCTCTAACCATCACCTGTTCATACAGCTGTGTGTTTGATCCCTATAGAAAGCAATGGGGATTATGTTATAAATTACAGTACCTTCCCAGTGGTGCCCCCCCATGCCCTACTCAGGGGTGTGAGGAAGAAGCCTCCACTTGAGTTTTTATCACTGTTTTTGGAGGCTCAGGAAGGTACGTTCTTCCACTTACAGCGCAACAGACCTAACCACAGTAGTGTCTGCTACCCGGTGGAGGGTTTGTTGTGTGTAGTCTTGGTGGAGTGAGTTTCGCCCCTGTCTGTTCCTTTGAGGTTCTTGGGCTAGAGTAAGAGCCCTATTCCCCCCCCCCCAGGTGTGAAAGCATTCTCGAATGTTGTCTCTCATGCCTTTGCCCTTGGCCAGAGGTAGCATTTCCCCAGGGAACAAATGATGGTTGTTTTCAGGCCGAATGGGGGACATTTGGAGATGTGAAGTGCTTAGGGTTCTCAGTGCACTCCAGGGTCAACTTTGGGGAGGAGTGACAAAGCTGAAGTGTGGGGCAACAGACTGTGTGTAGAAAGCTCTCCTCCCCTCTTAACAGAACAGGAAACAAAACCCCATTTGTAGAGGGCAAGTTCCAGCCGAGCATTTAATTATGGGGGTGACATTTGTATTTGGTGGGGGCATGGAGCCAGAGGCTGGGGGCTTACTGGCTGCCTCATTTTCTCTGGCTCTGTTCTCTCAAGTCTCAGCTCTTTTAAGATTTGAAAAAATAATGCAGAATGCCTAAGATTTTTTAAATTCCTGGCTTCAGAGACTTGACTACATAAAAGGACCAGGGTTTTTCTGGCTGGTCATTTGAGGATCTGCAGTTTCTCACTTCCTGATTCATAGCTTCCAGGGTTTGTAATGCCTGCAGGCTTCCCCCTCCCCTTTAAAAGCAGCCATTGACTGAAAAATAAATAGCAAAATCTCTACCAGAAATTCTACTTCCTGTTGTCATTGCCCTCTTGACAAATAGCTTTGCTGGTTCAAGCTCTTGTTTGGGCTTTTTCAAAGGAATTCTTGAACTCTTTCTGTTTGGATAAGCTGTATGGAGGCGATAAGTTAAAAGAACCCCGGCTTAATCAGCAGAGTGCAGAGCCTGCGTTGTAGGGTCTGTTGCTGGCTTTCCAGAGAGCCTGTGAACGTGATACAGGCAACAGGCATCTGTGCAGTTGGGGCAAACTGGTGTTTCTTACAGCACCAATTGTTTCCTCCATCACTTCTAGGGTTAATTTTTAAGAAGGTATATTTAAACACAAATTACCTTTGATGACCATAGAGGAATTAGGAATATTCTTGGAACAAGGGAGAGAGTTCCAAAGAAATCCAGTCAGTATCTGAATAGAACACTTCACATTCTCCCCACCATCTTCGAGGGTTCAGATCAGCAAACTCCTCCTGCAAGTTCAGATACTTCCTTGCTACAGAATTTATTTAAACCGTTTGAAGACTCTGGGCTCCTTTTTGCTAAATCGAGTAACATTTTGAGAAAGATGAAGCCTTTCTCAAGTTTTCCGGGGGTGATGCATTGGTCCTCAGGTGCCTATGGATACTCCACTCAACCCTGCAGGAGCCTAAGCAGTTGATACAGTGTATCTGGTGACACTGGATCAGAGACCTGATGCAGCTAACACACGTTTCCGGTGGGTTCCTAGTGTTCACTGTCTTGGTCCATAGCCAGAATGAATGGTTTTTCTGTGAAACTTGGTTATTAGCTGGGAGTGTCATAAAGAGCCTTTGCCATCCTTCCCTGACTGTGGGGTCCTTTTGGCGCTTTATACTGTATGATTAGTCGATACCATGGTATAGCAGTTGTACTGTATGTATCACTATATGGTTAATTGATACGCCACCTTGCGTACAGTTATCAGGTATGTGTAAGAGGCTGTATCATTGAATACTGTGTGGCTAATTGAAATACTGCAGTATTGACTATGCTGTGTGTGTCATTATAATATGTGGTTAATTAATACACTGACCAAACAGTCATGTTCTGGAGGGCTCTTGTTTCTGCACTCTCGGTGGCAGATAAGAGGTTGTCGTAAAATAAATGGGAGATGATCTTCCTTGTGTTTTGTTTTTTCTCATTTGCCCTTTTAGGAGAATGACCGGTCTCTTTGACTGCTGCCTTCTGGGGGTTCTCTCCACAATAGAAAATGGGAAAAAAATATAAAAGATCCCTGGGTGGTGACTTTCTGCAAAGTCACCCAAGCAGAAGTACTGTTAACTGCCAGCACAGCCTTGTGCATGGTGAATGGGCCCATAGACTCTGAATGCTGGGTCCATATTCTGTAATATGGCCACTCCCAGCTGCACTGTTGGCTAACAAAATTTTTCTAGTTTCTGCCTGTAGCACAGAACTTTTAGGATCTGAGGGCCCTGAATTGAAGGTGGCAGGAATCTGTGAAAGCTGCATCCATTCTGTGGGTGGGCTGATAAGTAAATACTCCATAAGCATTCCTTGTGCTTTGCCTGAGGCTAACATCTTTTTATTTTCTTTTTTCTCTCCCTTGAAATCTAATAAAAGTCCTTTTCTCCTCATTCGGTGAATTTTCCATAGTACTCAAAATTCTTCGAAAAACCATTTGGGAAAAGTAGTGAAGGCTTTATCCAAGGTGTTTGACAGACAGTGACTCTGGTAGTTCCTGGGATATTTGGTGCTATCTTTAGAAGCTAGAAAATCTGTGCTCAGAAATGTTATCAAGTCTTAGGTCTTTGAAGAATGGCCTTTAAATGATTATTGTAAGGGGGATCTAATTGTCATTGAAACAGAATTCACTATCAGACTGTATTGAGAAATGCCGTACAGGTAAAACTGCAGTGGTCACAATTGCTTGAACTAAATTGAAATAGGAAGGGCTGTTGAGATGGTTCAGTGGGTAAATGTGTTTGGCACCAAACTGGAGTTCCATCCCCAGGACCCACATACCGTGAAGCAACTTGTGCAGGTCGCACCCCCTGTGGCATGTAATCCACATATATGCATGCACATAATAAACATATTGCAAATGTAAAATAATTGAACGGTAAGCCCCAGAAAAGCAAGAAATGTCGCTCATTGTGGGGGTGTGATGGTTTCTGACATGAGGTAGATGGCCTATAAATGTAAGCTAAGCCATGGATATCCTGAGTATCATCAGGTCGCAGACTGGATGACAAAAGCTTGTTCCTTCTGGCACCCATGTACGGAGGAGAGCCCAGTTCTCACAGCTCCGACCATCGCTTCCACAACTGTGCCTGCACACAACACCTCAGTAGTTTCACATGTGGAATGTGTAGGCATGATGAGCATTGAACCTTTAATTAGGTACAGATTTGTCCTCCACCTTCCACCCAGCTATTTTATTATGTCTTATGCTCTCCCCAAATTATAATAGCACTGAATGGTTATTAAGGGAAAATGAGAAAAATATAGTTAGGTTAAAAAGGGAAAATTATCAGTAACCAGCCAAGAGGTAACTTTACCATTGCTATTTTCTGTCATATTTTCCTAAAGGGCTCTGGTACTCCAACTTGTGTATATTCATTTATATATTTAAAAATATATCATACTATATATATTACATTATTATCATTTTCCCATTTATCAGCACACTGTATTTCTGTTTGTTACATTATGCCATTTACATCTGGTATATAGTGTCTAAGGAGATAATTACAATTTTTAACAAAAAATGATTCTACAGCTGCAAAATTTAAGCATTTAACACTTTGCACTATTATAAAGGAATGATGCGCTGTGGTTGATGTACTACTCTGGTTAATTCTTTGAGGAAAATTTGTAACAGTTTTTTTTAGCAGGGGGTGCTAATATTTTACGAGAAGGGAAGAGGGGAGAGAGAATGTTTGAGTGAATCAGTGATTGATCTCCGATAAATATTGTCAGAGTAATCTCTAGGAAGCTCCGGATTTCAACTTCAGAAGCAGTGCCATCATCTGTATTGAATGCTAAAAAGAGTCTTGCAGTTTCAGCGCTAAAAACATTGTATCTCCATGTTTAAATTTTTAAAAATTGCTAGTAGAATTTTCATCACTCAGTTTCCATGTTTTACTAACATTATTTTCTGTGGCTTTAGGATTTAATTTGTCACATGATCTCTTCTCCATTCCTGCTTTTTTTTCCTTTTCTTTTTTACAGTTACACTTGTTGACTGACAGCACTTCATTTGAATCTAGAACCACAGCCTGTGTGCTCTTAACTCCTAATTCAGGATGTGTTTAATACTTGACACTTTGAGGTCTCGTTTGTTCCCTCCTTTCCTTTTAATGTCTAAGACTTAGAAATGTATCCCATACTTCAGTTGTGTGGGATGTCTACTCCCGACAGTTCATTTTGTTCTCTTGATGTGTTTGCCATGCTTCCTTCACTGCTCTTTCTAGTATCTTGTACATTAGAAGTACTTCCCAGCCTTTACTGCTGATAACAGCCCTGTAGTCTCCTTACACGTGTTACAGCTCGAGGAATCATCCATTCCTGTGAACTTACAGTATGAGTGTACACAGGTGGTTTTTTAAAAGTGTTTCTTACCATGTTCCCCAAAATAGGAAAACCCAACCAAACCAAACCCCAAGTCCCAAGCCAAGATTTTGGATTTTGATTATGGTGGTTAGTAAATCAGTTTTAGGAAAAATAACATTTCCAAAATACTTGAGCTTTTCGTGTAAGGGATGTTATTTTTCTCTATTCGTTCGGCTTTTATTTCCAATCATGGAGGTCTTGTCATTTTCATCTTGGTTGTTTCTGGATATTTTTTTAACTTGCAATATGTTTTATTAAATTTAATGTAACAGTCTTAATTATACCAATTTTAAATATAACATTTTCATCTTTATAGAACAGAAAAGCATAAACAAGATAGATGATTTTTCATACAAAAGTTTGTACAAATTTTGCTAAACGTTAATTCGAATTAGATAATAAATATGTTAGTACTTAACAATGTGTCCAAGTCAGGTAAATGTGGACAACAATATTATTTGTTTGGCTATTCAGGTCTCCAACCCTGTTTTATTTTATGCTTCTATGTTGGAAGATGGAACTGTTGTGTTTCTGGATATTTAACACCTAATTGCTAATGTAAAAGGACTCTCGACTCCCCATTGTATCATTTCTCTGATTACTGATTTGCATCTGCTGAGAAAGCTATGGTATTTTGTTGATATATCTTGCAGTACCTAATTCATTGATTGTTCCTCTTGTAGGAGTAGTCCTTTCGAGTCCCCTGATTTTTCCTGTGCACAGGATCATTGATGGTTAGCACGGATACTTCTGCATTTCATCTGCCTTATCTGTTTAAGGTCTCGTGATATTTAGGAATTGTCCTAGTTGCCTTTCTATTGATGTGATAAGACCATGACCAAGGCAACTTAGAAAAGAAAAGGATTTAATGGGAGCTCACAGTTGCAGAGGATGAGTACATGACCACCATGATGGGGAGGCATGGGGGCAGGCAGGCAGGCAGGGGACTGGCACAACTGAGAGCTTATATCTTAAACATAAAGGGGAGGGAGGGAGAGAAAACTGGAATGGTGTGGTTTTTGAAACCTCAGAGCTCCCCCCCCCAGTGATATACTTCCTCTAACAAGGCTACACCTACTCATCCTTCCCAAACATTTCCACCAATTGGGATCAAATATTCAACTATAAGAGCTTATGCAGGGCATTCTCATTCAAACAACCACAGGAATATACTAACTAAAAACCTGTCTAATAAAGGTTTAGTCCTACAGGGGCTGAGTTTTCCCTGGTTAAAAAGTCTGGAGAGATGCAATCTGTGGCTCTGGCAGTGTGCTTTGTTCTAAGAGGGCATGGAGGACCAGACCCCTGGTCTCTATATCTTTATTATTAACATTTGTCTTTCAGTCTCATGGTCAAAAGATGGCCCCCATACCTCTGGGCACCACAACTGTATTTCAGGTGGGAAGAATAGAGAAGGAATTAAAAATAAGGCCAAAAGGCAGATGAATTGTCAGCAAGCCCTGTTCTACCAGCTATCCTTCTTTCTTAATTGGCTAGTCCTAACTCACTTGACTACAGCAGGTGGGTGTGGCTTGGGAGCCTGTTGTGGAGGTGGGTGAGCCCAGTGAGGTCTTTTTGCTTTGGTTTCCCCATCCAAAATGGTGTTAAATGCTGATCACGGTATATTTATTTGTCTGCTGCCTTCTTATACTAATGATGCCTCTCATATTTCTCGGTCTGTATGCTATCCTTTGGTTTAAGGGAGGTTTTCATCATGTTGAAGAATTGTCTGTCTAGTTTTCACGGGTGATTTATTAGGGATGGCTGTGAATGTCCTCCCATGTCATCTGGGCATTTTAGATTCAGATATTGTTACAGTGCTAGTGTGATGTAAGAATAGACCATCTGATGGTAATCCCATTTCAGATTCCTTGAGAAATGACTTGGGGTTGTAGTGGGTGGCTGTTTTTAAAAATCCTAATTAAATTTGTTAAAGGACAGATTTAGGTTTTTTCTTTCTTATCTATAATTTAAAGAAGGATGTGGCTTCATGTTCCTCTCTATGTCTATGTGCGGTCTCGTCCAGATTTTGCTATCAGGTTTAGGCCAGCTTTGGCTTTCCTTTTTAGCTTCTCTTGTCATGGTTTGTACAGTGTGGCAATAAGCTGCCCTTTGTTGAAAGCTTAGAGGCTAATGCTTTAAAAACTGCCTAGTTCTGTGTCAGTTTCTTAAAACTTGTCTGTGGGTATTGGTGTACAGTTGGCTTCTGGTTTGTTTTCTGTTTAGCGTTTGGAATTGAAAATATTTCAAGTCAATTAAAAAGCGCAGTTGTGTGTAGGGTTTTCTTTACCGTGTGCTTTTTTTTTCCCCCTGGCATTTTCAGTTGCTTTCTCTTTTATTCTTGGTCAGAGCTGCCAGAGCTCTCCTTGTTGGTTTCTCCCATTTAGAGGATTGCTTCTTTCTTTAATCACCATGACACTTCGCTGATACCGGGCAGGCTCTGTCTTGGGCTTGTTCTGTTGATCTCTCACCAGTGACTTGATGGTAGAGGCTGTATCTCTCTTCCAGGTACACCTGGCTTGTTTCAGGCAACCCTGAGTACAGCCCTGCTTACTTGTGTCTGTACTCTGTCTTTGTACCCAGCTGTTTTCTTAGTTGCCAGGAGGTTTTTATTGGCTATAATGTTGTGTGATGGGTGTTGGTCGTATATACCCTGATCTTAGGGGCTCTCTGGAGAGGAAAATATTTGCATATGTGGGTTCATCCCAAGGGAATTGCCTGAGTAGACCTCCAAAATTAAGATAGCGTTGTGATTGTCTGACTTTCTGACCCTCCACATGGTACCGAAAACTCCATAGCTACAGAGATGGGAAACAGCATTGGGACTAAATGGCTGGAGATAGTTACTCACCACCCGAGGACTTTCCTCCTTACTGTTAAAGGTCAGATTGACTAGTGTGAAGCTCGTGGCCTTGAACCCACATCGCTTGAATTGAGGGTCTTTTTTTTTTTTTTTTGATGTACTTTAGATTCTTGTTTGGGATAGGAGACCACTAGGAGCTTATTATTTGGTGTAGGGAGGCAGGAAGAAAAAGCTATGATTTGGTTAGCTCATGTGAAATCTAATTTGAGTGGTGATGGGACCCTCAAGTTTCATGAGTCTGCATAGGGTAGAAAGTGAGGGGGAGGAAGTTGTGCCCTCCCCCTACTCTGGTTATGGGGTAGAGGGGGTGGAGGAACATCAGGGTAGATGACTAGACCTGCCCTGCCCATAGTGGGGACCCTCAAGGACTTGATCTTGTTAGACATGGTGAATGGTGATGATGTTTGGACTGATTGTACCTTGTGTTTCTCCTGAGAGTATCAGCTGTTTTTCAGAAAGGCCCGAGGAGTTCCAAGAAAGGCAGTGCCTCCTATGAGTTTGACTAAGGTATTCTTGTTGGTTGGACTGATGTTCATTCAGGCCTGTGTGACCCAACTTCATATTTAGGAATTGAAGAAGATTTCCCATTCATACTCTTGACTCATTGCTACTGCTAATTGGTTTTTTGATGTGTGTGCTTGGTGTATGCCCATGTGTGGATGTGATAAAAGGTGTCCTGTTTTGTTACTATATCTTTGCCTTATTCCTTGAGGCGGCGTCTCTCACTGAACATGGAGCTAGGCTGGTGGCTAGTAACCCCAGTTATCCTTGTCTAGGGTTAAAGGCTACACTTGGCTTTTTACATGGCTTCTGAGGATTTGAACTCAGGTTTTCATGCTTGTACAGTGTATATTTTACCTGCTGAGCCATCTTCCTAGCCGAGATTATGTTTTGATGGAAAAAAAAAAGAATTGTAATTAGAACACCCCCCTTTAAAGGCTTGCTTTTAGAAATGTTTCAGGTTTAATTGAATTTGGCTTTGTTCTTACATTTTCCTTAGGGACCCAGAAACGAGCATCGTTCTCCGGGCTGCTTTTGAATTTATGCTTAATATCTTATTTAGGGCTCAAGTGGGATAAATAGTTAAACTTGACTTTTCTTGCTGTACATTTCATTCCGAAGAGGCATGGAGACAACATTCTTTTTTTGCAGAATTTACTGATCCATCTGTGCTGGTTAGTTTCTGTCAACCTGACACAAGCTAGAATTACCTGGGAAGAGAGCCTCAACTAAGGAATTGCCTCCCTCCATGAGACTGGTGTGTGAGCATGTCTGTGAGTCCCCTCCCCTCCCCAGCTGTCCTGGAAGTCGCTCTGTAAACCATGTTGGTCTTGAACTCAGGAGATCTACCTGCCTCTGTCTCCCACTTGCTGGGATATGCACCACCACCTCTGAGCTTGAGGTATTTTCTTGATTGCTATTGATTTGGAAGACCCAGCCCATTGTGGGCAGGTAGGCCTGAGCTGAGCAAGCCAGGTTAACCAACCAGTAGCCAGTATGTAGTGTTCCTCCATAGTTTCTGCTTCGGTACCTGCCTAGACTCCCTTCAGGGATGGACTGTTACTTAGGAATGTATGATGAAATAGACCCTTTCATCCCCAAGTTACTTTTGGCCATGGTATTTGTCACGACATCAGAATGTAAATTAGGATCCCATCACATAGGTGGTCTACCTGCCCTATAGAATGTATAGTATACAAGTCCTGAATATACTGACCATGTGGTGCTGGTATAGTGGGCCATGTCTTTCTCTGTTGTTTTATAAGCATGGGATATGTTCTTGATGTCTCTAGGATCCAAGCCACATAGTAGGTATTTATTAAAATAGTTGTACTCGAGTTGATACACAGTGCTTTTCAAAGAAATCTGATTTAGATAGTGGATAGTGGCACTTGGAGAGGAAATAGAGGCTTTTTTTTTTTTTTTTTTTTTTTATGGAAACCAGTCTGCAGATCTTCAGGTGGTCTGTATGTTTGTTTAGGATTCCGGAAGTGCCCATGTAGCAGGCTGAGTGTTTCACTAGTTGTTCTTCAGTCCTGTTCTAAGTCTTCCTGTTTAGAAGGTGAGAAGGCTCTGGATCCCCCCCCGACTTTGCTGAGGGGTTTGTACTTGTATGGACTCTGTCCAGTTGAGTTAGATCTTACTGCCATTGGTTTTTAAGAATGGGGTCATCTTAGCTCAGCTTAATGTGGTACACAGTAGTTATATTTGTTGGGAAAATTTTTGTTGATGGAACATTTTAAAAACTATGTTAACTGGCATTGGTGGTATGTGCCTTTAGTCCCAGTGCTTGGAAGGCAGAGGTAGGTTGATGTCTGAGTCAGGACAGCCAGGTCTACACAGAAATGCTGTGTCAAAAATTTTTTTTTAAAAAAAGAAGGAAAAGATGGTAGGGATGTTAGGAATTGCAGACAAGTGTCCTCTTACGTAAGCTCATCTCACAGGCTGGGTTTGCAGTCTCATCTGTCACAGTTGGATGGCAAGGCTTATTGTTGAAAGTTTCTTTCTTAAAAAGCTAGGAAAGAAAGAGTCTGTATAGAAACCAGGTAGTTTCAGAGGCTAAGACATGGCATGAAGGCCATGGGTAATTGGAAATGGGTGTAATTCAGCCTTGTTTTAAATTTCTTACTGGGAGTCCGAGACAGCTGCTAATCGAATCGCTTGGGCATAGTGTTTGAGATGCAAGGGCTGTGTGCTGGCCCCGTTGGTGGATGCTCTTTGGGATCCTCCTCAGGCTGATGTGGTTACCCTATGCGCCACCATCTTGGCCCAGCTGGGCCTCAGAGAGGATCAGGCGGGATAATGTTCATTCGAAGGCTGAGCTGCTCCACCTCAGCCAGTTATCAGATCACTTTGGATATTTTGACAGACTCAGCAAGTCTTGACTTTTTTAGGTTTTTATTTTTGAGAAGGTAAGGAAATGGTCTCCTAGTGAGACAACTTCTGCCTGAGAAATAAAAGCTGTTAAGACATAAATTCTATATTACAAACAACTTGTAATTCTCATAGTTTTCAGGGTTAGCGCTAGCAGCTTCTGTGAGAAATCTTAAATATGTTTATCACAGCTGGAAAAATGTTGTATTGTCATCCTTGCTTATCACAATATGTCACCACTCTGGTTGTGCCTTACAACGTGGCCCTGCCTTTTTGTTTATGCTTTTTAATGGGGAGTTGGGGGAGTATAAATGATACCTAGGAATTGAAATGGAGGAAAAGAACGTATCCAGCCAGGAGACACTGTAGTTATAGCGAGACTTCAGTTGGCAGCCTCCAGACTGTGGTTTATCGAATAGCAATGCCTTAGCTCAGCCATGAACAAAGGTCTTCTAGTGACTGTTTCTGGATGCTCTGCAGACATCAGGATGAAGGTGGAACCTTTCTCTCCTCTTTGTAAAAGTGAGGCTAATTGGCTGTTGGATTGTTACAGTTTGGAGATACTGGAGGAGCAGAACCCTTCCCTCTGTGTGCCAGGAAAGCCTGTGGTGGTGGGAAGTCTGGGTTTACTTTCTGTCCAGCGCTAGCGCTTGGTGACATAACATTAGGCATTTGCTGTCTTTTATGAGAAGCTTGACTTCATTCTGCTGGTGCCACGTACAGTCGGCCTTCCGCACCAACCTCTTCTACAACCGCAGATCCCACCAGCCTCAAAGTGAAGCATTCTTTTAAAACATGCATGCGTGTAAGCATCATAGGCACTTTTCTCAGCATCCCTGAGCAGCATGGAATAATGACTATTTACACAGCACTTACATTGCATTAGGTATTTCAGGTGACCTGGAGATGACCTAAAGACTGGGAGAGAAGTACATGAAGTTATGAGACATGACTTCATTTTTGTAAGTAAAGAAATGTATGTGTAGATTTTGCTAACCAGTGAGAAAGGGGTGTTAACCATCAAGGATATCATAGAACTGCTGTGTTCACTTACTGTTTCCTCAAATGTGAGATCGTCTCTAGATTGGGTTTCCTTTTATAGTTTTGATTTTTGTCCTGCTGGTGACTACATACTGTTTGTTAACATAATCTGAGGACTGCAAATTCTCTTTAATAATCGCCTAGGCCACATGTCATGAAGAATCGTATTACAAAGCTAAATGCAAACCAAAGTTAGAATATTTTATCAGTTTTGTTCCCGTTGTGTTTCTTGTCTAGAGCATTGGATGTCACTAGATTGCCTCAATACTGGTTCCTAGAATTTCAAAATAGCATTTAATTTTTACAATTATTGACTTTTAAGAATAGTGATAGGGTGTTTGAGTTTATAGTAACAGTCCTGTGATTTCTAGGAAATGTGTAGAATTGTTGGCTGGTAGACATGGAGCCTAGCAATGTTAAGGTCTGTGGATCCTAGAATTGGCCCCTGTGTGACCTCTATAAGGTATAACCATATAGAGAATGGCCTGGATACAGTGCAGGGGCTTCCACAGCGTTGACATCTGCCCTCAGCTTCCTCCATTCCCAGTTGGACCCTCTTCCTTAGGAGCTCAGTTTCAGGCCTCTGTCCCACAGTTGTTCATATGGTGTCTGTCTGTACCTGCCCATCGTTGTCTGTTGTTTCTCCAGAGATAACTCTGTGGTGGTGTTCCCCAAAGTGACCATTGAAGGTAGGGCGTAAGTGTCAGCTGGAAGTGGGTCTCCCCTTCTGAGGCTGACTCTGGGTTATGTTTTGATTTGTTGTTGACATTTGAGTTTTCAAAGACCCTCCCGGTGGAGTCTCAAACTTCTAGTCCTCCTGCTTCAGCTGTCTGTGGGCCATGATGCCTAGCTTAAAAGTTGGTCTGCAGCCAGGCGGTGGTGGTGCTCGCCTTTAATCCCAGCACTGGGGAGGCAGAGGCAGGCGGATCTCTGTGAGTTCGAGGCCGGACTGGACCGACAGCCTCCAAAACAATACAGAGAAACCCTGTCTCGTAAAACCAAAAAAAAAAAATTGATCTGCTTTTTAAATGGTAATAATTTATTATTAAACTTCATTCCCCTTTGAGACTGGGTCTCATGTGGCCCAGGCTCCCTTGAACTCCAACTCACTGTGTAACCAAATGACCTTGAACTTGTGGTCCTCTTGCCTGTAGGTGAGTGATACCATGCTTGGTTTATATGGTGCTGGGGATTGGACCCAGGGCTTTGTGCGTGGATATCCCGTTTGTGTTGTGCCCAATTTGAAGTTCAGAGTGCAGGGTCTTTGAACACATTGTGTATACCCCACCCATCTCCATGGGGCTTTATCAGTTTTCCAGACAGAACCTCCATATCCAAGCAACACTAGTTCCACATTCCCTCCTTCCTCCTGGCAGCCTCCATACTTTGTGTCTCTAAGAAGTGGACTGCTCCAGGCACCTCAGAGCAGTGGGGTTATAGTATTCGCCTTTTACATCTGGCTTATTTCTCCCTGTGCAATGTTCTCATGGCCCACCCATTGTGTGAGGACTTCTTTTTGCAAGTTGGGATAATACTCCAGGAAATACTGTGCCCATACCACATTTGTACCACGTGCTAGTTAATGCTTTTCCGTTTATCTTCAGGGTGCTTGGGGGACTCCCATCTTTTGGATCTTATCACTTACTCTTGTATAAACATGGCATAACAGTAGCTTTTCAAGTTTCTGCTTTCAATTCTTATGGGTATATCTCCAGAAGTAGGGTCATGTGGTAGTTCTACTTGGTCATATGGTAGTTCCAAGTTCTTGTTTTTGTTTTTTTGTTGTTGTTTTTCTTTTTGAGGAACTGCAGTGCTCTTAATTTTCCAATCCCCCTCCCTCCCTCTCCCTATTTCTGTGGTGTTGGCAAATCCACACATGCTACATAAGTGAGCCCACCCCCTAAGCCTAGTATTTCAACTTTTTATAGGTACAAACTGACTAAAACCTGGGTCTCTGAGAAGTGTGGGAACTGGAGCTTCAGGTGGCTGCACAGCCCTTTCAGTGGGGTCTCTGCTAACCTGTGTCTGTGTGCTGCATGCTGTCTAGAAATCCCTCTGTCTGGTAGTGTGAGTTCCGGCCTCCATCGCCGCTCTCCTGCTGGTGAGTGGGACAATTTAGATATTGTCACGCCATCTCCCTCGGTATCAGTTTACCCATCTGGAAAATGGCATCGCAGATGCCCACAGCCCACGACCACTTAGGCTGATAGAGGAGGTTCCAGGACCTTTCCAGTGTGATATTAATGCTTTGGAAGTATTTGGAGAAAGACTCGAGTGCCTATGAGACTTTCCAGAGGATCCAGGACTTTAGAAAGAAATACTGATAAAATCTGGGGGCTCCCTTTCACCGACGTGCGTGCATGCGTGTGTGTACACAGCCCCTCACAACGAAGCCCCTTCTCTGCAAGGTGGGTGAAGTGTTGGCTGCCCAGATGTTCACATCAAGTAAACAGAAGCTCAGTCAGTGTTAGGGAAATTAAATCACCCTGCAGAAATCAATGTTAGTGAAATTAAATCACTTGATCTTAAAAGCAGCAATGGAAGAGCCATTTCTCATCTTCACTGTGCCGCTTTCGCTCAGAGTGTTGGCTTGTCTCATGTTCCCTTTGCAAGGAGAGCAGCATTGGTCGGTTGCTCTAGATTTTACATACTCTGGTTGGGGTTCCAGGGGTTTCTAGTGAGTTGATTGATTAATCAGAAGATATTAAAGGATTGGACCTTTGGAGACGATTCCTAGTTTGATGACTTGGGAAGCCGGCTTGTACTCTTGTACTCTCCGCCATCGTGGAAGGGTGTTGTTTACCACAGCACATAGGTCTTTCTGGATGCTTCGACAGGTAGCGGTGCTGGCAGACGGTGTTTGGTTGGTTCTGTTACCAGTCAGCAGTGTGAGCACAGGACAGGACACAGTGTCATCCCTTGTGTTCATCCCCATGACCAGGAAACTGAGACAAAGGGAGCGTTGTCTATCTGGACTTAGAAGCAGAGTTCCTAAATGCCTGCTGGCTCCAATGGGTGTGGTTGAAGGTCAAGGAGGTGGATGAGGTGAGAAATAAATTCTCAGTCTTTGTGATCGTCTTGATGATGATGATTCTTAGAGAGAGTATTGTGGTAAAGCACTTCCACAGAAGGCAGTAAGAACACCAAGCCCTCTCCTTCTCTTCTCCCTACAACTCTTGCTCTGTCTCTGTTGCTTCCAGAAGGCAAGCTTTGCAATGTCTTCATGCAGAGCAAGCATGCTGTGTCCTGCTGTATTGAAGAACAAATTTACTTTCTCCAATTTTTTCAAATTAGTGTGTCTTGGCTCTCTTCCTGTAGTTGGATGATCTTTGTTCCTAATGTGGCTTTGGGTCCTATATGGTATACATCCATGAACTCTTGAGTTAAAGCAAGCCGCGCAGAAGCACAGAGTAGGAAGTGGTATTCTGCCCCCTTCCCTGCCTGCCACTCAGTGCCTATTGCCCTCTGCAGAGAGCACTGCCAGCTGCTCAGTGCCATCCCCTCCAGGTTCCTGTGTCCCGCATAGACCAGCAAGGGGATAGCAAGAAGCAGGCTGCAGAGAAATAATAATGGTATTTTTTCTTTTTTCTTTAGAAAATATAGGTTGGATCATTGTTGTCCCTGAGACCTGCTCTCCTGCCCACACAGGCTTACTTGCTCTGTCTTCTAGACTTTCTTTTAAAGCAGCGTTGGGTTTACACAAAGAGTCCCCTGTACCCCCCACCGTTGTCTCCGTCAGCACCCTATGTCACCACGGTCTGTGAGTGAACTGAACTCAGTACTGCCTTTGAGTTTTCACCAGGGCACCGGTTGAGGTCACTGGTTGAGGTCTCCTGCAGGACACCATGTTGCCTTTTGTCACCTCATCTTAGCCATTTCTGAGCATGCAATGGTGCTTCAGCGCCCTGTCCTCCTTGGCCACTGTGACAGTTTTAAGGAGCACAGTCACGCCGACTGCCCCTTTGTTTGAATCTGTCTAATGGCTTTCCTATTGTTGAATGAAAATTCGAGGCCTAAGGAATGGCCAGAGAGCTGAAGTGCTTCCCATCCCGTCATGTTAAGGGACTCTCACTGTCAAAGTGACGTTAATGCTGCCCACCTGGATGGAGCTTGCCGAAGTCAGCTACGTAGTCTCTGCTCTTTTTAACTGCTGTGTCTTCCTGCGTTTAAAAGACATTTAGAGTTTTGGCTTCTGAGTTGGATCCTGGGGGATACTGTGAAATGTGTGTCCTTATTTGCCCAACCTGTGTGAGGATGGAATCCATGAAAGAGAAGAGTGGGCGTGGGAGATTGTGGGCAGATGTTTCCTCCCCATGGCCACGTGTGGCCCCAGAAGAGAATTGCTGCTGTGACCATGCTCAAGAATGATGGTGTTATTTTCTGAGGAATCTCCATACTGATTTCCAAAGTGGCTGAACCAGTTGGCACTCCCACCAGCAATGGAGGAGTGTCCCCCTTTCACCCCCCAGAAACAGCTGACCAGACAAAGGTTAACTCTTGAATCCCAGGCATCAGCCTGGGAATCCAGCATGGGACTGATCAAGACCTCCTGAATCTGGGTGTCAGTGAGGAGGCCTAGGGAATCTATTGAGCCTTGGGCAGCACATCAGTACCCATCCCAAGTATACACACGGACTTTGGACTCCCAAAGAACAATGTGAGGTGCACTCTCACCCTGAACTCTTGGGGAAGGGTCTAGGCCCTGCCCTATAGGAAATGACAGACTATGGACACCCCCATGGAGGGCCTCACCCTCCCTGGGGGAATGAGGGGTTAACAGAGGAGGGAGTTGGGGGGAGGGCATGGGAGGAGGGGAGGGAATGGGAGAGGGACCTGGAACTGACTTTTGAAGCAACCTCGTTTCTTATCTAAATTTAAACTGGAAAATAATAAAAAAAAAAACCAAAAACCCACACACAAAAAAGAGTAGAAACATACATTGAGTATAATAAAAATAACTTTAAATTTGTATCAATATACCAATGTAAAGTAAAAAAAAATGGGTTACAAAAAAAAAAAAGAATGGTGGTGTTAGGTCTGTAATTCTTTTCCTCCAAATCCGGTAAGTGAAAACATTTTATTTTGCATTCTTCTAATTGTGAGAGGCTTATCCATACCCTGGAAACCTTAACATAGAAGATGGTGAGAACAGAAGCCTCCAGTGACATTTGGGAAACATCTGTTTAGTATAACTCTGGTAAAAAATATATATATATATGAAGATCTACTCTCAAGGAATCAAGCCTTTATCTAAACGCTCTGTCCATAACATTACCTGCCATGTTGCCTTTGGCCATAGGTCCGACCATTTAACTCTAGCGTTACTATGAACCTTTCATTTTCTCTCTTTCTGTGTATGTGTTCTTATGTGGTTTTGTGTATATGTGTTAGCATGTAGGCGGAGGCCAGAAGTCACTGAGTAGCTTCTCCAACCTCTTCGCTACCATACTTTAGAGACACGGTTTTTATTAAGGTTTATTATCTGGCCAGCAAGCTCTAGGATCCTCCTGTGTCTGACACCCCCCCCCCCAGCACTGGGAATATAATCGTGTATCACTGCTACCTGGCTTTATTACATAGGTGTTGCGAGTCAGACTCAAGTACTAAAAAGTTTTTGCAGCAAGTGTTTTCTGTCTAATGCTTGGTGGAGCGGAGACATGAATGTTGAGGGCATTGGGGAAGAAGCAAGCCCATTATCCAGTGTCCCAGGAGATTCAGGATGGGGTGAGACTGGATAGAACATGGCTTGGGAGAGCCTGCATTTTAGTTTCCAGGGTAGGACATGTTGCCACATGTCCCTTTGCCCCGTGTGCTAGTGGCCCCCAGCATTGAAGAAAGAGCTTGAGACGCACAGGGAACATGTGTTTGGTGTTGACTTCCTGGGGCTGCATAGTCCCAGCAGCTTCCCACCCCACCTCCAGCCCTGCTGGCTGATCCCATGTGAGCATCCTGTGTTTGCTCTATGAGTCGTAGCTGGCTGGGGAGCCCACCGCTGCTCTTCCTGTCTGAAATGAGCAGAAGACAACAAGCATAGAGGGGGCGTTGGCCATGGGTAGTGAGTGTTGGCCTGGAAATGTTCGGTACCACAGGCGTGTTACATGTGGGACACGACATAGTATCTATTGTTGGACGTGAGACTTTTGCTTGGGACTTCTCCTCCATTGCTGAGTGATTTCCTGGTCCTGCACCTAGAGTTTTGTTCCAAGCAGTTTCCTCATGGAGGCTGATGCTCATGGTTCCTAAGCAGGGCTGCTGTCCAGCAGACAGCTGCTGGCTCCTCCTGCCTACTGCAAGAGCCACACCCACAGGGTTAGTTGTCTCCAAGGCCTCTGCTTCCTGAGCACACTGAACACAGAGCCCTCCCTCCTTCGGGGCTTTCTCCACCAAGCAGGGATTTTCTCCTCAGCAGAATGTTCTTCCTCTTTCTGTGCTCTTCTGCTGCCAGGGGTGGAGTCCTTCCAGGCTGTCCCTCCCTTCTTCATCCTCCGAAAGAGGAGGAAGTGGGAGAGTTTCCCTCAGAGAGCCGAACTTGGGTCTGTACTCACCTTAGCTACGTACTGCCAAGAGGTGTAGTGTTTATCTCCCAGCACTTAAGCTGCATCCTTTTACATGGCCCACCTTGTAACTTTTAAGCGCATTAACACCTTGTCCTGCTAGGGTGTGAGGGGAAGCAAAATGGGGCAGTTAATGGGAGCTGAGTTGGAGCCTCAGAGACCCATCAGTGCCCTTTAGTCCCTGCTGGACTATAGTCTCCCACGGGAGCCCACCGGGGTGATGGCTCTCCCCCATCAGGACCAGCCTGTTTGAGACGTTTAGGTCCTCATGTATTTTGCTTTGTGACTTTGGGGACATTTGGATTCCTTTCTGGACCAGGAATAGGCTGTGGGCTGCCAGTTTTTCCTCCTTGACTCCATACCTCAGTCCACAGTGTTCCTGACGAGGGTCCTCTGTCTGCTTGGTTGAAGGAGCTGGTACTAGCCTCAAACCTCATTGAAGAGGGTTGGCTTTAAAGGAAAAGGGTGCTTGAGATTGTCAGAAATCTCCATGCACTTGAGAATTATATTAGTCTCAGTCAGAACCTGTAAAGACAGCAGATAGAGCTAAACAAAACAGCTCAAGGACGGGAGAGGTGGCCGTGTGAAGAGCACCTGCTTCTCTTACATAGGACCTGGGTTTGATTCCTGGAACCCACACTGGGCAGCTTACGACCACCTGCCGCTGCAGTTCCAGGAGAGCTGATGTCCTCTTCTGTGTGCTGCAGGCAGCAGGCACACACACGTGCGGTGCACAATAAGTATCCACAACACACACACACATACACACTCTCACACACACTCTCTCTCACACACACACTCTCACACCACACACTCTCTCTCTCACACACACACACTCTCACACCACACACACTCTCTCTCATACACACACACACACACACACACACACACACACACACACACACACACACACAAAAACTTACCCTAAACTGTGCTTGTTAATTTCCATAAAACATGGCCTTTTGGGTGGCAGTTTCTTTTCGAATGTGTATGTATTTGTGGTGTGTGTGTGTGTGTGTGTGTGTGTGTGTGTGTGTGTGTGTGTGTGTACGAACCTGTGGGTGCACTCCTGTACACAAGTGTATGTATATGGGGTCCCAAAGTTTTTATCAGGCATCTTCCTTGATCGTTCTCCACTTTATTTACTGCAGTCAAGTCTCTTGCTGAGCCAGAGCTCATCATTTTCAGTTAGTCTAGTTAGCTAACATGCTGTTTCCCTGGTGTTTACAGGCAGTGCATGCCTGCCTTATTTTTGTTTGTTTGATTGTTTGTTTATTTTTACTGCAGATCTTGCAGTCTGAACTCTGGACCTCTCATTTTCATAGCATGTTTTACCTAGTGAACCATCTAATCTCTCGTGTAACTTAAAAAATCTTTAACTTTTTTCATCTCTCTCTCTCTCTCTCTCTCTCTCTCTCTCTCTCTCTCTATGAGGGAGTGTGTGGGCATGAAGACATATTTAGTTCTCTCTTCCCACCTTTGCAGGGAGGGGTTCTAGCGGTTGAAACAGGGTTACCAGGTTTGTGTGGCAAGCACTTTTACCCACTGAGCCATTTTGCTGGCACCTGTGGCCTAGCTCCTATTGTTTGGGGCTCTTCATCTATTCTGAATGCTATCATCAAATGAAGGATGTGCAGTGAAATCGAAGAGGTCAGCTGCCCCGCCCCACCTTGAAGAGGGGAGTTAGACCGGCGTCTAAGTGCTGCACGGAAGCAGTTGTCTACTTGGGAGTTGAGATGAAGAAGGGGATATGATTGGGTAGAGTTGGGGAGTGAGTGGCAGATGAAGCTGGAACCTTGTGCATGGAATTTGTGAGAGAGATGCCTCTATCCTCTGAGGATGCCTGCAGAGTTTTACACTTTGTGTTGTGTTCTCTGTCTTCATTTCTTCCTGTGGTTTATGGCTTCTGCCGTTACACCCTTTTATTTGTGGAAACATGCTTTTTAGGGGCATTAGGTCTGGAACTAATAGTAATTTCCCCAGAAAAGCAGGACTTTATCCTTTCACTTATGGGCTGTGCCATAGAAAATGAAGTCTTGCTGAACCTTTCCCAGCTTCCCTTGGTGTCTTTGTTCGAGGCATCATGGAGGAGATGCTGTCTACCAGCCACAGTAGGGGAAGCGCCTGCGCTGATCAGATGGTTCTCAGGGTGCCTAGTGTGAGAGTCCTTCTTCAGTGCTCTGTACCTGGTAGTAGCCTCCTTTTCAGTCTTGAGCGAGATCTCAAAACAAGAATGCTGTACCATAAAATCGCATGAAGTAATCTAGTAAGTCCTCACTCTACCCTCGCTCCCCAATACCAGTGTGACCCCAAGCAGGCCCCGTGGTCCCTGTTTACCTTCAGTTTTCTTTGGGGCACAGACAGGAGCTGAAGCGATAGTACAGCTGTTAAGAGCACTTACTGTTTATGAAAGGACCCAGGTTTGGTCCCCAGCATGAACACCAGGCAGCTTACAAACCACCTGCGACTACAGTTCCAGGGGATCTGATTCTTCTGGCCTCTGTGGCCGCCGGGCAGGTATGTAGTGCATATATAAACATGCAGTCACTCAGACATACATGTAAAATAAAAACAAGTCTTCAAACCAAGGCAAATAAGAGCCCAAGAGTTTCAATGGCAATACAATCAGGCTTATGAAATCCCAAAAATGGGCTGCATCACAGAAATGCTGGTAACCTTGATAGGAAGTTAGTGTGAACTACAATAAATCCTTCTCTGTGTGTTGATTGAGAAACTCTTGTCTGCTTTCCCCACTAGGTCACATGGGACCCAAACAGTCCTCCACATGGTCTCGGCATGCTTAGTTTCTGTAGCTGTTCCCTGTGCTGGCTTTCTGCTCTCTGCCTCTATCTGCCTGTCACTTAGATGTTTTGCCCATTGGCTTGCCTGTCAAAGTGTGGAGGCATAAACAAACCCACAATTGGGGTCTCTTCTTCCATTTCCTACTCTGCTAGGGACCACTTAGGTGTAGCCTAAGATTGTCTGAGTTGGGGGGGTGTTGCAGGCACAACACCCCATCATCACATGCAGAAATTATATCTAATTAAGTCGCCTAAGTCTTTTTCACACCTCCTACATTTGTGCATTTCTTTTTTTGCACCCAAGTGTCCAAATAACATTATTTCCTCTCTGTTGCAATTCCAATCTGTTGATCTTTTTAGCTCTTGACTCTCTTATCCAGTGCGTTTGCCGTCTCCCCTGGAGACTTGTCGCCTTTGAATTAGAGGAACAGTTTCCAGTATCCTCGATGAAGGGCCTGATACAAATGCTGAATAGATATGACCCAAAAGAACACCGTGGCACTCTCTACTGTTCGTTAGTCATCACCTGGCACTGTTACTATGCTGTTTGAGTAGTTCATGTTTCCTCGTTCTGTCAACAGGAATGTGTTGAGATTATTTTATGTAGTGCTGTAGAAAAAGTATGTGATCTTGGAAACAGCCACTTTGTCAGGGCAGGGAAAGATACCTCAGAATCCCTCGTTACTGTGATGTGTATGCAGGCCTGTGGTGCATGACCCCTGATGTCACTCTACATCAGCATTCCTCCAGTTTTGCATTTGGTTGGTGATGGTTTCAGGATGTGTATGGAAATGTTACTGCCACGTTTGGGCTCGTGCGCAAGGTGTTGAGATGATTCTGGGAACCAAGACCTAGGTAGACATTGGTTTGAGACATTTTTTTCCTGGTCGCATGCCCGGAGCAGAGCTTGTGGGTTGTTAGGCCTGGTGGGTGGGGACTCCTCTGTCTCACAGAGAAATCCTAAATTCTGAGAGTGTTTGGTCTTGGTGATAAGTACAGCTTGCCCCTGTAGAAATTTGAGGTTCACTTTATCCTCTGGATACTAGAAAAAAAGTACTACTTACAGTGGGAAGTCTGGAGGCATTGGAGCAGAGTAGTAAGTACAGAAATTGCAGGGGCTATCGGGCCTACCACATGGAAGGTGAGGCGAGGGTGATAGGAAGCAAAGGAAGTGGGCAGGTTGAAGCCATGCGATCCCCGCCTTTTCCATGATACATAAAAGACGAACTCTGTTGACAGTTAGCCATACTTGCATTGAGGAAAACATCCCACAAATGCTTAAAGTTAGAAAGTCATGTCGGGGGTGCAAACTCTGTCCTTCAGTCACACCAGATACTGAGACGCTGTTACAGTTTGGTTTGCAAAAATGGTGGGTTGCATATGGCATCTTGGCTCCTGCCCAATCCAGAGAGGCACATGCAGGCACCCAACTTCCTCAGTGTGCCTGCTTGTCTGTGAGCTCTGTGTTCAGGGTTCATGTCTTTGGGGATTAAGTGCAGGACTCGTGCTGGGCCTCTGTGCCAGTGTGTGTGCACTGTGGTAGAATGTGGCCCAACCCGCCTCCCATCCTGCTGGACTCTATTAGGTTTGTGGTAGTGGGTATGGCTATTCTTTTACCTGCATGTGTATTAGAAGTAGAGTAAAATGGGATGAGTTTTCCTCTTCCCTTTAAAAAAAAAAAACAAGACAAATTACATAGAAAGTAGACTATCTGAGGTGTTCTTAATAGTTTATGTTAACCACATCTCCAGAATTTTGTTTTCATTTTCGAAAACTATATCCTATCCCTGTTCCACACCAACTCTCTACTCCTTCATCCCTTGTGTCCTTGGTAACCACTTTTCTATTTTCTGTGCCTTTGACTTGTCTGTTCTATGTACTTTATGAAGTAGAATGGTAGAACCCTGTTTTGATTGGCATATTTTACTTAGTACAGTGTCCTCAAGGTTTATTCATACTTGCCATACAATAGAATCTCACTCCCTTTTTAATCTGTTCATCCATTGGCCATCTCTAGGTTGTTTCCATATTTTGACAGCTGTGATTGGTACCGCCACAAACATGGATGTGTGATCCTCTGTAGTTTTCTTTGGATAGGCTGATTGTTTCACAATGCACATTTAGTGTTCATGCCCCAGAGTCCACAGTGACTGTCTTTTCCATTGCTTTGTAGGTACTGAGACTCTTAACCATGAAAGTTTCCCCCTTGGACATGATTACCTTCTGGGAGAATTCTTTGCTGGTCTTGCAGTCTCTCTCTCTCTCTGTCTTTGTCTTTGTCTCTGTCTGTCTGTCTGTCTGTCTCTCACACACACACACATATACACACTCATTCCCCTCCCTCCGCCCCCCCCCGTTCTCTGGTCCCCTACAGTCTTGACATCAGCTACCTCCTTACAGGGACTGACTTCTCTTCCCTTGTCCTGGTTTGGTGAAAATTTAGGTGTCTTCTCGACTGTTCCATCTCTGTTGTCTCAGACTCACGTGTTATCACGCCTTATCTTGATCTGCGCGTGTGTCAAGTCCACAGTGTGGCCTTGTGTCCTCACTACAGCATGGACAGGGAACCTCCCCAGGTCACTGACACAGAGTGGGTGGCCTTTTGGTTCTGTCAGGATGGGCTACCCCTTGAAGTCCAGTGTTTTTGTCACTGCTGACTTCCCGGCACCCAGGAAACACTTAGCTTGTGATAAGCGTTGTGTATTTATGTATTGGAAGAGTTAACAAGTTTAGTTTTCCAAATCTACTCTGAACCACAAGGAAGCTTAGGTCTTAGAGTGACAGTGATGGACCCCAGTCTTTCTAGATGGCTGGAGAGGATTCAGCATTACTCTTGTAAAATCCCCAAATCAGAAACCTCCGTGCTTCAGGAGGTACAGGCAGGCACGTGTATGAACACACAAAAATTTACATGTACATTTGCATATTTTTTATTTAACGTTTTGTTTGAGGATGAAATACCCCAGGGCTTCCAGCGTGCCAGGCAGGGACTGTCCTCCTGAATTACATCCCCTAGCCCAAGGTTGGAGAATCACATCGTAGGAGGAACATGTGAGCCAATGGGGTTTCCACACTGATGATCAGGTAGATAGATGTTGGTAACTGGTTCGTCAACATGAGCTCAGGTCACTTAAGGGAACTGGAACCTTGTAGGTGGAAGAAGACACTCTGGAAATGAGCATGTGGCCTGTAAGCAGAAAGACGTAACGGGTCTGCGTGTTGGAGGATGGGGGCTGGGGGTGGGGGACGACTTTACTTGGAATGCTTGCATGCTTCTGAGTGGAAAGTCACAGCTCTGGAGAGGGAAAAGGAAAAGAGGGGCTTTCACTGCAGGCCCATACTCCCTGGGGGCTTGTTCTGCATGGCTGCCCTCTAGAGCCCCCCCCCCCCAGCTTCTAGCTGTGTAGTTCACAGTCGGGAGTACAAGGTGAGGATGAAGGCATGTGAGTGAGGCTCAGTCCTGAGAAGGCCTCCCCGTGAGGCAGAGCACGGTGGCAGGTGGGACTGTTACCTACTGGACCCTGTATGCTGCTTTAAAAAAGTGTACCAACCGTCGGGAGTGGAACTAATGGAAGAGGGCTAGAACCTTTTACAGGGTTGTTGTTTTAAAACACAGACACCTTGAGTATTGGGCTTTTGGATATTTTAAAACCAGAATGGCACGTAGAATACCTGTCAGAGCAAGTCATTGCTTTTATGAAGTTCTCTGAAAACAGTTGCCCTTCTGCTGAAGCAAACCCAACTCCATCCTGCACAGATCTGTCTGGCTACAGGTACCTTATGCGGAGGGCACATGGGAGTGTGTTTCCGAGCCTGGGAACTCACTCCCTGCAAGGTTTCCACTTCTTAATTGGCGTGATAGGATAAAGGCGGCTTATCCATCTCTAAATTCCTTGCCACACACAGCCTTGGTTTTCATGCTACCAGCCTGCAGAGCTGCATTTTATGCGCATAGATTTTTAGATTGTTTCTATGGTGAGACGGCTCTTCCGTCGGGTGGCAAAGAACAATTTGCACATCCAGATTACACTGTGTTTTTAAATTTCTGTTCTCAAAGTCACCCATGTAATGGAAATCCCTTACATTCCCGTCATGGCTCTCACTGACTGAATGAATCAGGTGGCCAGAGTGTCTGTCTGTATGAAATAGAAATGTACACATACAGTGTAAACACGTCCTCGTTGACACGAAGATAAAAGGCTTAGCATGAATTGTGTCTGTTTACACTTAACACAGAAAATTCCATTCTGACAAACACTGGAGTTTCACTAGTGTTTGCTACCATAACTGCCCCCCCCCCCCCAGTCTGATTTTCTGGTTAGTTGCAGTTTGCTGCAGGTCAAGACCCAACTTTTACTTTCCCTTCTTCTCAGAGCCCTGGGGCTGTGCCCCCAGACCTTAAAGGACCGCTGCTGTGGGAGGATTGTGTATTTGCTCTGCACCTCATTTTTTTTTCGTTGGCCTTAGTGTGTTTCTTGTGTTGTCTGTATAGGCTGCTTCTCTTGGCCAGCTAAGTCAAGAGATAGAGGTGCAGAGACGAGGAAACACAAAGCACTCACCTGACTTTTGGCGTTGTAATAGCAACAGCCCATTTTATAGGTGAGGAGAGTGAGTCTTAGAGATGGAATGTGTTCACTTGAGGATATGAACCCAAAAAGGACATTCCAAAGGACATTCTAGGGTTCAAACCCTAGTTATGGTCTTTGTCCCTTTTCAGGACCCCCATGGTGTCTTGCACCGGACAGATGCTAACCAGTGGAAGCTCACCCTTTGTGCAACTCTTCCAGGCATTTAGCTTAACCTTAGGAGGCTGTCTCACTCACATCTTTTCCATTAGCCTTTCTCTTACCACTTCTTAGGGATTTATGTTCCAAATATGCGTAGATTGTTTATGCCATTCCCTTGAGTGCTGAGAATAAAAGTTCTGCCAACTGACTTTGAGAAAATAACTGGGAGTTTTTGGAAAGAATGACTCACCTGAAACACTTCTAAGATGGTGTCTGTAGAAGTAGGTGAATTCTGGCCAGGGTGCCATGCTTCTGCCCGGTGGCCTCCTGCTTTGCTTCCCATGTCCTCGTTCCTCGGTGGGACACTGCAGCTGGGGATCACCCTCCACCCCTGCCAGCACTGTCCTTTCTCCCTTACTCCTGGCTGCCTTCATTTCCATAGGCATTTGCTACTCTTCGTAGGCCACCAGGGATCTTACATTCTGAAATCGACCCTACGTTCCGAAAGCAAGTGTTGGGGTCTGTTTGTTTAGGTCTGCCGGATACCTGTTGGCTTTGAGAGGGAGGAAGGTGTTTCATGAGTCCTGTGCTCAGCTGTGAGCCAGAGGGCGTGTCTGCCTCCCAAGCTGAGGAGTGTTTTCCCCTCTGTGCATGGGTTCTGTGACAGGCAGGCGTGCTACACTCACTTTCCTGTTTGTGGTGTGTGCCTTTTGAACTATGCTATCATTCACAGTCCAGCTTGATGATCCTCTTTTTCTGTTTCTGCCACAAAACACCCAAAGACCAGCGGTGTCAGTCAGAACCCAAAGCGGCTGGTTGCTTGGGTCCTGCCTTGTATTTTGTGGCTTGGGCTTGTCTTCTCTTCTGGAATAAGTGGGTAGTTTCTCCCTAGCTATTTTTTTCCTTTGTTCTATAAATGGGGTTAGGGGTGTAAGTAAGGAAATGACTCCTCATTCAAAGCAGCTTCCAGTCCCAGCTCTATGTGACATATGGCTTCTGTCCGCAGTGGTCTTCACTGGTCCAAGAGGCCAGCTGGCAGAAGGTAGCAGGTCCCTCATACTGTCTGCACATTGACTGCGCGTGACAGACACTTTCCTTACGTCTCTCTGCTTCTTCTCGGAGTCCTGAATTTCTGTCATCTGTTGGAAATAATAACAGATGCCCCAATATCTAATAGTTTTTAGCACATGTTTGATGTAATAACATAGTTCAGTACTCCTATACATCTAAGATCAAATTAATACACCGAATTTACAGTCATATAGAAGGGATAATATTTTTTAGGTTGGGCACAGGAAAAGTTTTTTTTTCTCATTTTGGATAAGTGACTTGGTGCCATCGTTCTCAGGGCTTTGAGTCATTGGTAAAAGTGAGGCGGAGAAATGAGAGCCGAGGCAGGAGGCGGAGAATGGTTGGGGGAACTGTTGACGCTCTTATGTCAGCACAGAGCGCTGAGGAGATGAAGTTTAGAGTGAAACCTGCTTGAGGAGAGAATGGAGCAGTGTGTGAAGGAGAAGCCCTGTCAGGCAGCAGGCTTTGGGGAGGGAAGAGCTGGGGCCCGTTGGAGGCTAGTGACAAGTGTGATAAGCAGGGTTATGCTTGAAGACGGCGTAGGAATGGGGGGGTGAACTCTTAAGGAATCCTGTTGGCCTGGTATTTGGTCAGGGGTAGACTCGGTGGAAGGGTGGGCTGGAGGGAGGTATTGCTGTCACTCAGGCTGAAGATGACAGTGATCAGATCAGAGCGACAGAGGTGAAATGACAGAGGTGGGGCACAGTTCACTTGTTTGTGCTCCATGTATGTGTCCTCTGGTGTCTGCTGTGTGGTGTGTTAGCCCCTGGAGTCCTAACTTGTGAACTAAATAGAAAAGAATTTCCCTTCCTTCTGGAGCTACCCTTGTGAGAGGACATGAGGAGACAGGCTAGAGCTAGGCTCCCAAGAAGGTGGATGTACCCTAAGTGGGAAATGAATGGGGTTGGATGTGAGCACTGAGCATCACAAAGAGGAAGGAGGGGAACTTTCTAGTAACTCACTCTGTTTTCTTCCCTGACACTGATCCATTCCCAGCCTCCATATCTTGTTGAGCGATGTTGCCACGTAACTTGCTGGTGCCAAAAAAATGAGTCTTCCCAATTCTTGTCCTTCACCTGGCACACATGCTGTCTAGTGACTTGCTCATGCCAAAAATAAGGCTTTGTTGACGTCTGGATCTGCTTCCTCATCTTTTAAGTGGAAGCTACGTGATCCCAAGCGAACTGGGGTGGGAAGTATCAATAGAAGAGCAAACACGATCTTCAGAATCTTCAGCATGTTAGTTGCGTTCAGTTTGCCTTTCTTCCATTTCTTCTGTCTTGGGGGCCTTGTTATCTCTTCAGCAAAATGAAGAGCCTAGAATCATCATGGCCCCGCACAGTTCCTCCAGTGGCGGTAATGCCTATGGAATGTCTCCTTTCTTTCTCTGCTCCACTTTTGAGTCTGTTCTGCATTAGCCCTCCACAAGGCCTTTCTTGGGCTTCTCTCCCCTGTTGGATCCTGGAGAGGGGCTCCGTTCCTCTGAGGTACTGTGCATCTTCTCCTGAGACGGGAGCCTCTCAGGCTCATTTCCTTCGGACCCTTCTTTGCTTCCATGACTTCCTGTCACTCAGCCTACCTCTGGCTTCTGTAATAGCACAGGTCGTTCAAGCACCCTGTCTTTGATGCTGCCTCCCCTTTGTCCTGTCGGAGATTAGGATAGGCTTTCCATGTGCATCCCCCTCATCTTGCCCTGCCGTGATTGGCAGTTGTTCACCGTGGGTCTTAGCTCCCAGTTTTTGCTACAGGCTTCCTTGTATCTCTCATGGAATCAAATTAATAAAATAACGTGGGTTAGGAAACTTTATGTTGTCTGAAAAGCTTTGGTAGTGGTTATTAAATGCTAAGAAAGTATAATAACCATGGCTGTTTTCCTGTGTGCATTTCAATTTTTTTTTTTAAAACAAAAAAGATTTAGGGTCTAGATCTCCAGATGCTGGAAAGATGGCTCAGTGATTAAAAACAGCTTCCACATTAGGTGATTCTGAGCACTCTGTAACTCCAGCTGTGAAGTATCTGATGCCTTCTTGTGAGGTCTCTGTGGGCACCTGCTCTCATATACACACTTGTGCATGCACACGCGCCCACGTGAGAACACACACACATGCACACGAAGTTCTAATATTGAGGCCATTTTACTGAAAAACTGTTGTAACCCACAAATGCCTGAGCTAGTTCCTCTACTTTTAGGTTGTGTCCTAAGAAAATGCTCTTGGATATTTGGAACACTGTTTTTAATGTGAAAAACTAGAGATGGCCAATTATTTTAACAATAGGGAGTCAGTTAAAAGAAGAAAGGGTTGTGTACTTACTAATAATTTGAAACTACTTTCCTGTTTTTAAATAAAAATATAGCTAATGAGGATATGTGCAGGCCAGGACGTCGTGCTGGAGTTGATTCTCTTCTTGCACAGTGAGTCCCAGGGATAGAACTAAGGGTTGCTCATCAGGTACCTCTCTCTCCCTGCTGAGCCGCCTCACAGGCACCTAATTTTTCTCTTCAAAACAGTGATGCTATCGAGAGACTGGCTTGGTTAAATGCTCGTGTGAGTTTAAGTGAAATAAGTATTTACAAATGTTACGCCTTTGTCTGATTTTTTGTCATTTGCAGAGCAAGGATGATTGGCATAGGTAGATGAACACTGTCGGTGACTGTTGAGATCACTGATGATTTTTACAGATTTTGCTGTTGCCTCACTTCTGTAAGAAACGTCTTCCTCGATTAACTCATCACGTTGTGTTAAAGTTGGAAGTGCATGCCTCTTCCTTTCATACGATCGGTTATTTCTCTGTGCATGTCTGCTCTCCAGGTCACAGTGGCTGTTCTTGAGCAGATGTCGTTGTTTGATGTCCTTTGGGGTGGACACAGTAGTATGCTCTTGACACTTGGCTGTCGAGCTTTTGTCCAGCTTGCATTCTGCGGAACTGAGTGGGAACTGAGAAGCCTGGCAGCTTTGGGCTAGCCTGAGCTGTGCCACGGGCTTTTGCGTACAACTCTATGTGACCTTGGACCGAAAGCTGTAGTTTGGATGGTTAATGCAGCCCCTTGCTGCTTCCACAAGTCAGTGAGCATGTTGCACAGCATCTGGGTCGCGGTAGGTGCATGAGTGACGGTAACCCCATAGCTGTTCAGATGTGCAGTCTGCAACCCATATCTTACCAGTCCATACTGAAAAACCAGGTTGCCCTTTATGATAATAAAGGTTTCACAGAAACTCAGTTTGGGGGGCTGGCAAGTCATTTTAAGAATGATCTCTGTTTAACAACGTCTGGCTTTGCCCTCTTGTCTCTCTTCAGTTTGCGGGCCCGGCATTGACATCCGCAACGACTACCAGCAGCTGAAGCGCCTGGAAAACTGCACAGTGATCGAGGGTTTCCTGCACATCCTGCTCATCTCCAAGGCCGAGGACTACCGAAGCTACCGCTTCCCCAAGCTCACAGTCATCACCGAGTACTTGCTGCTGTTTCGAGTGGCCGGCCTTGAGAGCCTGGGAGACCTCTTCCCCAACCTCACGGTCATCCGTGGCTGGAAACTCTTCTACAACTACGCACTGGTCATCTTTGAGATGACCAATCTCAAGGATATTGGACTTTATAATCTGAGGAACATCACTCGGGGGGCCATCAGGATCGAGAAGAACGCCGACCTCTGTTACCTCTCCACCATAGACTGGTCTCTCATCTTGGATGCAGTGTCCAATAACTACATTGTGGGGAACAAGCCCCCAAAGGAGTGTGGGGACCTGTGTCCAGGGACCTTGGAGGAGAAGCCCGTGTGCGAGAAGACCACCATCAACAATGAGTACAACTACCGCTGCTGGACCACAAATCGCTGCCAGAAAAGTAAGGATGCGCAAACACGGGACTCTTCTTTCTGCTTCTGCTGGTTTCCTGCCCCTCCTCCCCGCTTCTTCTCTGTCAGGGCAGGCCGAGGTCCTCTCACATTTCCACACTGCCTTGTGGAAATGTTTCCCGAGGATGGGGAGGGTTAGCCTTGGCTAGCTTTCCTGTGTAGGTGGGAGTTCTGAGCGTACAGGACTGGAGCCTGGGTGGAGGCGACCATGGCTGCTGTCAAATCTGGTTAAAAACAATTCTCTGTATCTGGAGGCTAGAACTCTTCTAATCTTTAGCTTTTCTGATGAGAAGGACGACTTGGTATGTTTTGTTAGTCCCTGACTCTGGACAAACAGAAGCTTCTAACAGTTCAATTCTTGTGTCCTTTGTGTGAAGGGATATATAGTATCCGTCTTCATTATTTTTTGTAGAGCAAGAATTCCTCCTCAAGGATGAACTTGTAATATGGTTGAATAGAGGAAAAGCATAGCACCCCCCAGTGTCCTGTGAAAGTGACCCAGGACTCTCGGAACACTGATGTTTAGGAGACCTGGATTAGTATGGAACACTTGATAGAGAGGAGGCCTTTGTGCTCATTTCCAGGAGCCTCTGGTTCAATCCCTGCTCGAGACAGCTCTGTAGGAGGGTGTGTTTTTGAACCCTTGGGCTTTCATTTCCTTTCTTCTGTACCTGTTGTGAAAGTCTTATGCAATTACTTAGTGAAGGAAACTTGAAAAACATTCAGCAGTCCCGGAGTCACGTGGTGGTGCTTGAAGCTTGTTTGTCTGTGTACAGCACACATATTTTCTTTGTAGAATACCTGAACTCTTATCCTGATACCATAATAATCAAGTTGTTGTTTTGTTTGTTTGTTTTAGCTAGAATGTAGATGTGGCTCAGCACATTTGCTGTATTGCATTCAATAATTCAACAATATTTAGACATAGTGGCCAGCAAGGTTTCCCTTACTGGCTTCCCTCAGCGTGTTAGTTATTATTTAATGGCTGATCCACTTAAGATCTAAAGGGTCCATATACCCTAATGACGTATGAAGAGACTCCCTCAAAAAAGCCCCCACAAAACACCCAATTGATAGGCTTGTCTAATCTGTGAAGTGTGTATAATCAACAAATGCAAGGTCAGCCCTCCCAGGTAGCCCTGCTTTTATCAGCCCTTTAGTTGGGCCCAAAGTAGAAAGTCAGGCTCTGTTATATGTTCTGTTATTTGATCTGTGTGCGTGCGTGCGTGCCGGGGGTGGTGTGGGGTTGTGGGTTTATGGCATTGTAGGGTGAGATATGTGTATGTGGGGGTGTGTACGGGAGATATTGTAGGGGCCAGGACCCCACTGGCCAGAATCTTGAGCTGAATAGAAGATATTTTCCTAGTTGATTAAAACAATTTTCTGTCTTTGTCTTAACTATGGTTTGAAAAAAACAGTAACCTTTTTGGTTGTTTTTGAGATAGGGTCTCAGTCTGTAGTTGTGACTAGCCTAGAACCTGCTACTCTCAAGTTCATGGCAGCTCTCTTGCTGCAGCCTCCTAAGTCCTGGGATTACAGGAATTACCTTGCCCATTATAACAAATTTCTGTTTCTATTTCTTTATTTTTTAACTATTTAATGTGTGAGACTGTTCACGACAGGAGTGTGTTTGTGGTGCCCATGGCGGGACCAGATTTACAGCCAGGTGTGAGCTGCCGTATGAATGCTAGAAATGAAACCTGGGTTCTCTGAAAGAGCAGCCAGTGCTTACGAGTGGAGTCGTTTTTTCCAGCCCACCCCCCCCATTTTGTTTTTAAAGGAGCCTTGACATTTGAAATTTTTTATCTTTAAAAAGCATCATCAGAGATTTGGATTCAGAAATGAGAGTCCGGGGTGACTGGCCTGGCCAGATTGTCTGAGCTGTGGTTAGGCTGTTCCTAGAGCCATCACATTACCCTTTAATGGTGACCAAGCTAAGTATAGGCAAGCAAGCGTTTCGGAAGCTTAGAAGCTGTGCACAAAAGGGAAATGCTGTTTACAGCATCATTAGATAACACCTGCTCAGCCTCCACAGCTGCCTTTGTCTCTCCATGGCTTTTCAGCAGTTTCTGAAGAATTTCAGGGCAGAGATAAGACCCGTGTTCTGGGTCAAAGTCTAAGATCCATAGCCAGAAATCACAAGTCATTTAAATCGCATAGGCTGTAGTTTCTTCATCTTCAAAGGGGGTAGGAATCTTTTAGTCCAAGCACTCGGGAGGCAGAGAAGAGACAGTTGGATCTTTGTGAGTTTGAAGCCAGCCTGGTCTACAGAGTGAGTTCCAGGACAGGCTCCAAGACTATAGAGAAACCTTGTCTCGAAAAACCCAAAAAAGAAAGGAAGGAAGAAGGAAGGAAGAAGAAAGAAGAAAGAAGGGAAGGGAGGAAGGAAGGAAGGAAACAATGGAAAGCATCCAGGGTCAGAATTGAGCCCTAGTGCCAGAGTGCCCGTTGACTGATCTTCCCAAGACCGTGCGTGCTCTGCAGCTTTTTCCTTGGCCAGCTGTTAACCAGTTCTGGTGACGTGTTTTGTGATTTCACAATGTAGTGCTTGCTTAAGAATCTGAGTCCATTCAAGGATATTGTCTTTTTACCTTGCCCTGAAAACTCAGCCATGGTCACAAGTTCCTGTAGGTTCTCTAATTCGTACAGAATTATTTTCCCCTGCCTTGGTTCCTGTACAGTATGCCACGGTGTGTATAGTAGCCACTAGCCGCACGTGCCTGAACAGTATGGCCTGTTTCAAGGAAGACCTGACGCTGGTGTAAGACTTCCAGGATGTCGTATAAGAAAGATCCTTGAATGATTCCCTGCAGGATTTTTTTTAAAGTTAATTCTATGCTGAAATATACTGTGGTAGATAACACTTGAAAAAGTAAAATGTGCTATTAAAAAAATCAGTTCACATGCCTCCCTCTTCTTCGGGATGTGGCCACTAGAATGTTTGCAACACAGATGGCTGGCATTCTCTTTCCTCTGGGGAGTGCAGCTTCAGTGGCTTCCCTTGAGGCTAAGTTCTTCCCCTCAGCATCTCTGCACAACTGGCTTCAATCATACTGCCCATCCGGCCCATCTCCAGTCACATCCCTTGATCATCGTTCGAGCAGCCAGGGCAGGGGCTTTCAGTCCTCACAGAACACCCACCTGGAGTTCACATAAGCCATTTGAAACGAATGTGCGAAGAAGAATTCCGCTAAGCTGCTTCCTGCGGGCTGGTGGCAGAAGAGGGGAAACGTCAACATCTTGAGAGAAATACCAAGTGAAGTTGTTGCTGTGAAGGGGGAGCACTTGGTCATGCATTGCTGATGCACTCTTACTCGATGGTCTGCACCCTTCTTGGATCACGTCTGCTGGCCAATGGCGTGGAGGAGGAAGCCCACTAAAGAGGGGCCGCTCTATTGGTTGCATTCTCCGTATTTGTGATTTTATGCAGGCCCGAGTTGTTCCTCAATAGTGAGGGGCCCCTAAGGAATTGCGTGGGACCTTTTTGCTTTAGCATGGAAACAACCGGCATTTTTTTCATTTGTGATCATTGGGCCTCCCTTCCTTGTTTTGAAATGGCTTCTGCTTCTCCATCTTCCTCTGTAGCTGCTGTCTTGTTTCCTTTTCTCCATCTAGGCTTTAGCAGATGGTGGTTTCCAGTGGAACTTAGTCTCTTTGGGCTGCTGTAACAAAATTTCATAAGCTGAGTGGCTTGTAAACAATGGATCTGTTTCTCACAGTTCTGGAGGCTGGAGGTCTAAGAAAAGGTGCTGACAGGATCTGGCTGATGCGGGCCTACTTCCTGGGTTCACCTCATGTTTTCCTCCATGCTTCTACTAATAGAAGCTGCAGGGCAACTTTCTGGTGTCTCTTTCCCAAGGACACTGATCCCACTTAGGAGTGCTCTACCCTCTAATCACGTGACCTAATCACAGAGCCTCACCTCTTAATACCATGTTGTCAGATACCAGGGTTTGGCATGTGAGCTTTGGAAAACATAACCACTCAGACCTGCCTTGGTCTCAACCCCTTCTCCCACTTCACTGTATTAACTGGTCCTTTAGCATCCTCTTGTTATTATCTAACTGGCCAATTCCATCTCAAGTCCAGGCCTCTTTTTGAACTTTTTGTTTTTTTGGGTTTTGGTTTTTTATTTTTTTATTTTTTCAAGACAGGATTTCTTTATCTAGTGCTGGCTGGCTTAGTTTGGGTTCCTATTGCTGTGAAGACACACCATGACCACAGCAACTCTTACAAAGGAGAACATTTAATTGAGGTGGTGGCTTACAGTTTCAGAGGTTTAGTCCATTGTCATCACGGTGGGGAACATGGCGTCATGGAGGCAGACATGGTGCTGGTTACATCCTGATCAGAGGACAACAGGAAGTGGACTGTGACACTGGAAGTAGCTTGAGCATAAGAGACCTCAAAGCCCACACCACAGTGACACACTTCCTCTAATAAGGCCACACCTCCTAATAGTGCCACGCCCTTTGGGGGACATTGTCTTTCAAACCACCACACTGGCCATTCTGAAACTTGTTCTGTAGACCCGGCTGGCCCTGAACTCAGAGGTCCATCTGCCAGGCCTCCCTGGTGCTATAATTAAAGATGTGCACCACCACCAGGCTGCTGCTTCGTCGTCTTCTTTTTTTGTCTTATTTTTCTTTTTTAAGACAGGGTTTCTCTGTGTAACTTTGTAGACCGGGCTGGCCTCGAACTCACAGAGATCCGCCTGCTTCTGCCTCCCGAGTGCTGGGATTAACGGTGTGCACCACCATTGCCCGGCCCCACCAGGCTTCTTTTTTGAACCTTTTTTTTCTCCTTGCACGATCCATTTATTTCTTTACAGTGCTTTCTGGAAGGCCCCTTTCCCTTACAATAGCAAACACCAAACTCTTACAGCAGGATGAAATAGGCCAGAGAGGGAACACACTTTTTTCTCCTGAGTTAGCTTTTGGAAGGGAAAAGGTCGCTTTTGTCACTCTGCTGTCCTGAAGTTTAGAGTCTTCAGAGACAGTTTCTTGCCCTTGCTGCTGCAGCTGCCGTATCTCAGCACACACACCACTTCAGGATAACAGAGCCTAGTGCCTCCCTTTCTCCACGATGCAGCCATCCTTGATGCCGAGAATGTGGTCAGCGCTGACCACAGTTGAGAGCCTGTGTGCTACTGTGATGGTGGTGCAGACTTTGGCCAGAGGGGCCTGGGTGGCTTGCTCATTAGATGTATCCAGTGCTGATGTTGCCTCATCTGACAGAATGATGTCTGGAGCCTTAAGCAGACGATGGCCGCTCTCTGCTTCTGACCACCGCTTAGTTTCAGTCCCTGTTCGCCCCATCTGTGTCTCATACCCTTCAGGGAAAGACAGGATGTCATTGTGAATGCCTGCAGCCTGAGCAGCAGCCTCTACCTCACTGTCCCCAGGCGTGACACGACTGTAGCGGATAGTGTTGGCAATGGTGTCATTGAAGAGGACAGTGTCCTGGGGGCACAACTCCAGTGCGAGACCGGAGAGAGATCTGGGTCACCTGTGAAATGTCTTTTCCATCTTATTCGGATGCAGCCAGAGCTGATGCCATAGAAGCGAAACAGTAGCCGTAAATATGTGCTCTTTCCAGCCCCAGGTGGCCCCACCAGAGCCACTGTCTGTCCAGGGCATCGCAGTGAAGGACACATCCTTTAAGGCCTCCAGCCTGTTAGCCTCCAGCCCGTCATCATAGCTGAAATGCCCATTTTCAGATGCAACCTGGTCCTTACGAGAACGAAGGGACCCTGCTCCAGGAGCATCCTTCACTCCTGTTTCCTCTTTCAGCAAGTCTGACATGTTCTCCATGTCAATGAAGTTAGTCTGATCATCCTGTAGTAGGTGCCAAACCAGTTGAGGGGCATGTAGCATTGAGAGATGTAAGTGCTAAAAAGCCCAAGTCCCGGACCTGCAGCTTCTGCTCACTGACGGAGTCTGCACAAAGCAAGGAGCCAGCCAGGATCCCAAGTCCAGTCACCAAGTTCTGGGTCTGATTTAATACAACCAGTGAAGCATTTGACTTCCACTCCAAACCCTTATACTTGATGATGGCCTGTTGATAAGAGTCCTGCTTAGTAACCCCCAGCCCGGTAGTATTTCAGAGTCCACTGTGCCCTGTGACATTTTCCTGTGTTCATACTACGGCAAAACTTGGTTCTCCATTTAGTGACCATGATACTCAGTATGAGGTAAAGACTCATGCACAGGAACTCAGTGAGGCCAAACATGCTGAAGTAGATGATGCCAACAATGATGGACTCCCCTGAGGCCAAACGTAGCTGTTGAGCAGGTGAAGTTTCCTGCCCAGGTCTCTCCAGTCAGTGGAATGGGCCTGGTTCCTTTCTACATCTTAGTCTCCTTCATGGACCTTTAGGGTATATGACTGGGAGTGAAGTCCCGAGGCCCAGAACCCTAGTTTACACAGTCCTCCAGAGGTCACACACTGCAGGACCCACAGGCCAAACTGAACCTGGAATGAAATAGAGCACACCCTGTCTGCATCCGTTCATATGAAGACCACCCCCCCAGCAGCTGACCCCTGCTACAAATGGCATCCATACGTGGAGCAAGAATTTCCATGGAAAACCTGACAAAAGCTTAAAAAGGGTTCTAAATACACAAAGAGGAAACTGCACTGGGCTTCCCAGTCTCTCAGTCTCATACAGGTCATGGTGCAGAGACTCTGTGGTGTTCGGACTTAAACACAGCGTGACAGGTTCACAGGTACACAGAGGCCACAAGTGTCTCCTAGCTGCACAGCATGCAATATGGCAGATTCAGCTCTTACTGATATAGAAAAAAATAAAAGGCTTATGGGCATTGTTCTGTAAGTTACTTGGTGGCAACATGGACCAGAATTGAGGCAGTAAGCAAGGCTCCTAGAGTTGGTGGTAAATGTATCCCACCAAATTGGAAAGCCTAACTATTTGGAACCAGCAGCCAAAATGTCCGCTTTAATTTTAGCCATGCTGTTTAACAGATAAGACTCATGTGGCAAAAAAAAAAAAAAAAAGATAAAGATACATAATCCAGACAGATTCAGAGGGGAAAAATGTCTCTAAATGATTTATTTACAGTGTGTTTAAAAATATATGTATGTTTTTGAGAGAAAAGAAAAAGAATAAAAAAAGTCCTTAATAAAAGAATAGAATAGCTGGGTGTGGTTGCACACACCTTTAATACCAACACTCTGAAGGCAGAGGCAGACAGGTCTCTGTGATTTCAAGACCAGCCTGGTGTACAGAGTGAGTTCAAGTCAATTTTCCATGACAGTGAGACACCACTGCTCCTGGCAACGCCAATTACTTCGGAGAGGAAGATGGGCATTGATGAAACTCATTAAGGAGTTTGCCTTCAACGTGGCAAGACTAGTCATTTGGGCAAGAAACTGCTCTTGTCTGGACTTTTTGACTGTATGCTATCCAAACTGGACATACAGGACCCACAGGAAAGTGACTTCTAAATTTGCCAAAACAAGATGGGACAGTCTTTCAGGGCCCTGCTTCATGGAAGAGTCTGCCAGACATTCTACAGGACATAGAAAAATGACTGACAAACTGCCAACACAGGCAGGCAGTGTCAAATTTCTGCTTTACTGAGAAGTCTGCCAGATACTCTAGGCCTGTAGGCTAAAGATGGGTGCCCTAACATTACAGAAGAACTTTGGGTGCTGTCCAGGCAGCGAGATGTCTCTGTCAATTCTAGAGTTTATGTGTTATCTTCCCGAGGTCTTTGATGGAGTTGAAGACAGATAGTTATGGGTTATGGTTTTCCTTTGTTATGATAAAAAATAAGTTACATATAAAACTTTAGACTCACAAAGACAGGATAGATGATAAAACATTTTTTATAAATTTTGCCAAATGTTAGTGGATTAAATATTGTTAGCTATAGTTCTTGCTTGATAGCTGTTTTGTTATATATAATTTTACTATGTTAAGCTAAAGCCTTTTTATTTAGACAGAAAAGAGGAGATGATGGGAATGTCCTTCTGTATGTATGTTTCTCTTATTTGTTAATGAATAAAACACTGATTGGCCAGTAGCCAGGCAGGAAGTAGGGGTTACCAAATGAGGAGAAGGCTGGGTAGAGGAGGAGAGAGAAGCCTCAAGGAGACTCCATGTAGCTACCAAGAAGATAGGATGTGCCAGGTGTTCTCTAGTAAGATAAGGCCATGTAAAAATACATAGATTAATAATTATGGGTTAATAATTAAGAGAGAGCTAGCCAACAAGAAGCTTGAGCCATTGGCCAACCGTCTGTAATTAATGTAAGTCTTTGTGTGTTCATTTGGTGCTAAAGGGCCTTGAGACCAGACAGGAAAGAAACCCTATTTACAGAATGTCTTCTCACTTCCTTGTTTTTTTTCTATATTCCACCCATGGGGTACAGCATTGCTGTTCCCCTAGCTAATGATCATGTCAGAAGCACTATAACTAGGGCCTTTTCTGAGATGCTCCCTTTTCTGATTGGACATCCATGCCCTTACCATCTCAAATATGGCTTCGCTCTGCCATCTTCCCCCCTACTCATCGCTTACAGTGGCATAGCTCTTCTCCAGCTTCCTGCTCGGAGTCCTACAAGTTTACTCAGCATCAATGAATGTCTCATGCCTCGAGTAGTCATGGTGTCTACCTGCCACCCCTGCAGTAGGCCCTTAGGAAGCCCCTTGGTGGTCTGCCCTCCCTCCCCATTTCACTACACCGTGCAGCAAATGCTATTTCCAACCTTCTACACACAACATTCTTGATATCCTTTCCAGTCATTTTTGTCTTGACCAGCCCTCTGCCCTCCTCCCTCAGATATGACTGAGTTCCGGCCTGGCTGTTTCCACAAGAAGATCCCGGGACTCTGTAGCCCCCAGTGGGTCTATCTCCCCACACCTGGCAGGTTGATTTTTGAAGTATTACGTGAATTCTGGATGTGTCTTTCCACGCGTGGTTGTTACTCCAGGGGTGCCCAGCACCTGTGAAGATTTTCTTTCTCCCGAGCAGAGAGCAGCCTCTGCAGTGGTAGCCCTCAGCAAACTTGAAGGTGGTAAGAAGTGTGGTCGCTGCATCCCCCCTGTTCCTGCACCATCGCTGCTCCTGAGGAGCACTACCACCCAAACGGTCTCTAGTCTTAGTTGGCAGAGAGGAGCTCCTGTAGACGACAGCTCTTCTCTCTCCTGCCATTGTCAGAATATCCAGGGTCCAAGATGCAGAAGTCTAAAAGATCAAATTCTGACCCCAAGTGCCATTCGTTAGGTTATACAGCTGTTGGCCGAAGACCAATCCTGTATCGGGAGGGCCAGAGGTGAATCCTCCCGGGTACCTGTGGTTTTCTGGCTTCTCGGTGGATTTACTTAAGATGATGATGTTTTGGCACAGAGGCTTTCTGGTATTTGATTTCATGCGTGGACATCTCTAAAAAACCAAAACAAAATCAAATAAAAAACAAAAGTAAAGCCTTACTCCTTACTCCTCAACTCGGCCTCTGAGTGTGTCTTAGCCTGCCAGAGTCAATTACTTGTGATTGACTCACTGCATCCTGGTCACCTGCTTGAAGGCTATGTCTTTGCCAGACAGTCCACGAAGGTGAGAGCCGGCCACACTGGAAGCTAGCTTTGCTGGCGGGGCAGCCTTGTTTCACTAAAAAACAAAACAAAACAAACAAACAAAAAAAACCCCACTGACTGGGGCAGTGGTCCTGTCCTAAAAATGAGAAACAATTGTCACTTCCTATTGGCGTCTATAAGACGATCCGTGGTTCCCTTTATTGGCAGAGGGAAACATTGCCGGCCCAGGATGGGTTCAGGGACTCACCATGAAGGGTGCTAGTGTAAAACAGACAATTCTGGGTCTCGTTGTTTTGTTCTTCCTGATACTACTTCTTAAGTTCTTGTTTATCAAACGCTGGTCACCAGGGTGGCCTAGGCCTGTGGAGAATGGCTTCCTTCCCCACTTTCTTTGCAGGCTGGTAGTACATGTTCCCCAGGAGAGTTTTTGTGCCGTCAGAGTCCAGCCTTGTGTTTGGCAGGACTTTGTTTTAACTTTTAATGTTCAGCTACCTGGGAAGACACAGAGTATGTCTGCTGGCAATGTGGAGTCTGCCACTGAGCTCCTGCAGACTGCTAAAATAGATCATGATGTAAGCCTTGAGACAGGTCCCCGGACCCTGGTGGGTAGGCAGACCCAGAGCGAACAAGTGGGCTCTGGCTTCTCATCTTCATCCCCTGGGAACACCCCTGTTCTGGTCAGCTGCTCCCACTGTGGGGGTGATCTTTATTTAGAAGGGGTCACATGCCCTAGGCCTCAGTGCTATATGCCTTTTATAGCTGGGTGTGGAGATGGCATTCTGTCCTTCTGATTGTTAACTGCTGGTTACTGAGGTGTTAAAGCAGTTTGCGTCTGCCTTTCTTAGGGACACCACTCAGCAGTCTCCAGTTCTTAGAGCAGTGTGTCTAGTTCCAGAGAGGTTTGACTTTGGGCTGACTGTGCTCTCGTTGAGGTGTCACTCTTCCAGACCCACTTAGAAGCCATTCATTCATTCATTCATTCATTGCTAGGGATGTCATCTTAGGGACTGAAAGGCTTTCAGAATCTCTTCATAGCATTTTTGTTTTTTGTTTTTTTTCCAACTCGAGGTTTTTGGAATCATATCCTGAGTCCCTTCATGTCTCTTGGCTATGCCTACTTGTAGGGTGGTTCTGATTTCTTGCTGATAGCTTCTTCTCTTTGGTTGCGTTTGTGTTTCTTGCACTTCTCATACGTGTGCCAGGATGACATTCTCAACATAGAGCATATGGGCCTGTGGCTAATCTCATCCTGGATTACATTGCTCAACTCCAGTGTATCGTGGTTCAGAAGTCAAGTGTGGCTAGTGGTGGTGCTGGAAGCCTTTCTTTGGCGATGTGCCTTCTCCCAGCACATGCTGTGATGAGTCAGGGACTCGGGGTTAAAAAGGTGGGTCTCTCTGACCTTGGTCCCCGAGTAGCATGTTCCCCTTTGACATGGAGTAGCATGGCAAGGCTTGTCTCCATCCCAAACAGGGATGATCAGATAGTACTGGAAAGAACCTGGGACTGCCCAGCATTTAGTGAGTTCTTGGACAATGATAGCAGCTGCTGTTATTTTAAAAATAGCTGCATTCAGAGGCCATTGAAAGTTTGAGCATTAAGCTGGGCTGACTGTATATTTACTGCCATATCTTAAGTGGTCTTTCTCTGCCCCCTTTTCCTGAGTTGCAAACATTCAATTATCATAAGTAGCAGGGCATAGTTTAGGAGTGGTTCTTGCTAATTTAATCTGGATTGTTCAAATTTTCGTGTCTGCCCAGATAAGCCATATCTTTAAAGAGCACTCAGTGCTGTACATGTGTCTGTGTCCGTATGCCACCAAGCCTCCAAGGACCTTCTAGGTGTATGTAGACTCCGCTTCTGTTCTCAAACTACATGAAATGTATTCTGCTTGCAAGCTTGGTATTTGGGAGAATTTAAGAAATACCAGCTTTTTTTGTTTGACATTGACATTAAGTATCATCTTTTGAAACTGTTTTTTCTCCTTTTCTGAGCATTAAAGTGGATAGAGGGTGGGTATAGTTTTTAGTAAGGATGACAAGGGAGGTCCATTTCTACTGGTGCCAACGGCACACAGTGGAGGCAGCAGCTGTCTGCTCCAGGCTCGAGCCTGCGCCTATTTATGCTCTTCTTTGGGTAATGATAGCTGTGTGCATACACGCTTGAGTGCGCACATGTGTTTGCACTTACACATCTGTGTGTGCGTGTTTGTGCATGTGTGTTTATGTGCATATGCGGGCATACCACTGTCTTTCCCACACGGCCTCTTCTGCTGTTTTGTTTCATTTTCCTTCTCTCGCTCATTGCAGGAAACAAACACTGGCTCTCTGTGTCCTCTCTTAGATCTTCCTTCCGTTCCAGGGGATCAGGTGGGTGGAGAAATGTTGTTTGGGAATGCCAGGCCCTCTTCCGGAAGCTGGGCTTCTGTTTTGCCTCATTGTTGAACAGAAGTTGGCTTGTTGTTTCTTTCTTTTCCTTGGTCACAAACAAGCACTCGGTCTTCAGTCCTCTCTTCTTTCTGTCATTTGTTTTCCTTCGTGGGACCATGTGAGATGGCAACAGAGATGGCATTAAGTGACTTCATTGCTTGATACTCAGCCTTGTCAGCCACGGTTAGAGAAACTGTGAAACTGAACCCCATATGTAGCTGCCTCAAATTCGTCTTTGCAAGTCTGAATGAATGCACTGGATAATGTAGCCAAGGGTGCACAGTAGTTTCCCCTACAAATTCTCTGACCTCCAGCTGATGAATAAAACCATGCATGTGTCCAATCCTCCATAGACTGACTATGATAAAGTTCAGTTTAAAACTTGGACGCAAGTAGAGGCTAGCAACAACTTAGAGCAGTGTACTGTAATAAAATTGCCGTTGTTAAATAAAAGAATGTTTACTTGAACACAAACACTGTGATCTGGTAACCAGGGTGAGAACTGAATGACATGGGAGAATAGCACACAGAGGGTAGAGCCATTGGACAAAGTGATGCTTTGCATCCCAGGCAGGACCCATTGCCACTGCTCTAAGTTTCATCTAACATCTCAGAACAATATACAGGTTAGTTGTTTGTTTCTAGGCTCATATTTTTGGACTGCAGTAGACTGGGTGATTGAAACTCCAGAAAGCATACTACAGAGAAAGAGACTCCTGGGATCCACAGAGTCAGGCCTAAGACTGTGTCTTGTGTGCTGAAACTATGGCTAAGAATGCAACTGTGACAGCCCATGATGTCCCTCCTGGCCAGCCTAGGTGCTGAGCTGCCTGTGCCTCTGAGGCCACCAAGAAGGAGGACCCTGCCCTAATATGATGCATCTTGCTCTGGCAGCAGGTCTGTGGACTTGGGTTATCTGTTCTAGGGTGTTCATTAATGCTCTGGTAGTTATAGCAGCAGGCAGAGACTCAGGGAGTTGCACTTAGTAGTAAATGGGGTTGAACACACAAAGAGCATACCTCCCAAAAAGAGAAGAATAGAAAAAGGAAGATGATAGTCCCCTTAGAAAGACTTCTGGGCAGTTCTAGTGTTTGAATTGGGTCTCCTGCTGCCCCCACTCCCTAAAAGTGCTGTGATAGGGAGACCAGCGGTACCCTATGACAAGGAAAACCCTAGCTCTGCTCCTGGGGTGGTGACTTCATAGGATGCTTTCCTCTGATTTCTTGACCCTTGGTTGGCCTCTTAAACTTTGCAGAGTAAGTGCTATCAGATCCCTGAGCTATAATCCACAGATAGGATGTAGAGAAATCTTTTTTTGTTCTGTTACTCAGTGAATTTGAGACAATTGGATTAGTCTGATGTGTCGGTGTCCCCCTCAGAAGCTTCTGAATGACCAGGCGCAGAAGTTTTAGGGACCGGGAAGCAAAGTGGCAGGAAGCGTAACTAGGGCTTCTTCCCCTGGCGGGAGAGAAGCACAGAGCAGACCCGCCCCACACCCTGTCCAGGGGCTCTTTCCTTTCCATCTCGGACCACCGCGTTTCTTGGCCTCTTCTTCCAGCTTCAACTCTTCCTAACTGTGCTTTATGACCACAGCAGGGCAGTCCTGACGGTCACACGGGTTTATGAATGGAATTTTGAGAATGTGTAATTTTCTCTGAAGAATGAAGAATGTTTCTATAGTCCAACAAACACTTCTTGTTTGCTGAGGGGGGACGAAATCTTTCCGAAGAGTCACTAGATGCCAGAGATGGCAATTAAGGGTGGCTGGAACTATGGATAAAGCAGTTTACACCTACAGACAATGGATGGAAAGCCAAAACCTCTAACCTTGCCAGAGGAGTTTGCCTCGCAGGATTAATTTCATTGTAGGTTTGTTGCTGGCTACATGGTGATGATGGCATTTGGTGCCTGCTGCCTATGTTATAGCAGGGGTCATTTGCACTTCATTCTTAGCCAGAGGGTCTCTGAACCTCACCCATTCGCCTGGTATGAGCAGATTGCAGACCTTTGAGTTGATTTAGTCCCACCCCCGCCCAAAAGCTTTTTGAACTTCTTTGGATAACCACAACTTGATCTTGCTGGACAGTGCTGTTACCCTAATTCTTGGAAGGCCTTGGGTTCTTTTGGTGTTTCTCAACCTGTGAGTCGTGACCCCTCAGGGAGGGTCAAAGGACCCTTTCACAGGGGTTATAATAAGATATATTATGATTCCTAACAGTAGCCAAATTACAGTTTTGAAGTAGCAAAGAAAATTTTATGTCTGTCGGGGGGTGTCACCACAACACGAGGAACTGTATTAAATGGCCTCAGAATAGGAAGGCTAACAACCATTGGTTATGGGGAAAGGGCTGCGGAAGATGAGTGAAGTCGGTTACAGAGAAACGGTGGTCAGGACGGTGTGCCGACCCAACTGCAGCTGACGCGTTGGAGGTGGATGGCTTGTGCGTGGATTATTGTGGATGCTTCACGTGCTACTAGCAAGCTTGGTGTACACCCACAGCCCGGTTTTAAAAGTAGCACTTCATATGCGAGCTCTTCAACCTCCTCTTATTCCAGTCTCAGTTTTGGCTAACATATCCAAATAAATACAAACCTGACCTTCCTCTGTGCCTTCCCATTTCCAGGCCAGGCCAGTGGCCTAGATGCCCAGACGATCAAATGGGTAAAAAGAGGAAGGCCCAGCCTCATGGTTAGGGAATTTTGCATGAAAGTTGTATGCATGCAAAGATCACAGTCCCCCCCCCCCCCCCCCAGCTTTTGGCTTACGGGAGTGACCCGAAGACTTGTCACTTACCGTCCCTTCTTTTTCTTATCTTTTACCACAGTGAGTCCTGAATTTTCTTCTGACTTTGGGATTTAATGTTGAGGAGGGTGATCAGGATCCAGGATGGATGCCCTAGCTCTGGATTTTGGCAAATGCTACCAAGACTGACGATAGACAGTCTAGTTGGTCTTTTTTTGGATTGCACCCTACTGTAAAGTAGCCCGTTCCCAGGCTGGTTTTAAAGTGGACTGTGAACTCTCATAGGTGGCTGTAGCTCACAAGTTCCCAACAGCTTCCCAGGAACTGGATGCAGGCTGGAAGGCTAGCAAACACTTAGGTGATTAGACAGAGAGCTGGTCAGAGGAGTTGAGAGCAGGAAATCCAGGGAGGATTTATGTTAAGTCTTGCTTTCCGAAGTGACATTTTCTTGGTCTGGCCTTTGCTGTTACCAAAGTGAATTATTTATAAGTACTTCTGAGAAACACCAATGAAACTTGATTATGTGGAATGAATTTAAATTCATTGAAGTCGTTCTTTAGACTAATGTCAGCTTTCCCTCATCTAGAATCTAGCAACCTGATAACCTGGGCAAGAGTGTTCTCTTCTACTGGTGATGACTGGTGTCTTCCTTCCATGGTGCTGCTGTTGAGGGACATCAGAGTCTGCAGCGCTGCTGGGATGCTATGGCAAAATGAAAATCATGTTGTTAGTTTGTGAGTTGAGTATGTTTTGTTGTGTGCTTTTCTCAGAGGCTTCTGGACTTGGCATGCAAGTTTCAGCCGGAGCAAACATTAATTGCTGAGATACTCTACAGGATCTCCCCATGGTTGTAGTCATTGTCCAATCACTTCCCACAATTCCCAGATCTCCCTTACCAAGAGCTCTTTTAGGTTGTGCTGGGGTAGATCTGCTGAGGCTGTGATTCCGCCACTGAAGGTCATTTCTTGTTTGTTTGTTTCTTTTTCCCCAAGACAGGGTCTATGTATTGCTTTGGAGGCTGTCCTGGAACTCGCTCAGTAGACCAGACTGGTCTCAAACTCATAGAGATCCGCCTGCCTCTGCCTCCCGAGTGCTGGGATTAAAGCGTGCGCCGCCACCACCCGGCGCTGAAGGTCATTTCCGATCTTTCCAGTAGGTTGGAAAGGCCTTGTTCACTCCTCCCTCACCCCACTCCCCACAGTTAATACACAGCGTGGTGGTTCGGACTGATGCCCTGCTTGTAATATATTTCCACTTCCCCTGCCTCACAGCCAACAGCAGGCCAGTGGAGGAGGCACTATGTAAAACGGCATCTCCTGTGTTACCCTGACCATAAACAGCACTTCAGTAGTTCATTCTGAATGATGACAGGAGGCTTGGCCTGGGATGGAGGGGCTGAGGCAACACGGTGAATCACACAGAACTTCTCCTGGAGGTATGAGAGTGAGAACTGCCTAGCTTCTGTACCCCAGTGTCATAATTTTTTTATATTACCGTGAAGAGACACTAAGAGTGAGTCACGTAGAACTTCTCCTGGAGGTATGAGAGTGAGAACTGCCTAACTTCTGTACCCCAGTGTCGTAATTTTCTTATATTACCGGGAAGAGACACCAAGACCAAGGCAACTTATAGTGGAGTTTACCGAGGCTTGTAGTTTTAGAGGGTGAGTCCAGACCAACATGGAAGGGCGCTTGGCGGCAGGCAGGCCGGCCTGACAGAGGTCACAGTAACTGAGAGCTCACATCTGACGCACAAGCAACGGGCGGGGATAGGGCCTTAGCCACTGGCAACAGTGTGAGCTTCTTGAATCCTCAAAAGCCCACCCCTAGCAACACGCCCTCCTTCAACAAGGCCACGCCTCCTCATCCATTTCAAACGCTCCCACCAGCTGGGGGCCAAGCGTTTAAGATGCATAAGCCAGAGGGGATGCTCTCTCTCAAACCACCGCAACTAGACTGCAGTCTTGTCTCACTCTCCTAATGGTTATGGTAGGTATGAAAACTTTAAAGAGGGATTTATAGAATATTTTCAAATGACCAAAATGGTCCATGGTTAGTTGGGATAAGTAAAGTAAGTAAATAACAAGAGTTTTAAGAGTCAATGTGTGTGTGGGGGGCTGGGGGGGGCCTAGAGAGATGATGGCTCAGAGCTTAAGAGCAGTGGCTGTTCCTCCAGAGGTCCTGAGTTCAATTCCCAGCAGCCACATGGTGACTCAGCCATCTCTGATGAGATCTGGTGCCCTCTTTTGGCATTTCAGGCATACATGCAGGCAGAACACTGCATACATAATTAATAAATTAAAAAAAAAGTCAGTGTGTCAGGCCCTTGGAGGTTGGAGCTCTTGCTAGCCACCCTCGCAGCCCAGTGTTTCTGGTGGAGCAGAGGAGCGGTTGATGCTTCTGTGGAGGAGGAGAATGCTGAAGAGTCTTCAATCTCAAGGAAAGTCCAAGTAGGGCCCTTACAGATTCTCCTTTTGGCTCAGTTGGCTTAAGTTTCCATCTCCCCTGTCCCCATGGATAACTGAGGTGTCCTTGTTTAGTGTGCGTTCCATGCTGAGCAATATGAAATGACATAAGCCTATGATTTTGCTGGGTGATAAGGTTAAAACCCATGATGTTGGGATAGGGTGATAGCTTCTTAGGTAGATCAGGACCCCAGTTTGATGCCCAGAGCCTGTGTAAGAATGCTGAATGTGGTGGTGGTGTGTTTATAACCCCGGGTCTGAGGAGCAGAGACAAGCGGGCAAGCCCGTTAGGTGAGTCTCAGGCCAGCGAGAGACCCTGTCTCAAAAAACCTGCTGGATGGCACCTGAGGAGCAGCAGCCAGTCCTCTGGCCTCAACAGAGACACCTGCACATCCATGCACACACACGCGCACGCACGCACGCACACTAAGAGAATGACAACTTACGCTGTGAAGCAAGATAATCCCAGCTTTAGTTGGAAAAGGAACAGGTATTAGGTGTGAAGAGCTCAGACGGGCAAGTTTGGTTGGTAGTTAAGAGTTTTGTTTGAGCCAGATGCTTGCTTCCACTGAGACAGAGGTCTTCCTTAAGAATGTTCACACTGGCTCATTTCTGTTTACCCAGCATTGTACACATGGCAGTCAACTCTCCAGTAGGTTGCCTGGAATGTGAAACATAGCCTTATGTAAAAGCAGAGGTCTGGGTGGTGATTTGGATCTCAGGAGCCCACCATCTGCTTGGGAACCCTAAGCCTATTTGGCTTAGACATCGGTTATAGCTGACTGACGTTCCTAGCTTTAATTCTGTGAGGATAAAGTGAAGTATTGCCTTCTTTTCTGTTGAGTAAGGCAGGCTGGTGGTAGGAAACTGGTTGTTTACTGTTTTTTTTTCCTGGTTTTTCGAGACAGGGTTTCTCTGTATTGTTTTGGAGGCTGTCCTGGAACTCCATCTGTAGACCAGGCTGGCCTCGAACTCACAGAGATCCGCCTGCCTCTGCCTCCCGAGTGCTGGGATTAAAGGCGTGCGCCACCGCCGCCCGGCGCTTGTTTCTATTCTTATACCCCTCACAGTTGCCCCTTCTGAGGGGAAGCAGGAGTGCAGAGGTTATGGGAACTGGAAATGAGGACTCTTGACTCTCTGCTCATCCAGCCGGGAGGATTCTGGACAGAGTCAGGATGAGGGACATCTCCACCAGGACTTGAATTGGTTTCTCTGTAGTTTACATCTGAGGAAATGTGAGATTACAGTCTACGTGAAGTTTCTGCTCTCCACGGAAGACTGCTGAGAAAGTTGGGTAACACAAAGTCGGTAAAGTGACTGAGAGCAATTGGATCTGAAAAGGGAGGGTGTGGATACAAGTGTGCAACTTTTCTTCCGGAAGGATTGCTCTCTGGGGATGTCTGTAAAAGCAGAGAGGTATTCCAGACCACCCCACCCTCTGCTTAGATCTCCTCTGCCCTCTAATCAAAGAAAAACTCTTGGTTGTGATCATTGGCCTGGAGAAATACTACGTCTGTGTTAAGTATGCAGGCGTGAATGGACGTAGGAGGGATTTGTGGGTGAGGATCTGCTGAAACATATGATAGAAATGGGCAGAGAGAGAGATTAAGTTGATTGTATCTCTCGGCTCCTGGTACTTAAGGCAGAGAGAGTAGTGGGAAGAGATTGTCATTTGAGTAATGGAGAGATGTGGAGCTTTGAAGCGAGCTGAGGTATTTCTGCCTGTTTAGATAGAGTGGCTTGAATGGTAGCATATATAGGAAAGAGTGGGGCAGCTTTGCTCTTGATCCTGGCCGCTTTCTGAGCTCATAGAGGAAGCCGACGTCCTCAGGCTGAAGTTGATTGGATAACAGCTCATTAAACTCTCATCAGAAGTCTTCATTTAGTGTCGTGGGGAGACTTGCAGTGTCTACATAGTGGAGCATTTTAGATTTTTTAAAAAGCATACACAGAAATTGTTTATTAAGTGGGGAAGTAAGTAGTGATTCAGTGCATCTCTTCTCCCAGAAGACCAAGACCAAGTTTTTTGGGGTTTTCACTGTGATAGTAGTGAGAAAAAAATGTAATTAGCAAGTTGGAAAACACATGAGAGCAGTTTAGGCCAATCCACAGCTAACTGTATTGGTGATTAATATTTTGAGAAAATAGAATGAAGCATAGTTACCCCGGGGGAATTTTATCTTTTAAGACGAATAAATGTTATAACTACCAGACTAGAACAAACTGCGAAAGATAAGCAGGTTATCCCTTAGTGTTACCTATGAAACCCAAACCTGTGAACTTACAAAAATGATTGACTGACTAATTGTGTGCACGCGGGTGCGTGTGCGTGTGTGTGTGTGTGTGTGTGTGTGTGTGCGTGCACGTGCTTGCTAGAGGTGCTAGGCAAGTGTTTTACCACTTATCACGCCTTTTCTATATTTATCTGTAGGAAATTTTAGTTGTAGACAAAAGAAATGAGTGATGGAGGGGGAGATTCTGACTGCATAGTTGAGGGGCCTTGTTTGATTCAGATTTGATGACTGGAGGAGAATACTTGGAGGAGAAGATTTGGATAATGCCCATGATGGCATGAGTTTTGGTGAGTAAGAAGAAGCCAAAGGTTGCCTGTCTGACCCTTATTTAAGTTCAGAATTCCTTTCTCTCCTGGACTTAGTGCCTTCTTGATTGTGCCTGTGTGGCCTGAGGAAGAGCTATCGGCCTTTCTCTAACCTAGAACTCCATTTTCTGGTTGAGTGGAGACCTCTGTCATTGCCACCCAATGTCTTTTCCTTGTGTCTGCAGGTATGTGCAGGTGAGTTAGTCTTCTAGTTAGTTCCTGTTTCATAAAGTAGGAAATTATTCTCCTGTGGGGTCCATGGCCTCGAGGAAAGTGAAAACATTCTGAAGACTAGCTTTCCTTCTTACCGTTCACAGCAGGGTCCATAAAACCTGCGTGCTATCTACAGATTGGGTTATTCAAGGGCATACTATTATTGAAACAAGAAAAGGCAGCTCCTAGAGTTGGGTTCAGTTACAATGTCTGTGTTCCACAGCATTTTCTAGGACATGTCCCCTTAGCCCCCAGAAGAGTCATAGTGAGCCAGAGTGGGTACTGGATTGAACAAAGGCAAATCCAAGTTACCACAGAACCTGGACAACCCCCCACCCCCAACCCTCACCCCTACCCTGGTCTGAAGGAGGGAGGAGATGGGCCAGTGGAGTGAGCTACACAGATACACTCTAAAGATTATCCTGGGTCAGGGTCTCGGTCCCCTCTTCTGAAATCTTTACATCATTCAGCATTTTCTGAAGAGAGGAAGAAACATTTACTTCTGAATTGCACCCATTTGATGAAAGAACATTTGGGAGCTAATCTGTGAGGAATGCTTTTTAGAAACTTTTCAGAGAGTCCCCCTCCACTTTAAGGTTTTGCAAGTTAGGACCTCAGTTTGTCCCTGAGGTTTCTGCAAGGTGTGCAGTGCATCTCTGAGAACATTCAGGATCCTGTCCCTGGTACCCTAAGCCACATGTGCCAGTCCAGCCCCCTTCAGGAGGGCTGGGCGTGGATCCCAGGCTGTGAAAATGCCTTCGTGAATCTGCGTGACCGGATGACCCCAGCCTCCTTCTGGACCCCTGTGCTTGATAGCTCTCTTAGAAAGGATTATGTTTAATGACTACAGTGGTATTTCTTCAGCAATGGCAACAGTTTTCTCATCTGATCTGTATATTGCCTTCCTTAGTTCACTGTCTATTGCTGTGACCAAAAGTGTTTGTTTTCATTACATGTCCCAATCATAGTATATCGTTAAGGGAAGCCCAGGTAGGAACTCAAACTGTGTAGGAACCCTGATGGCAGGAACTGAAGCTAAAGCTATATAGGAATGCTGCTTAGTGGCTTATTTAAACTACTTACATCTCCATTTCTTAGCTTTTCTTTTTATTCTTTGTGTCTTTTTACACCATGCACCTTGATCCCATTCATCTCCCCATCCCTTCCTATCCACCCTCTGCCCTTGGACTCTCCTCACTAAAATACAATTTAAGAAAGGAAAAAAAATCTCATCATGAAAGTTGTAGTGTGGCACAGTGAGTCAACACAGTATATCCTTTTGTCCGTATGTCTTTACTAGTGAGTGTTCATTGCAAACAGTCACTGGTCTGGTTCAAGGCCTCTGGTTTCTACTACACCATTGATGCTGGGCCCTCACTCGGGCTCCTCTTGCTTAGTCTGTTGTTACTGTGTGTCGGGGAGATCCTGTAGCTTTGGATCTGCAGGACCCGCCCCTTCAGGTGCCCCATCAGATCACAGATGGGGTAGATGTTGGAGTGGGCCAACTCATAACCCTGGTTCTTGACCTGGGTAGTAGCAGGGTTGGTCCCGAGTGTTGCAGCTGGTAAGGAGGAGGGTCAGCTCCCCTGCCTGCTGCAGATGTCGGGGGTGGGGGGGTGTCAACCTGACATTTTTTTTTATATCATTCAGGGCCATCTGTTCAGGGGTGACACTGTTCACAGTAATCTGAGCCCTTCCACATCAATCATTAATCAAGAAAATGTTCCACAAGCCAATCTGATGGAAGCAGTTCCTCAACTGAAATCCCCCCTTTCAGTTATGTCTAGGTTTATGTCCAGTTGACAGAACCAAGCAGCACACTGCCACTCTCTTTGTGAGCCAGGAAACTGAGACACAGAGCCCTGGCATAAGTTCTGCAAGGTGCCTTTTGGCTGAGTCTCCAGCCCTGCCTTCTTGTGGGATGACTTAATGGCCTGTCTTGCTTGGCAGAAGGCTGAGACCCTATTTGATGAGTTCTTAAGGATGTTTTTCTCATGTTCGTATTGTTATGCGTCTTGGGAGGCTCTCCATGGTGATTAATGAGTATGGTCAGAGCTCCGTTGACATGGTGTCCTCCTGCTTGCCTCTCCCTTTCACCTGTTCGCCCCTCCTCCTCGTGATCTCTCAACCCTTCCTCATCTAATCTTCCTCTCCATCCCCCTTCCTTGCCACTTGTCACTGTCTCTCCCTTGTCCCTTTTCACAGGCTGAGAACATCTGTGATTCTTAAGATAAAAGAGATGGAGTTGAAAGAATGACCTTAGCATAGTTAAATTATAGCTGCTTAATTGCACAGCAACTTGTTTCTGAATTGTAAGACCTTGCTTTTGTCTGACTCTTTACATTCCTCTTCCCCAGGCAGGATTGTTTTTTTTTTCTTTACATTGATGAATTATTTTTATATGGGAGGCAAAACTTTGATGTTGATCAGTGATCAAGCACCTTTGTTTGGCTGACTTTTAACTAGGGAGACTTTGCTTTCAAACTATTCTTTAATCTTGTGAAATGGGTGCTCTAGCTTCAATGATTGGCAGGTTGTGGTAAAGGAAGAAAGGGATGTGGTTTACAGTAAACTTCTTATCCTTGTATGAGAAAAAGAAATGTAATCATCACGTACAGAGTCAAATATATAAAGCCTAAGGAAATAATTTATCAAATCAGATGCTGGATGGCAGGGTTCTACCCTGAATTGGACTCCTGAAAAGCGATTGAGGCAGTGCAGCCTGACATTTATTTTCTAGCCTTTCAGTTGTGGAAGCTGAGCTCCAGGTTGCCTGCTCAGAGCCACCATTTCCTGAGTGTCTTTTCCAAGGTTATAGAGGTATACTTATAACTTTGTTTTCTGACCTCTTGGGAAAGTTAAGGCCTGGGTATGGAACCAGATGTTGTTGCGGAACCTAGCACTAATCGGATGTCACCTGAGCACAGGTGCGCATGGCTCCTGCCTCCCGTGCGCCTGCTCCCCACACGGAAGGACTGAAAAGTTGAGTGTGGTCTGCCTGGCTAGGGCCTGGACAGTGAGGGCCCTCCCTGCCTGTCCTGTGCCTGCATGTCCTCCGGGTGGGTCTAGCACTGACTGGGATTCCTATGGACTTAGTCACCATGCTGCAGTGGTTGGAGGATGGGGAAACCGCTGGGTGCTCTGTCACCCCAAAAGAATGCAGTTTGGGCTAGAGCTGCCTGGTCCAGAAAGTTCCCTAGGCCCTATGGCAGATCCAGCGTAGCTGACTCAAATCTACCTCTTCTTTTTTCCTATCAAAGAAAAGAGACAGGAGCATGAGGTGGTCCTTTTATTCGTGGTGCAGGGCTTTTAAAAAGTGACTTTAAAATGTACTTCTGTTCTTCACCTTCCCAGACCTGTAAACACACAGTTACTCAAGACAGGCGTTTTACTGAGAGCTGGTGTTTGAGGAGACACCCTCCTGTTGTGGCTGTCTTCACTTGGATCCTTTTGTTTGTCTGTGGGAGGATGGCTTGCAGGGTGACCTGGGAGTGTCAGGTCACTCTTAAGTTCTTCTTGAACTGTAGAGCCACCTGCTAGGGCACCTGAGAGCCGGGCTGAGGGACGGCCGCCTTCCTGCTGCTCCCAGGGAGTGGGCCTTGCTTGGTGGTGGGCCGTTTCTCAGGTGACTGGCAGTAGACTTGCAGGGATTGAGCCCAAGCAGGAATTGATGAGGATGCTGGGTCACGGAGGCATTTAAATCTGACCCAGAGCAGCCATCTGTGCTGCTGCTGGGGCCACACACTGAGTTAGCCCCTTGCCACTGCCCTCTCCCCCAAGCCCACTGCTGAGCATCGGTGACCACTGTCTTTAGGTGAATTCCTTTTCTATGGTGAGTCAGTCAGCAGGAAGATTCTCATGGTAGGAATCAGATCTGGCTTGACGTCTTGGTCAACAGAGCTGAGCTCTGGAACGTTTGCTGGGTGTTCAATTCCACACCCTCCTCCCCCGAAAGGAGCTGAGAGTAGGTGAGACTGAGCACAGGGCTGATACAGGGGCAGTTCTTCAGCGAATAGCCGTGACACGACTGTACTTGAAAATTGAACCCCCACGGTAATTACTTGAAAGGGGTTTACAGTAGATAGAGAAAAAGGAGGGCATTTTGAGTTTCTTTCTGATTTATATGTTTCAGAAGAACACAATTCTTACTACATACCTGTTTTTGGTTTTCAAGTTAGTTCTTGAAGCTGGAGAGGTTACTCAGTGGTTTAGAGCACCTACTATTCTTCAGGAGGATCCAAGTTCAGTTCCCAGACCCCTCCTCAGATAGCTCACAACCATCTGTAACTCCAGCCCCCAGGGAACCTGAGATATCAGAGGGTGTCTGCACTCATGTGTACAAGCCCATATGAAGACACAACACACAGACACATGCTTGAGAGTAAATTTAAAAAGATTTTTATATATAAAGATCCAAACCGGCAGGAGCATGGACTCTGATTGATCTGGTGTAATCATTAGACATTTTACAGAAGGGATTCTAAGAAGCACTGTGTGCTCTTTGTAGCAAGGAACTGGAATCAGGGTGAACTTAACTTCACCACTCATCTCGTATTTTCTTGGCAGAGTTTTTGTTTTTAACCCATGTGTTTTTACTTGTTTTCAAGGTCCACAGGTATTATCTGGAAAAACAGGGTTCTGGTCCATTGTTTTCATTTTCTTTGCACTGAGAACACACACATAACAGAAACTAAACCCAAACCATAATGCCGTTTTCCTCAAGAGGACTTTCCCACTTTGAGCTGTCCTTCAGTGATCACAGACTGTGTGTGGTCTTAGTGACCTCCCAGCCTCCTGGAGACAGTAGCTAGGGTCTCCTTGACTTAATTGGGTCTTCTCAGGCATCTGAGCCTGGGTGGGATTCACCTTCTTCTAGAGTAGCCCAAACAGTAGGTCTTGGCAGGACCTCTGGTCTAGAATGTTCTTTGAGACAACATGTGTGAGTCTGTGTATCTTTCCTCAGTAAATGGCCTTGAAAATGCCATGAGCTCTTGGATGAGTTTCCACTGCCTAACTCTGGGAAGGCACGGTTCTCACTTGCAACACCCTGTCTGCAGGTCCATGATACTGCAATTATGAGATCACAAGACCCCCATTTACAGGGCATCTGGTCTAAAGGCACAGTTAAAAAAATTGTGTTGGTGGTTCCCTTAATTTCTAAACTATGGTTATTTGTGAATTCATCCTTCTGGATACTTCTGTTGAGTATTTTATTGACACATGAAAAGAATGTTTAGAGCAGTCGGTCCTCATGTCTGAATGAATCATTGCTTATATGTAACTTCACTGTACCAGTTCACCTCTCTTGTAAACAAGACATCATAGCATACTGCTATTAATTTATTTTTTTTAAACATACTCAAAGTTAGACTCAGATTTACATCAGAGGTGAGACAAAATAACTGTAACATGAAAACTGGTGTTTCCAAAACACTTCTTACTTGACACAGCACTTTCCTGTAGTTCCCATGTAATGCCATAATATGTTCTCACTCTGCTTTGTTGATGGTAAGAATTGCTTTGGTGGCTTTTGAGAACTGCCAGTGGAACTGTTTAGGAAGCCACTTTGCTGAAGCCCTTCCCAGCCCTACAGCTGAGTCTGTGTACTAGGCTGAGGACCTAGTTCTCATATACAGGGTGTTGGCCTTTGAGGTCAACCTCTTGTTTTCTTATGAAAATGGGGCTCCCAGGGAATTAGCTGTTTCCTTGTGTAGCTACCTCCAGAGGACTGGGAGGGACTTTAGAATTTGAGTATAGATTCCCAATGGTAGTCTATATTTCATTGCTCACTCACAAACATTTAAAAACATTTGGAATCTGCTGGGGTTTGGATAATTTATATGAACTCCTACTCTGTAAAATTATTAAAAATCAGGTATTGAAGAAAGGAAAAAACCAGTGGCCAGTTTATCTTTCAGGTTTCATTATACTTTTAATACATGGTTAAAAGACACCACAGTGATGGGTTGTTTGTGTGTGGTGTTTCTATTAGAACTTGAGTGGTAGCGTGCACATTGTGTGCCGTGGCTTCTGTGAGCTCACACTCTCAGTAATCCTATTGACTAGGCTTTAGCAGTGCTTTGGTAGGAATCATTAGATGCATTTTCAAAATAACTTGGTCTGTTCTACAAGGCCTTAGCAGATTCAAACTGTTGTGGACTGGTGCTTGGTAACTCTGATGGCCATTTTGAAGTGTTGCCATAGTGATAATTCTTCTGGAATCTCTAGTCATTAAAAGTGATATGGCTAGCTCTTGGCTCTGTGCTGTGAAAATAGATGCCATGGGTTATGTGTATCCTTGTTTTCAGTGTTACAGTTTACAATAACTGAAGGAACGTTTAGTTGACTTGTGCATACATATTAAGAGGCTTAGTTGTTTTGCTGTATAAATCATCTGTCCATGTAATAATTAACCGCTAAGAATGAATGGCATTTAAAGCATGATTCAGTTTTCTCCTTAGTTTGACTTTGGCTACTTTGTTCCTGTGCTCTTTTCCCAGGATGTTTTTCAAAGATTGGGATTGACAGAATAATCATCATTCATATAGCTCCCATGGGTTTATTGAGAGAGTGTCTAGAGCTCCTCCACTCTGTGGCCAGATGTAGACTTTCTGACTTCATCTGGGAAGTCTGTTGTGGGGAGAACTGGGTGTTGGCTCAGTCTGTTCCCCTTCCCTGCAGGTAGCTGTGGAGATGGTGGAGGACAGTGCTCCCTTTCAACTCAGAACTGCCCCTCTCAATTCTGAGCCCCAGGGTAGCAATTAAAAGTATCTGTGTTCTTTTCCCTGGTTAGAGGCATCTAGGTTGGAGACTTGTAAATAGGGATGGTCCCGTTGGTCCAGGGAAGTGTGGTTGGGTGGTTGGCAGTGACAGCAGTGTGTTTGCTCAGTGTGGGGATGTTAGTTCTACTTGTTGACTAGAATTACTAGCCTGGGGGAAGCCCAGCTCTACTTAGCCAAGGGGTATCGTGAGAGCAGTCACGTTCCTCCGTCCCCTCCACGCCCTTCACTGGCTACTCTGTGTGCTGCATCTGTTTTTCACAAGCATTTGCTGGTTGGCAGGCATGGATGAAAGCACTGTCCTTACTTGTGACAGACACACTCTGTCTGAAGGCCCGTGATACTGTAATTAGAAATTCATGTGCCCATGAAGGCCAAGCATTATACTGGGCTCTGGGAGTCTGCAAAGGAGTAGACATAGCAGTTTTGCTGGTGGTTCCTAGTATAGGTAACAAATGGCACTGCCCTGTGGCGCCTTTTTAAAAAACGAGAACAGCCAACAGAGAGCCTCTTGCCCATCCTTTTGCAGAATCATTTGAGGAATAGATCCTCCATAACCAGTAGGCATCCTCTGATAGAAGCAATTTAAACCACTCATTAAGATGGCAAGTATAGGACCTCCTCTACCCCTAGGAAGGCAGTATGTAGGAGCTCTGCGATAGGGACCTTTGAGAGTTTACCAAAAGGTGTCTTGGAGAGGCCAAGCCTAGGGGTTTGTCTATTTACTTCTAGTCTTTTCTTCCTTTCACTTTTTGCCAAGGCCTAGGTCCAGACAATGTACATTTGATCTACTTAGAGGCAGGGCCAGAACAGGGGTTGATACAACACCTGGGAAAAGTTCTTTACAAACCCTGTAGTGGCAGCAGACGTGTGCAAAGCATCAGTTAAGATTAGCCCACCTTGTACAGTTCCTAGACTTAAGAAACAGTGTATCGAATCCACATAAACTACACCACCACTTCTGTCTTATGTTTTTGTTGTGCTGTGATTTGTTTGGGTTTTGTTTTCTCTGTTAACTGTTTCCTGCAGAGAGAAGATCACTCCTGTTTTGTGGCTGAGTGTGATGGTATCAGGTATTCCCCATTTGCTCAGTTAGTTAGCCTGCAGTTGTAGGGTATGCCACAGTTTTATTCTGCCCTTTAGTGTTTTTTTTTAGTTGCCAGACATAACAAGCACATTGTTTTGAACGTCGAAAAGCAGCTCAGCACCGAGTCTCAGTACTTCCCTCATGCCTTTTCTCTCCCCTTTACACGGAAGCACAGGGAGAGGAAGGAGGTCATTTCTATCCCTTAATCACACCCGGGACTGTCTAGAAAGGCACCTACGGATTTACATCTGTAGAGAACTTCATAAAGTGACATTAACTTAACAGTAAAGTCACTGACCCCAAACCTGTGTCAGTGTAGGCTTGGTCAACTGCTAACAGCCATTTACAACTAAAACAAAAGAGGGAGCTTGATAAATATATGCCTGTTGTGGATTAATTGTTGACTATTATTCTGAACACTTAACTGCCCTTTGTATCCAAGGATCCAGGAGGTCCCTTGTGGACCTAGAAAGGCCTTGTTGTTTGGTGGCAAATAAGGTACACTGGTGCCTTCTGGGTCATGATGACTTCAGGGAGCCACAGCATTGCTTTCTTAGTGCAGGTTCGCTTTTTTTTTTTAAGTTTTAAAGTTGTTCTTAATTATGTATTTCCCTTCAGTGCAGAGGCAAGAGTATAGAGTGAAAATTTCCTACACTGTTTGCTACATTAAAAATGAGAAGCTTGTGGAGGGCTGCCCTTCATGGCTGCTTCTGGCTGACGTGGGTTCTGAGGTGTCCGAATGGCAAGATTCATTGGTTGTAGATGGCGTTTGCCTCGGCTTCCAGAGTCTAGAGAGCTGTTCACTGAAATGCTCCCATGCCTGACCTCCTGCAGCATAAGTAGCTGCCCCTAGTCTCAGCTACTCCTTCAAGTCCAAATAGGGGTTTATATGCTGGTTGAAAAGACATGAAGAAAACTCACTTCATCTGGTTTATACATTGGGTCTGCCTTAATGGCAGACTCTAGGAACAGTCTTCAGGTGGATCTCAGGGAGTCTCCATGGTCCTTTCTGCTTGTCTGCATGATGGCTTCATTTCTAGGGTCCTCGTGGGAGCAACAGGGTTGCTGGCAGCATCTTATGTCTCATTTGAAGAGCAAGGGCTCTCTATCCTGACGGCAGAGCAGCTTTCTAGAGATCTCTTTCTGTAGCCATTAATTCTACTGTGTGTACTAGAGATTGGCCAACTCAGGCCATGGGTTCCCTAGCCTCAGAGAGGAATAGGACCAAACATGGGGTTTCCCTAAAACAAAGGAAACAGAACAACAACCCTCCCTCATCTTGCATAGATAGACAAATTCAGGATGTGAGGGAATTCCATTTTGGACGTGACTATTTGGGGAGGGTAAACATATGACCTAGCCTAGTGACACCGTGTCAGGGAGTGACAGACGTGTAAGGGGCATCTAGAAATAGCCAATCCCAGGATGTGTGCAGCTTCCCTCCTTTGCTTCCCACTGTGAGCTCTCTGCCTGCCCTGGAAGCAGCTCGGGGCCATTTCAGTATTGTCAAAATGGTATTGAGCAGGCACATCAAATTAAAAACTTTTGGGATCACTCACCAAAATGATTTCCTGTACAGTACTCCCCCGAGGGGGCATTACAGTAGTTATACATCCATTTCATTGATCTATTGTTTTTATTAAAAGAAAAAAAAAACTTCAACTAAGAGAGGAAGTGCAGCCAGCTGCCTGAATAGTAGAGAAGATGGGAGATGATATTTTGATTACATTAATCCGTATCCTGTTCATTCAGTTTGCGTCTGTCACTGCTGCTGGTGAAGTTACTAATGTGAACTAATTACATTTGCTCTGAAAAGCCAGAATTTTTAATGCATCTCAGCAAGAAAGGTTAATATTATCCATTTAACAGCATGAATGAAGCATTGTGTGTATTGAACTTGAACTGTCCTGAAAGCTTGGATAATAAAAGCCCAGTCTCTTTGATAACTCATTGGATAAACAGTATGGCTGAGATCTGGGCAATGTGTTTGTCTTTAAGTTTTATGGAGATGGTAAGTGGTTAGCATTGGATGCAAGAAGGCTGTGAGTGTTTTCCTGATCAATGGAGGTATTCTAAAGAGCAGCCCACCCCACCCTCAGATGCTAACAGTCTTGTTTTCCAAAGAATCTGTAACTTACAGAAGAGATGCCTTAGAAGTTAGTCATTTCTCTGGCACAGACCCAGTGCCTGAAGACAGTGTTTTGGAAAGTGGAGGGTTCTGGGAGGGAGGGGCAACTCATCTGCGGGGACCTAAATTGCCCTGTCCTCTTGTCCTTGTACATGGTTCTTCAATGATCCCTGATGTTTAATTATTTCCTGCTTTCACATGACTCACTCAGCTGTAAACAATGAGAATGGGAACAGCCTGCAGTTGCTCTGCCATCCCCTGTCTTGGGAACTACAGGGTGGCATTCCCTGTTCTGTATTGAGCAGGGAGGGTGCTGAAGTGTTTGACCAGTGACATTGCGGTGGCCAGTTGGTTCCTCGCTGTCTTTCAGTGTAGAGATTAGGAACTGGCAGAGGATTTGGAACTTTGCATGCATTCTGCCTAGGGCAGTGTGTCTCTTGCCTGAGAGTAGAGGAGTAAGTTGATAGGAGGTTCCTGGGAGGCATCCATCCAAAAGGGTGGGCTGAGTCACAGCACTCTGTTTGAAACACGATATATAGATCAGGTGGGGTCTTTGGCTTTGAAATCTTGTCCCATTGCTGCTCTTAAATGGTATTGAGAGGGAACATCAACTAAAAAATTCTCAAGGTCATTCAAGATTGGAATTAAAAAAAAAAATAAGTATTTAGTTTTAAAAAGTTTCCTTGTCCCCCCCCCCCCCATTCTTTCTTTCTTTCCACCTTGTTTTAGAATGAAGGAAAGTAAGATTTTAAAATGACTTTTTCTCCCCTCTTCCCCATGCACTTTTAAACAGATCAGCGTCTGGATCTAGGAGGATAAAGTGGGCAGAAGGCAAGAGCAGACTTTGAGGCGGTATGGGTGGGAGAGGGTTAGAAAGTTCCTTGACCTTCTACAACCTGCTTCTCATGCACAGCGTTTCAAGTCAGCCCCGTCAGGCTTGTGCTGCTGGCCTGTGCTGACAGGGAAAGCCCAGCTCCCCCTTGTCTGTCGTAAGAGGAACAGATTTCCTGTCCTCTTTGGAATTCCTGCCCCCTTGTTTATGAAGATCTGTTACTCCTATTTGGATGATGATCTACACAGTTGTCACAGTGCTTGGTCATGCTCTTGTGTATGGAACAAAATCCCGTGACAGTTGGTCAGTTCATATCTAAATGTGCCAGGGAGCCCTAGGATGGAGGCAGTAAGGCGGTTCCATCACCTGGGTAACCCATCATTTGTCCCACCGTTTGGTCCATCTATAAGGCCAGGAGACTGCCCTGCTGATGAAGATCTCCTGACTGAGTGACCAGTGCATCTGGCATCCTGTTGGGATGTATGCTGTTTTCTTGCCAATTGAACTTGCTGGATGGGAGGGGTTGGGGGGTGAGCACCCCTCTATGCTGACAGACACCTCGAGGGTTGGGCCTGGTAAACACCTTACTAGGTCTCTTCAGGAATGAGTGAGTTGGCAGATTGCCCCACAGAATTTCAGTCCTGAGATGTGTGTACTGTTAGGCAACTGTGTTTATCACTACTTCGTAGACACTGTTATCCCTCCACTCAGGATTTGCGTGGATAAAACCCCATTTTCGTAGTCAAATAAACGGACCCATTAAGGCTATGAAAGGCCAAAGGAACTGGAAATTCAACTTTGTACATTGTGCCTCAAATTCAACGCTTAGCTCACATCTTACAGTATGCAGTCATTTCCCCCGTCATCTGCACCCTGTTGGGTATGTATAGTTAACCCCAGTAAAGACTGTCACCTCAGAGCCTTCCCTGAAGATTTCTCAGCCTGTAAAATGGCTTCCTTGAGCCTTCACACCTTCCCAGCTCCTTGAATACAGATTCGCAAAGAAGTGGAGGGAAATAAGGATCAAACACAGAAAAGTACATTTTCCCACTTAACAAATTCTAGTTGATGTTATGTGGCTGTGTGTTGGGGGGCAGCGGGATGGAACACAGTGACGGTTTTAACTTGGAGCTTGGGCTCACTGTGCTCACTGTATTGTGTTTGTATTATGGCTCTGCCATTGGCCAGTGGGGGTTGTACTCTTCGTGGGTTTCGGAAGTTGACCTCAGTTAATGATTTACTCACAACTATGCAGAACATCCCGGAGAATGGTGGCAGCTGATGGACACCTGAGTTTTGTGATGTGATGACCCACAGGCTACCTTCCCTGGTGCCCTGGTGAGGGTCTCAGCTAAGGGACTTGGTTGCTTGCCTGAGTAGTACAATCTCATAGTCACTCCAATGCACACGTTTTTAACTATTTTTTCACCATCTCCTTCAAAGCCGTTTTTCATAGCCAAAGCTTAACTGGGTGTTTATTCTAAATAAAATGGCAAATGATTAGACTTTATGTTTTCTAGTACTAGATCAAGATCCTTGGTGACTAGTAGAACTGACTGGCAAAAATCTGTCTTTGGAATCTGCATTATACACATGATGTTGGTATGAAATAGAAGATAGTTTGTGAAAAATGATACTTTTGTAAAAAGAAAATAGTACCCTCAGAACAAGAACTGTAGTCTGCACGGCATAGGAGTGCTGCAGCTGTGCCTGGCCTCTGCCTTAGCCCCCTCATCTCTGTACTGTGGTGAAGGACAAGGTCTCATGTCTTCACGGTGAAGAATCCTCGATATGGAAGACAGTTCAAGCCCGGGTATTGTTTTTTACTGAAAACAATTTTGATTCATATTATTTACTTTAGAAAATAAAAGCACTAAAGCCAAAGCTTTGGGCTAGTAACCTTGGTGTTATAAAAATACCTTAGCATCCCTGCCTTTGTTTTGCCCCAATTTACACACCTGTGTGTGCACACGATCGATTCACCCCTGCACTCAAGGGCTTATTAATGCTTCTTTGCCGCCTTTCCCTTGGAGAATGTCGTGGCCATGGTTAATAAGATGATGAATGGGACCGGGAGGAAAAGCATGCTAGAGAAGCATTTAACAGGTTGAGGATCTGAGTCGTTAGAGAAGAAAAAGCACAATGAACAGGAAACCCAAACAAAGGTAAAATAGGGCATGCCCACGGAAACCTGAGGTTCAGAATTTGCGGTAGCCTTGCTGACAAGCCATGGTAGAAGCCGAAAGGGTTTTGTGGTTAGTTGTGTGTGACATAGAAATCGATGTGTCTTGAGCAGTGCGATTTCAACTTTGGAGAATAGCAGTCCAACAAAGGAAAGTGTTATATACAATTAAGATGTGGCTTGCTGTATCTGTAGGGTGAAGATTAGGTGGCTAGTAAAATGTCTGCATTGGAGGTTCACATCAGGGCTGCTTGTGAAAAGCATTCTGGAGTCCACCCTGTTTAGACAGAAGAGCACTTGGTTTAGGAAATACTTCTTCCCATCCCCTGCCGTTCTCCACATGCCTCCTCCCTTATTCTCTGTTAAAGATAGACTCTCTAAAGAGATTGAGCAAAACTTGGGTTGGGGAACCCACTCTGCTGGAATCACTGTGTTCCTGGAGAGGGTCCTGGTGAGGGTGCTGTATATGGAAGTGACTTTCTTCCAGGATGGAAAAAACTGCTTCCCTCAGGACTACTGGACCATTCAGTCCTGCCACTTAATTTGAACCTAGTTTTTCTTTTTAGCAAGCAACAAGAAGCTCTATATGTCTTTTCCTCCCCAGGTGCTCAGAGGGCAACGTTGAAAAGTAGTAGTCTGAGCAGAACTGCTCTTTCCCCAGAATTAGTTGCGTAGACTTTGGGAATGTAGAAGAGCAAAGGGATCCAGGTGTACCTGGCCTCCTGATCTTGTGTTTCTTTATCCGTAGAGGATGGCTGAGGGTTGCAGATTTTCCTCAAGAGAAATGTGAAGAATCATCCTCAAGAAATAAAGTCAGGGGCAGGAGAGATGGTTCAGATGGTAAAGACATTTGCCACCAAGCACCCAAGGAAACATGTTTATGCCAATCATGATCTCATAATAAATAGGTTAGTTTTAGTTTTTTAAAATTCTTCTGCCAGTGACTAGCTATGTTCTAGCTTTTGAAAACAGCACACAGTAGATGGATTTTTTTATATTAAAAAAGGAGAACTTAAAAATTATTTGTTTTTGATGAGATTTAGCAATGCAAACACAAGAAATCATGTTTCCATGACACTGAAGTGTCATCAAGTTATTACAATGTACTTTTGAGGTCACTGGAACTATCTTGTCCTTCAGAGTAGGGCTGGGTTGGTGATTCATGTCCTTTCATTGATGCTTTCATTATATAAATACACACTAAATGCCCACTGGGCTCTGTCTGTGGAATTGATGTATGTCCTCATGTGCATGCCAGGAGTGTAGCAAGAAACTGCCAACATGACAGCTCCATTAGCGCAGTTTCTTTGTGCTTTTTTCTTTGGGGGGGGGTAGTACAGAGAAAGTATCCAGAGTGATATGGAAGAATCCAGAGCAATGAAAAAGACCAGACATGGCCAGGGCCATCTGCTAGAGTGAGAGCTGTGCCCAACAATGGCCATAGAGAAATAGCAAGGGAAAAGAGGCTTGCCGCTATATGGAGAATAGCGAGTTATCTAGAGGGAAGGAAGGCTGGGGAGGTGAGATGCCAGGGATCGTGGGGGCTTTGTGAGTAGGAATTGAGGGAGCCTGGAGGTCAGCCTGGGCTTTGATATGAAAGCATGTGTGTGTGTCAGTGGGTCAACAGGAGTCTCTTCTGCCAGAGGCAAGGAAATGACTCCTTTGGAGGACAGAGAGCCCATTTTTCATGCATTCTTGAGGAAGGCTCTCTTTTATCTAACTGCCCGAAATCCTTCTATAATCCAGCTTGAGCGCATTTGTAGGTATATGGACTGCCTACAACCCAGTGTCATGGACTAATGTTAGGAGGTATCCTAAACCAGCCACACATTTAGAGAACATTGCTAGGGGCATGGTGCTGTAAGACCCAGAGGGAAGGGAAATGTGTGTAGAGGACTTGCAATGGCAAGGAACAGCTTAGGCCACATAGAATCCCAGAAGCCACAGTGAGGGTTTTGTGCTAACCGTAGGAACATAAATTGGGAGATTAAAGTAAAAGGTGATGGGGTACATGGAGTGAAAGACCTGGTATTGGCATGAAAACATTTGCCATAGCCACCACGTGAACAGTAGGGAGGTGGCCAGTTAGGAAGCTGTCTGAGTAGGCAGGGTGGAGGGTGACGCTAACATGGAACCATGATGGAGAGAGAGTCAGGTGACTAACTGGAGGGAGGTCAAGTGAAACGGGCCTCTAAGAGGTGAGCAAAGTGTCAAGGACAGTGTGCAGGCTCCGAGTGTGTGAGATGCCTGTGTCACTGCCCACTCCCCGACTGGGACAGGAATCAGATAGTGAGTGAGGAGGGCGAGCATGAGTTTGATTTTTTTTTTTTTGAGGCCCATCTGAGTCAAGAAAACGTTGGTGCTTAGAGGGTGGTGTGTGAAAGCAGGTGTGAAGACAGTGCCTTGGGTGGAGCTGGAAGGAGGGCCATCATTTGATAGCCGGGGAGAGAATGGGACTGTGAAGAAGCCCCAGGAGAAGGCCATAGAGTATTGGCAGAGAGAGGAGGCAGTCAGAGGGCCAGCAGCCAAACAGAAAGAAAAACGATGACTGAGGAGCGAACCTAAGAGCTGGTGGGCAGAGTGATGGGGTCAGAAGTGGCTTGGAATGGAAGAGGATGGTGAGGAGGAGCTGTAGGAAGGAAATTTCCATGGCTGGGCCTGGGAGTGTGCAGAGGCCCAGAGTGCAGGAGTGTTGCAAAACATCCAGGGACGATTCAGACCCCAGGGTAGACCAAAGCACAGAGACAGCAGTTAACTTTGAGTTACAGAAAGGACAGTTGGCCATTTTAAAGTCTATAGCAAAGTATCCTGCTTTTTTTTTTTTAAATAGGGAGGGGCACTCTCTGTGAACTATGTATATCCTTTTCTCATTTTTATGAGTAAAAACCACCAGTCTCTTCATTTTGTAGACAAAGATACAGAACCCTGGAAAATCTAGGAAACCTGCTGCAGCAGGAACCCAGTCAGGCACCTGACTTGGAACCCCAGATGCTTTCTGTGTGTGCCCTCTCTGCTGGCTGCTGATACTGAATGATTGGCCTGAGAGTAATGTCTAGTGACTTGTTTAGCACAGTAACAGCTAACACGACCTTATGCTCTAGAGCAGTTCCTAATGATGCAACTCTTAAATACAATTCCTCATGTTTGTGGTGACCCAAACATAGTACTGTTTTTGTTGCCACTTAATTACTGTCGTTTTGCTACTGTAATGAATTGTAATGTAAATATCCGTGTTTTCCAGTGGTCTTGGGCGACTCCTGTGAAAGGGCCATTGGACTCCCAGAGGAGGCATGACCCACAGGTTGAAAGCCACTGCTTTAGAAAAGGGTGGCTATGTTTAATAGTTCTTTTTCTAGTAACATTAACTAGTGTAGGAGGATGAAGTTAAATGCCCTTCAGGTAAAACAGCCATATCTGTGTTGATTTGTGTGATTAAGCTTTCTACATGAATTTCTGCATAAATCACATGAGTTCATTTGTGTGTCACACCGTGTCACTAGATGCTCTTCATTGAAGCTGAGGAGTGGTCAGTGTGACCCCCTGTGATCTGATCCCTCTACTGGCTGGGTTTCATTCCTCTGTGATCACTGAATGCTAGGTGAGGAGGCAGGGAGGTTGCAGAGTCAGGGATTCCCACATGTCAGAGCCCGCTTTCCTGGATTCCTTTTACCAACTTTCTTTCTGCTTACTTGAAATGAGAAAGGACATTGGAACTAGCTTAGGCAAGGTCCTGGTAGTCTTAAAAGAGTCTAGTTCTCTGGTATTGTAGGGTCCCAAGAATTAAGTTCCTGCCCACCACTCTTTGGAGAGTTGCAGGTGCTATGTAAAGATGGCAGACTGAAACTACAAGCTGTGTTACTCAAATTCATCAGTGAGAAACCTTTTCATGTTTTGATTCTTAGAACCGCTCTAAAATCTATGCGTCTGTCAACAGGCTCTGTTTTGGGGATTTTGAGGACGCCAGAACTCTCATGCATTGCTGTGGAGAGTGTAAAATGGTTCATTTAGCCTTCATGGAAGGCAAATTGGCATAATCTGTCAGTTATAATTGTATGTTACCTTCCATGTGGAAGGTCTCTTTCAGGAGATTTATCTCAGGGATACACGTGCTTGGGTAGGGACTGCAGGATCATTTGTGGTAGTAACAGGTTGGAAACAGCTCACTTGTCCTTTAGAGGGGGACCGGTTAATGCATGAAGATAAGTGCATGAGATGGATTGTATACTGCATCTCAACAAGGCCCAAGGACACCCTGATCATGGTGTGAATAGATACTGAGGATCCAGGATACTAAGCAGAAAAGGCAAGGTGTAAATTGTAAAGTTGAAGAAGAAGCAAGGCTGTTTGCGTTTGGTTATATTTGTGTAGACTGACATTAGCAGGGGAGCCAGGAAACTGATAAACTCTGTGTAGCACATGGGGTAGGTGGGGGGAACAGACTAAATGGGAGCAGGGGTGATGTTTTGGGTTCATCTTTGTGTTGTTTTTATTTGAAAGCTGTTGCTTATGTAGTAAACACAGCTACTGTGCTATGTCCCGGTTAGGAACAAGGGGCTTTGGGATGTCCCATAGGTTGGTACAAGCTGTATGCAACAGCGGAGGGTAAGAACACACTGCTCTCTTGAGTAGATTTCTTTTTTATTGGGGGTGTGTCCCTCATCCAAGTACTAGCCAGGCCTGGCCCTGCTTAGCTCCCTAGATCAGACTGGATCGGTCATGTTCAGAGTGGAGTCTTCCTCAAAGAAAGCCCCTGTCGGTCCCTGCTCTACCTCAAAATCCTGCATCTTTCTCTGTAGAGGGGAAGGAGTATTTCCAGACAGTGTGTCTTTTCCTGCTTCCTTGTCAGCCATAGGTCAGAGAACTTAAGAGAACTTTCCGTGTTTGGTTGTTGGGTATTACTTTTAGTTTGAGAGCAGAGGCCCCTGGGTGCTTATGGTAAAGAATTCCAGGGCCTCAGTGGGTGTGTCTTGCTAATTATCTCTTTGAACCTGTTTTGGCACTTGAACATTCTCTCTCCCCCCTCCAACTAATTAGGGTTGGCAAAGAAACTCTTTGAACATTGAGTTGGAGCTGCGTTATTTTTTCCCCCATCTTTTGAGTTAAACCTGTACCTTCTTAAAGGACAAACTTGTAATTCACTAGGTGTGTGGATCATTATCCTGAATTCAGAATATCGATATTAAACTCTAATGCCAGATGTTCAAGAGATGGCATACATTTAGTGTAATAGAACTTGAAGGCGGTGACTGAACAATTTTCCACTTCACAGAATACAGCTATCAGTTTCTGTTTACTACATCTTAGTGATAGTTTAGGCTTTGGATATTCCCTAAAAGTTAGTGGAAGAAAGGCCCAGTCCCTTTTGATATTCGTGAGATTTGGTAGATTCTTTAGGAGGTGTGGTCTATGGAAGGTTTTCAGCTCACTGGGCCTTTGCCCTCCAAGGGGATTATGGGATCCTAGGGCCTTCCTCTTTTGCTTCTTGGTTTGTGAAATGAGCAGTGTTCCCGCTTTCATTGAATTTATAGCAATCACCTTGCCTCAGCCTCCTAAGGCCTTACAGGTGTGTAATCTCATGATGAAGGCTACCATGACTGGTGTTAGCCTCTATTTTTTATTTACCCTTTGCTATTAGGGAATGATCCTTCTACAACAAAACTGCGCTGTCTTGATCATGCTTCCACACGTACCATTTTAGTATCTTCAACCACCAAGTGTAATCATCAGCAAGACCGTGTAAAATGAAAATATGGGAGCCAATTATTATCTTTTCCTTTTTCTCACTGTAAAATGTGAGGATTATAATATCTGCTGCAACAAGTCCTGGTGTATGCTTGCCATTTTCATCCTTTGACTGGCCTTAAACTCCCGATGCTCCCAAGTGTACCACATGCCCAGTTGACAGATGTATTTTAAACACTTGCATTGCTGTTGGTTCTTGGTGACACCAAGTGCTTCGGGTCACTCTGACATTTAATCAAGTTGAACAGCTGGCTTTTAGAGAATGCTTAGCAGGTGACCTGTGCACTACATACCTAGTCACCCAAGCAAGAGATTTCACCAGGATTAATTGATTAATTTCTTAAGACCTCTTGCCTATTTTATTTTGCCTTTAATTTTCATTTTTCTAAGAGTTCATTTGGCCACCGTGGCCTTGCTCATTATCTAATAACGAACAGTTACAAATTGTTTGTATGTTATTGTAATTAGAATGTGATCACAATCGCTTACCAGATGAGCTGACATTGTAATGACATGAAGTCAGTAACAATTACTCCTAACAGGAAAATTAATTATGTAATCCTATCATCCCATATTTTGTCTGAGAGATGAGATTTGACGTCTGTCAGGCTGCCCAGGTGGGCACAGCATGGTGTAACACGTCATCCTTGTGGCTGAAGCCGCTAACAAGGGTGCCCATTGTGTCATCTGGGAGCATCTTTGGCCACTTCATATGTATTTGTGTTAGCTCTTGATTTTCTGGGGGGTGGGGACATTCTAAATGGCAATTTTATATCCTGATTTTTCAGTGAATTAGAGTATCTATTCACTTGTAGTCTCAGAGGAGCCATCCCTTGTCTCCTTCTTTTCTTCCCTGTAATGGACATGAAGCCCAGAATGAATTGTTGACATACAGCAGTATCGTTTTCACACACGTGTGTGTGCTTTCTTACACCAAGGAACTCATCCATTTCTCCCTGGTGCACAGCAGTAACAGTAGCAACAAAGTCCAGGGCACAGCATGGACTGAAGGAGCTGGGCATCCCCTGCAGACTGTGACTCCTGGCTTCCCTGGACAGGTACGCCAGGCTGGGAGGGGCCCTGGGATGATTGCTTCCCATCCTCTGGGTGCAGGGCGGATGCTCTCAGACATTGGCCCGAGGGCAGAGCTGGGGCCAAACACAAGTGCTCTGACCCAAAGGTATTCTGGCTGTTGGACGTTTGATTTTATTTTCTTCTGTTTAAGAAGTAAAATTTGATAAGCATAAAGGAATAGCACTGTATTACTCTAACCTCACAAATCTGGGGAAAGAAAACACAGCCAAGTCTTAATCCATTTCAAAGCACACTGGGGAAATATTCTTCTAGATTTTAAAAGCACATTAAAATGAATTTTCAGAAAGCATATAGTTGAGTCTCCGAGTTTTATGTTTATTTCCTGGCATTTCAAAGCCTTTCAGTGCCATGAACTCCATATTAACCTTGTTTTTAGTGATTTATAAAGTTGTGTGGGATGAAGATTCCAGTGTACTTAATCCACTCCTGTGTGCGCTTGGAACATTAGCGTCGGTTTTTCCATAATTGAAAGATGGTGACAGCATTGTTGAACTTTAATCTTTATTCTTTATTTTAAATTTAATCTTTAGTCTTGATTATTTCCATGCAATTTTATGTTTCACATTTTAATTCTTAGTTTTATCCCCTGAAATCAGGTTTGGGGGGCGGAAAAGGAATTTAAGTTTCTTCTCCCCTGCACCCAGGGTCAGTTTCTTCTCTGATTGGTGCCTCTAAACACTACATGAGAGGTGTCACAGTAGCTCTGTGAGAAATTCCTCATGAATAAGATAAAATAAGGGAATCATTTAGATACAAGCTTTGGTTTCTGTGGGCTACCATGCTCTGCCCTCTCTCCACGCTGGTGTTCTGCATAAAACCTGTATATACTCGTGTCTTTTGTCTTCCTACATTCATCTCGGCCATGCATGGCTTCAGCGTTCATTTTCATGAGAAGTTTAGATTTACCTGGGAAATTGTGTATTCTGTTGGTTCTGTGGGTACTGAGCCGAGGAGCCCCAAACCCATAGATGACTGCTTAGATACGTCTCAGTAATTGCTTTCTGTGGGCATCCCCTCCCCATGTCAGGCAGTGACTTCATTGCTTGGTAGACTGTTAACCATTTGTGACTATTTTCTGAACCCAAACCAGGTCACTTTTGTATAAACAGGACCCAAGTAGGAAGTCTCAGGGTGTGGGACTCTTCTCACTAGTGAGGCCGGCTGTCTGTGGGATTGTCTGTTTTCCAGAATATTAATTAATGAAGACTTGTTACGTGTTATCCCCTAGATACATCTCAGGTGAGCTGTGTAGCTCAGGCTAGTGGTAGATATAAAATTAGTTGTTCTGAGTTATTAGAGATGGTCAAGTACTCAACGTCAGAGCTAATATTTCAGAAGGGAAGGCTAATGAAGTAGAAAAGAGGTATTCTGGTAAGACAGGAATGTGTTTGGGCTTGGAGAACCAGGGAAATTTTGATATGTCACCATCAAAGGAAATGTGGCTCCCCTCCCCTCCAAGAGTGCTGTTATAAAGTTAATTGCACACACACACACACACACACACACACACAGACAGACAGACAGCTTTTGGCTTGTTTCATTTAGTTTTAAACTTATCTGAGGAGAGATAGTGAAGAATTCCAAAGTAGCCAAACCATGGTGAATTAATGTTTCTTACAGATGGTTTTATTTCCTTTGTATGATATTATTTGGATCACAACGCACATATCTTGGAAAGTGTGAGCTGGGAGGCCTTTCTGCTGTAAAGACAACTTTAGGGTAGTAGGATGTTTCTTCTTGCTCTCGAGTTTGTCTGTCTTACGGGGACTTAGTTGCCTGGCATGACTGCTTCCTTCCACTTGAGGGACAATGTCTGCTTAACATCATAATGCTTCTGCCATCTTTCAAGACCCTGTCATTGCTCCTGAAAGCCTTGCTTTCCTTTGATAAAAAGTTTAAAGTCGCTTGCTCCTTCCTTTCTCTGCTGCTGTTTTCCTTCTTCATATTTTGTTGTTAATTAAAATATCTCAGCACATTGGATCAGTATTAGGACAAGGTGACTGTGTTTAGAACATTTCCCATTTCCTTTAAAGAATGACCATTAATTAATTTAGGCCGTTTGGAAGCAGTCACTGTGGGGTTCCCTGGTTTCTGCTCCATTCCTGTCCTGGAGAATCCTGAAGCTTTGGAAGTAGAGGGCGCCATTGGTGCCTGCTCCTTTGTCCTGTTCTCGTTCTCCAAGAGTCTAGGTAGTCTCCAGGAAGTCTCTGGTTCCTGCCAGCAATCTGCCCGTGAGTATTGAGAGAAGTTGCTGCTTTGTAAGTACCAATTTAGAAACTGAGGCTTGGTGGGGTGGTTTTGACAAGCTTCTGGGAGACGCTGGGCCACCAGCATTCTCAGCTCACCTTTGGCTGCCTCGGCCTGACACCTAGGGTAACACTGGAAGGAACGCCCAAACACCCTCACCGTATCTGGAAGCAGTACCTGTCATGGATATAGCTACTGACAGGCAAGTCCTTGGAAACCCACTATGGGGGAAGTTTGTTTCCTTCTTTCTGGCATCCTTTTTTAGAGGAATGAGCTAATAATAAAACAGACTAGTAATGACTGGGGTCTGAGATTAGACATAAACATGTAATCCTATGTAACAGGCCAGTGAACTCTGCACGTCATTATTCCCTTCCCATAGACAGGCAACAGGCTGCTAAGAGTAAGTGTGTGTAGTCACGGTGGAAATCTAGGTAGGCCTGAAACCAACCATTGTAAGGTGTTTCCTGCCTCTCTTTCTAATAAGTAATCCACAGGGTATTTGTTTTCTGAGTTTTGTTTGTATGCCTACAAGGTACTTTGTATATATGCCTGTCTGTCTCCCTCCCTGCCAATCATTATCTATTTATGCAAATGCTGTATGTTTCTAGTCTTCTAGTCTCTTTAAATGTTTCTTTTACAAGAGACTGTAATTCCAATATTTGGAGAAAAGAAGCAGGAGGATGGTTTAAAAGCTGGAGCCTATTCAAAGTTGCATAACAAGACCCTGTCTCAAAGAGCAGAACAAAGTAAATAAAAACTTAATACACACACACACACACAGGTACACGTACGTTACTTCAGATTAGCTTAGAGTGTGACTTGATAATCATACATGAGGCCCCAGGGTTTGATTCTAGGACTGAGTGTGTGTATTGGGAGTTTGGGGGCGGGGTGATACACATGTGGAAAACATATCCTTAGTCTCTTATTTTCTCTCTAGACATGTAAAATATACATATATACATACATATATGTATATATATATATCCAATATGGGGTCAGTTTTTTTAAAGAGAGATCATGATATTATTTAAAGAATAGTTCTTATAGTTTTTGTGTAATTTTTTCTTGATATATAGCTATCACTTCATGTCAGTTGCAAATATTTAAATACATTTTTGAATTACAGAAGTTCACAATATGAATTATTCTTAATTAGCTATCTTATACCAGTGGGCAAACATCATTAATCTGTTTCCCTTTGCTTCTAAACAAGATGATATTAAACTCCTTTGTAAATGACTACATACTTGTTTACTGGTGCTTTTGTGTTTGTAGATAAGGGTACCCACTCTACTGCCCCGGTTCAAATTAAAACCCTTCCGTGGCACACGCACGTGTGTGTGTGTGTGTGTGTGTGTGTGTGTGTGTTTAAGTAAATACAGTATATCTTATTTAAGGCTGGTGTATTCATTCCTGTTTTAATTGAAAGAAGCTGATAAATTTTAGTAAATGACCTCTGGCACAATATAATAGTGAGCTTTTGCCTTTATTTTGTATAATAAATTATAATGATTAGATTTCTCAGTAATGAGTCATCTTTGCATTCCTAGAATGAACCCTAACTTTTGCTCATATTCGTGTGTGTGTGTGTGTGTGTGTGTGTGTATTATATATATATATATTTCTGTGGGTTTTTTGGATATGGTGTTACTCTGCAAAACAGCTCTTGTTGTTCTGGAACTTGATTTGTAGACAAGGCTGGTTTCGAACTCTGCCTTCTGAGCCCTGGGATTAAAGGTGTGTGCCACCAGTGCCCAGCTGGCTGATAGTGTTTCATAATGACAATTTTGAGATGGGTCTATACTTTTTACTGTTTGTACTGTTAGGGTTATATTTTTTCATCTCATTTAAGAAGAATTTCATGCTTTTCTAAAATCCAAAGTCATTTATATAAGGCAGGAAATGTCTATCTTTTAAACATTAAACTGTAATAAACTACAAGGCAACCCAGACTTAGTATTCTTCTACCTTCATTCCCAAACTGTCGGCATTAAATTATCTGTGAGTATGTGCATATGAGTACAGGTGCCCTCCAAGGCCAGAATTGGAGTTATGAGCTGTCTGCTGTGGGTGCTGGGAATTGAACTTAGGTCCTCTGGAAGAGTAATAACCCATTTTAAACGGCCGAGTCCTTCTTCAGCCCTCCAAAACTGTTTTAAAGCAGAGTTCTTGTGGGGCACAGGCTTGAAAGCAGGCCAGAGGCTGAAGCTTGAGGATGGGGAATTAGAGGCCAGCCAAGGGAAAGGAAAAGTGCTTCAGGATGTATCAGAGATGTTACTTACATCAGGCACCTTTCTTTTTTCTACTTCCTGGGTAATCGGTTTATCTAAAGTTTAATTAAGGTCATTGCCCAGAGTTCGTATACTTATAGTACTGTCCTAATACCTGTACTGTACATGGTAATGCCCCCTCTCATTACCAATTGCACGTTAACAACTGTGCTTTTGTTCTGTTTTGATCAAGCTTATAGAGGTTTATATGGTTTGCCATCTTCAAAGGACCAGTTACACTAAGCTTTTAGTTATCATGTTGGCTTTTTATTTTGGTGTTTAACCTGTTAAAATTCACTCTTTTATTGCTTTTGGCTGAAGTTTTATTAAATATCCACCTTGCTTCCTGAAATGGTGGCATCCAAGCTGAACATTTTCCCGAGAACAGTTTTACTCTGCTCTTTTGTTTCAGGATCACTGACCATCGGTTATTCGATAGATGTCTAATTAAAGTACCTAATTGCCCTTTGATCCTGCCGCTGTTTAGAAGCTTGTGTCAGAGTTTCTCTTTAACTTACCTTTTGATATCTGTTAGGATCTATACATGTGTCTCCGAAAACCCTCCGAGGAAGCTCACCGATGTTGACTTGAGTTCACGCACATGGTTAATTTTTAAATCGTGCCCTTTGTTTAGAAAAAAAAAAAGAAATAGAGGTTTCACTTCTGTAAATTAGAAAATTGGACTTGCTGGTTATAGTATATTTTCTTCTTCCAAGTCCTGGTTTGTCTTCAGCTGTCTCCTGGAGAACAGTGTTAAAGTATCTCATAATTGTGTGATTTTTTTTCCTTTTTAAAGAGCACTTTAAACAATATTTTAGGTTTACTTGTTTTATGTGTATGTGTTTTGCCTGTATGTATGTATGTGCCCGCCACCCATGGGGGTCATATGCACCCATGGAGGGGGGTTCCCTGGAACAGATGTAACAGATGGTGGTAAGCCATCTGTTGGGAACCGAATCTTGGTCCTCTGCAGGAGCAACAGGCGCTCTTAGTTGCAGGGCCATCTCTCCAGCCCCACCTGATAGCCTCTTCTTTATGGACTCCCCTGTCTTTAGCTTGACAAACAGGGATGCATCACTTCAGCAGGACAGCATCCTTCTCTGCCCAGGCTCCCATGGCCCTGCGCTCTCATTCATCTTGATTCTAAAATAGCCGCCTTTTATATGCTTTTCCCCGTGACTTCAGCTCTTCATTTGGCACTTTTTCTTTTCTTTTCTTTTTTTTTTTTTTTTTTGGTCCCTTTGTTTTGTGTAAGTCTCATGTTTGTATGAAGGAGAGCTGGGTTATCTCTTTCCCCCAGTGTGACAGTTGTCTTTCAATAGAAAATTCTCCCTTTCTGTGCTGACTGTGATAATGAGTATCTTTTTACATGATTGATCTCAGCTCTCCTCGTGTTATTTGGAAAGGTATTATTTTCTATCCGTTTAGTGCTTTGCTGTTAAAAGTTTTATCCCCCCAACCCCCAATGTCAGTGTCAAACCACTGACTCTCCTCCCGTGATGCACCTTCACCTGCGAGCCTCTGCAGTTCCTAGCACAGGTACCCCTGGGTCTGTCTCCAGTGCGGTCATCTTCACTCCCGAGCTCCCAGGCCTTACACTTCCGTCCTCTCATTGTTCCTCCTTAACCCTCCAGGATAAAAACTCAGTGCCCAAGAAAAGTATGTTTATTTTTTATTCTATCTAAAAAAGTAGTGTTCTTTGCTGTGTAGGTTCCCTCGTGCAGTCAGTTCGTCTTCGATGAGCACTACCTGCTGTAGTCCAGCTTGGTCGCCCTAGCCCAGGCCCTTGCGCCGCCTTCAGTGAGTCATGGTTTTTGTTGGCTTGCCGATGGATCTTCTCAGAAGGGATTGCTAGGTCTCAGAATGCCTGTTCAGGGAATAGACACTCTGCTGCAGAGCCCCTCTGTACCCTTAAGGCTGGGGAGCAGCTTTACCGTCCCTGTTGAGTCACTGGGTCATAAGAATGGCCAGGGTCTGAAGTTGGCTTCCATCAAGATGGACTTCCATGTCTGTTAACCACAGAGACGTTGCGGACTGCCAGAGGCTCCAAAAAGTCCTAACCCCATGTGCTACCTGGAAATACTTTGGACCACATACCTTGTTACTCCTCCAGTGACAGGGTCAAGTATAGCTCTTCAGGCTGCTGTCTTCCCCATACGATGATGTGGAAGTACATTTCATGTCCTGTATTGTGGAACGGAGGCGGAAAAAGGTACAGCTACTTGCCATTGGACACAGCCCAGAGCAATGGCATGCTGATGGAGCACAGTGACCCTTAATCAAGCCTTAGGAAACTAGAGTACCATTGATGCCACGTATTTCTCCTTCAAAAAAGGCTGTTTCTTACCCCAACCAGCACTTTGCCCTTGCTCCAACATCACCCAGTATGAAGACTACTATGTTCTCTCAATGAAATAATCTTTGTTAATGGCATACATTATATGCCTGTAGGTGTGTGTGTGTGTCACACACACACACACACACACACACACACACACACACACACACACACACACACAGGGAGAGGTGGCATTTCATCCTTTCACGGCTGGAAAACAAGATACAGAATGCCTAACCAGCTTGGCCGAAATTGTAACATTGTCATTGGCATCTTGATGCAGGTGTTTGTGACTTACATTCATGTTCTATTTATACAAAGTGGGGCGAGAGTGCACCCTAGAATGGTCTATCTGCATTGCTAGGTTAAGCCCCCGGATATCCATTGTCATTTTAACGACAATCTTGTCTTTGGAATTATTTGGTGTGTTTTCCTGTTTTTCAGAAGCGATGGGAGTGCATTCCGTAGCTCCCCTATGATTTAGTTTGATGTAGAAACTACTCCACCCCTGCACCACAGTAGAAATCTCCCCCTTCTTTTCTCTCTGTTTGACGCACGTATCTATTATTGCAGCAAGGTACTATAGAAATAGCTTCTGTCCTTGCAAAATTGCCAGCACCAGTAAGGACCTGGGAATGGTTGCTATGCATGTATGTCAAAGGGTTTATTAACCACTTCCATGATGACTGAAATACTTCTATTTTTTTCTTTTTCCTTTTTTTTTTTTAAATTCTACTCTCATCTGTTACATCCCTGCTGTGATTTCCTCTCCTTCCTCTACTCCAAGGTCCCCTTCCCCCGCCACCTACACCCCCCCCCCACCCTCATCCACTCCTTCATTTCTCTTCAGAAAAGGGCAGGCCTCCCATGGATATTAACCAAACATGGCATATCAAGTTGGAGTAATATTAGGTACCTCGCTTTTTATTTAGTGTGTATGTGTGGGCACACACATGCTTGGGCACACATGGAGATTAGAAGACAATCTGTTCACTTCTTCCACTATGTGAGTCTTAGGTATTGAACTTAACATTATCATGCTTGGTGGCAAGCACCTTTGTTGAACCATTTCATTGGCCAGAGAGTTTTAATTTGTTTTTATTTTAACTTTATTTTTCTGGGTGTCTGAGACAATGTGTTGGGTCTAACTGAATATTTTCAAGTAACTTCTATTCCATTGGTACATGCTTTGTTTGTGATCTGCCCTGTTTGTATCAGATCTGCACTGGTCATGGGAGGCACACCCCAGTTTGTCTAGCAGGATGTCTTACTCTTGCTATCTTCTTATTCTTCCAGCAGTCCAGCTGTTTGTCCCCCAGTATATCGAGACTTACTTCGCATCCAGGGTGACCAGTATTTGCACGCAGGACCACTGCCTTTGCTGCCATGTTTTGCTTGGTTATTGCTTGGGAGCACCATCATTTTTTTCTTTTTTTAATGAAGCATTAAAGTTGGTTTACACAGCGATAAATAAAGTAATTACTGTAGCGATGGCATTCTGCCTAAGTCGTCTCGAAAACTGAAAGCGAAATCTTCTTAATAGCTCCATAATGGTCTCTTGAAGTGTTACAGATTTTTATAACGATAGCTGTAATATAAGTGCCATTATTTACTGCGAGACTTGAACATTTTGACCATTTACATGGTACTTGTCTGTCTCCAGCCGTGCTGAGCGTGTGCCACTGCGGCACTGCAGACATGTGCATGCTGGCTGCTGTAGCAGGGCGCCTGCCAAGGGCAGTCTTGGCCAGAAAAGGAAGGCCACACAGCATCACTCGTGGATGATCAGAGTGTGTTGGGTCCAACTTCTGTTTCTGTGTAGGCGTTTAAAAAAAAAATCAGCTTTTTTTTTTTTGGGGGGGGCAAAATAGAGATTGCTTTGGGAACTCCAAGTCACTGCCCAGTTTGATAGTATTATGTAAGAAGACACATTTCTTGTGTTTTCTGATTTCTGTTCTTTGAAATAGTCCAAACAAAGACTACAACGATAATAAAGGGGGAAGGAAGCTGTCACTCAGCTTTTCTTGGGTGGTGTCATTTGCTTTGATGTAATTCATGAAGGACTCTCCTCACGGTCCCTGCCGGGCGACAGGAAGAAGAGTGAGGAGTGTGACACACCACTGTGTGGGTTCTTACTGTCTCGGTAGTAACTTGGCTCAGAAGGTCTGACTTCTGTGCTAATGGAGGGGGCAGTCCTGGTTTGCTCACTCTGCAGGGCTGTGTCTCGGGTGAGCCTGGCTGACTTTCCGTGACTGTGTGTGTGTCTAAGTGTGTGCTTTTTCCCTGTGTGCTCAGGAGACAGGTCTCTTACGTGTCTGGCTTGCGATGCTTCTGGAAAAAGCCAGTGTGCCCTGCATCTGTTTTGTACTCCTAGTGTCTGCATTAGCAATAAATAGACACTACATTTGCATATTTAACACCCTCTCCCTTCAGTCCACACCTCTTCACTCCGGGATTAGCTGTTCATTACTTGAAGCTTTTGTGTCTTCACTGGGATTTAACTTTTCTCCTCGTTAATCAGCAAAAGTCACCTGAAAAGGCGTCATTTAAGATGGAATAGAGAAATAGTCACATGTGAACTTTCTGTTGTTACTCTTTTGCTTTTTTCTGTTACTGTGTGTGTGTGTGTTTGTGAGAGAGAGAGAGAGAGAGACAGACAGACAGACAGACAGACAGACAGACAGAACTTTTGGGAGGTAAAAATGCATTTCATTATTCTCGTGCTAAAACTTTTCATACTTCACGCACATAGAATTTTGGTGCGTATGGGGGAATGCTGGGGATTTTCCTGAACAAGGGAGATCTGGCCTTCATTAAAAGTAGAGTTGTTTGACACAGGCATAAAGACATGGTATGAATGCTGTGAAGTGTTTCTAGAGATAACAGTAATAGTGAGTAACAGAATTTCTAATGATAACAGAATAACAGACTAATAGAAAACACTCAACCAATTAAAAAATTTTGCAGGATATATTTTTAGATGACAAGAATTTGAAGGTGAATTCCTATGACGAATGCTCACGTGTGCCCAGACCAGTAGAAATCCCTTTTAAACATTGCTTTTAAACGTCCATTCTGATATATGTGGCAGAAGAATTACTTAAAAATAATTATTAAAGTGAAATTTGTATAACATAAGCCAGCCACTTAAAACTGGGTGATTCCTTGATATGTTGTATATCCATACTGCCCTGTAACCACCAATTCTAGTCCCCAATAGCTTCATCAACCCCAAAGAAAATCCAGTACATAATGCCTCCTGTTTCCCCACTCTCTAAAGTGATGGGCAAGCCCCAGGCTGCAATGAGTTTCTGTAGAGTCACCTCTTTTGTAGATTCTGTATAAATACAGTCATGCCACACAGTGTCCCAGAACCTACTGTTTCACGCCTTGTCCACACCATAGCAGGTATGGGACCCTAATTGGTTTTCATGGCTAAATAGTATTCTATTATATGAACACAGTGAATTTTGTTTATCCAGAAGATGTTTTTTATTGCATAAATCTCAGTCTTTGTTCTGGGATAGATGCTCATGTGTGATCAGCTCCTGTCTGTCCCCTCTCATTCTGAAACCTAGGAATCCTGCCAACACTTCAGAGAAATGGAAAGAAGGCAGCACATGAGGGTAGAGGTGAAAGCATCTGAGGAAGAGAAGCATCCAGTGTTAGGGTGTGGTCACCCCCGTGGTCTGGCAGAGTGTCTGCAACACGTTAGCATTGTAGCAATCTCTCTCTGTCCCTGTCCCCCCACACAGAGAGAGAGAGAGAAAGAGAGAGAGAGACAGAGACAGAGACACACACACACACACACACAGACACACACACACACACCTCACTCTTTCAATGGTGTGACGCAGGCCACGAGAAAGTGTAATGTATTGGGCAAAAACCTGGAGATTTAAATGAAAAACAAGATGTCCAGCCGTTTGTACTAAGAGAATGCATGCGTGCTGTTCATTGCAAGGAGGGAGCAGCCTTATATACAGACTTACAGCACAGTGGAAAAACCCTAGGTTTAAGAGTTCGTGTTTTCATAATTAGAGGTTGATGCCCGTGGGGCAAGGCTGGGGCTGTAAGCCAGGACTAGAAAACAGGATGCACACATGGTTATTGGCTGACAAACAATCCACAGAAGACCCCGTTGGGGCTGAGGCCCAACACAGTGGTACTCAGCTGTGGACTGGGTGCCACCCTCAGCCACCATCCTCGAGGGTCCGTGGACTTAGTGGAAACTAACAAGTGGATGTTGCTGTGTACAGACGTGTGCACGATGGGCATGCATGGGGACACCTGGGAGAGAGCCGGCTCCCAGTTCTGTCTAGCGTCTAGGCAGGGGAGAAGGTGTTCTGCATTGGTTTGGGTCTGGAGCAGCTGATTGGGAAAAGAATGAGGACAAGGGTGATCGTGAGGGCGGAGTAGAGGGCATCCGTAGTCTGTAAGGATATCCCTTAATTCGTTAGTTCTCAGGCTTTAATTCAACAGTAGTAAACTGTCCATCATCCAAGTGATGAATTCAGTCCCATTGGACTTTCCAACCCCCTAGAAATCCCTTTCCCACCCCACGAGCTTCGCTGAACTTAGGACTCCCATTTCCAGTTATCTCTGTTCTAATTCCTACCTCCTCAATTTTCTGCTTACTGGATTTATCCTTTAACCAAATGAGGGTGAAGTACATATTTTGAAAATTACAATTTTATGAATGATTTAACAAGAACTTTGATGCAGTGAGGGAAAAAAATAGCAGTTCTCCCATACTTTTCATTCTTTTTTTTTTCCTTTTTGCAGTAAAATCATACACTTACATATTGCTGGTTCGTGTATGCACAAGTCATTATGTGGCTATAAAGGCGCTATGCCTTTCAGGTGTTTGAGCAGGGTAGAAAATCTGATTTCTCACAGGGGTGTGAACAGGTGATTCCTGCAGCCTCTGCAACCTCTAAAGACAAACTTTCTCTCCTAGGAAAAGGGGAATTTACTGCCCATTAGCACATCAAGAGCCGCATTTAGGGGACCATTAGTGCTTCTAGCTCTGGAATGAAATTGCTCTATACTTCTTTCTACCCTCGCAGCAGCAGTGGGGAAGGAGCTCTGGCTTTGTAGAAAAAGCCTCTGAGGTCCCTTACACAAGTTGCTTAACATCTCTGAGCTTCGGTCGCCACCGCCAGAGCAGGGAAAATAACACCAGTTACGAAGATTACACATTCAGAACTGTCGGGAGCCGGAAGCAGGCCTGCCCTTGTTCGTGTGTGTACGCGATTTGAGTGGAATAACGGAGGGCTGAATAATGTATTGCTGGATTATTTATCTCTGCAGGTCTGCAAGGCCCCAACCTGACATTCTTACGGCACCTCTGCAGCCCTCTTTTACAGTTTCAGTGCTAAATTCTACCTCTTGTGGTGGGAAGTGAGCATTTTGATTTATTTATTCTTGAAGGCATTAGAACAGCACACCATCGTGAAGAACTGTGATCATTTTGTACCTATAATTCAGCACCAAGTCAGTTAGTTTGTTAATTCAACTTACTGTGAAAAAAAATCTCACCAGGAGGTTACTTACCCAAGTCACAAATTCATAATGCTATTTCTGGAAAGACACCAGCGGATCTGACTGGCTAACATTTTCCTAGGGCCGCCTGGTGTGAGAGTGGAGCCCCTTAGACACTCCCTCCACTACTCCTACTCTAGTAAGTTGTCCACTCTCCTAGTGACACCTGACCAGCAATTAGAAAGCCAGATAGGATTTTTGTCATGGTTCCTTGGGATTCATTTATTTTCTCATGTATAATTGTTTTCTTTGCATCCTCTGGATCATTTGCTATAAATAGCTACGTTTTACATGCATTCTTAATGTAATCACTTAATAGCTGCTCTCTGGGAAGAATGGCTCTGGCATTATTTTGTTAGATTAGTTGAGATACCAGTGGTTTTTGGACATAGATTCCCTCCCTCCTTCTCCAGCTCTTGTCCACGCTGGCTCTGGATCCATGCCGTGACTCTGGGGTTCCACCCTGGAAAGGAAGCACCCCTCGATTCCAGAGGCACGGCTGGTTGGGCTTGATGTGAACTGTTATTCACACCTTCCTCAAATTCTGAAGAATTGAAACTAAAAGGTTTATTTCCTCTTTAAAAGCCTTCTGAAATAAGAAGTCATGATGGGTTTTAGCAGTTGTGAATTACTTTGGGGGGCCGGAATACTGTTTTTATGGTTGACAAACAACAACTTCCGAGTTCAGCAATCCCCTCACATCTTCATGTCATTTTTTTAAGTGATAGATTTAGTGTATGGGTTCTTAGTTAAAATAGGGTGGCACAGAGTCAGAAAACATGAGCACAGCTTCTCACTTGAGGCTGTTGTGTTTGATTTGGCGGCGGGCACAGTGTCCCTGCAGGTTAGGGTGCTCCCTCTTGTTGGCACCATTAGGATAAGAAAGAGTAGGGAATGTAGTATCTCACCTCCTAAGTCAAATCCTTCGCATCGCTTGAATATTTGTGTGTGGGGTGATGTGTTCTGGAGAATGTTGCTTAGTAATAGAAATTCCCAGAGTTCTTCCTTCGGAGGACAACAGCTCATGCAGCTAGATTGTTGCCTTGCGCCTTCGTGCAGTGAGGTAAGATTCGAGTTGGTAGGAACACAGGCTGGCCATCTTGGCAAGCTAGACAAAGGCTCCGACCTGCAGTGTCTGCCTCCCATTGCACCCTTAGCCCCTTAGATGGGCTCAGGTGCCCAGGATTCTGTTGTTTTCTGCTGCTTTGACTAGTTTCCTTCTGTTGTCTTGAGATGGGTCCTCCCCCATATTACCCAGGCTCTCCTCATCCTGTCAGGTAGCTGGGACTAGACATGTGCCTCTTTGAGATCTTTTTCCTATAATTTTGATTTCCATTGATTCCATGTTCCTTTCTGGAGGAAAACAGTCTGATGCCCTTTCTACACTGTGGCATTATGCAAGAGGAATCAGATTTTAAAGCAGAAGTGCACAGCCCAGTCTCTCACAGCTCTCACATTAAGACGTTTAGACAATGTGAAATGGCAGAATTAGTTGCAAAGCAAAACAGAGCTTACTTGATCTCCTGTTATTTTAACTCTTTTGAAAATTTATCTTTTTGAGACTGTAATTAATTACATATCTCCCCATTTCTCCTTTCTCAAAACCTCCCCATACTTCCTTACTGTCTTTAAAGTGTGTGTGTGTGTGTGTGTGTGTGTGTGTTTCCAAATACATAAATACAACTTGTCCAGCCTGTATGATGGGGTGTATGCCCTGTCTTGTCTGCCTGTCTGTCCAGGGCTGACCATTCAGTATTAGTCTTTTTCCTATAGTATTTAGGTTTTAAAAAAGAAAAAAAAAGCAAATTTTAAGTATGTAAATACTTCATTCAGTTTAGTGGAAATCAGTAACATTTTCTTTGTAAACCAACAGCCAACTATCCCATGCATCTTGTAGCTGACATATCTGTGAAGGAACTTGCTGAATATTATTACTCAAATCCCTCAAATCCCTCCACACATTACCACACCTACCCGCTTTGCTCTAATGATTCTAAGATCTTTTTTAAAAAATGGATGAATGTTATCTGGTATTCTCACTCTGTCTGATGCCTTCCTTTGGTGCCTTTTCTGCACAGATTTGGTGTTCTATGCCCTCGCCTGCCCCCAGGGTGCCTTTTATGCCCTCCATCTAGGAACAGTGCTACATAGGAGCAAGGAAAATAAGCACACACCATCATCATTTCTTTCTTTTAGGCTTGGGAAGAAATATATCCAAGAGATCAGATGCTCTCAGAATCACAGCGTGTTGCACTTCTAGTAATTAAAACCGAAGCCCAAATTGAATAAGAAATAATTTTTTATTGATTGCTGGCATTTGTGAAAAAGGTTTAATTAGACAAAGATACAGAAGGGACTTATTGGCTCTTTCATCTAAGAGACACTGCTGACATGGTTATTTTCTGTGTCTCATTTTGCCTGGGAATTTACGATTCTTTCTTACCTTCTTCCAAATATGACAACAGCAAGCCTACGTTCATTAGCCATGGCTGTTTTGTCTTTTTTTTTTATTGTAAATGGCACATGTTCAAGGATATTTTCTTACACAGTTCCTTTACAGTGATGTTTGAGAAATTCTACCCTTTCTGCTTGGTGTGAGCGTGTTAACCTGTTGTCTCTCTGGGGTGGCCTCAGGTTCTGAGATCGCTGAGGATAACTCAGCTGTTACCATCAGTATAAGCACTTGCTGTTTCTCACATCCCTCCCAACTCTGCCCAGGTTCTACCTGCTGGTAGAGATCTGACTTAGAGTGCCTTCCTCATGTAGAAATCCCGGCACCTATCCATGTCCATTGGTCTTCCTGTTTGTAGTAATGGTGGGCCAGACTGAATGTCTCTGCTGGGATTAAAAATCAGAGGAAGAGATGGGTTGAACGTTGTATCTGTTGTTTTGTTTTGCTTTTTACCCTCAAGAGCCTTTGATGGTGATAATTCAGAGATAGTTTTAGAGTGTAAGTATTGTGTCAAACTTATCTCCATGCATTAGGGTAGAGCAAGAGGAAAACCAGTTGTTGCCATGTTCTCTTGAAAATCAGCAGTGAATGAGAAGTCCCAGTTGGCTCGTCCCAGTCTCCTCTGCCAGTCTATGTGCATGCTTGAAGTTGGAGACTGGCTACCCATGACTTTATTTAGTGACTGACACTGAGCCAGCATTTCTGGTAAAGCGCTACATCATCGCTGTGCGCAGAGGTTCCTTTGCTCCATCCATCTGTTGGCTTTCCAGCCACATGCCCAGTGTGGAGATCAGAGGGATGACTGACACATACTTCTGTCCTGTCTCCAGTGCGCTGCCAGTGAGAGCTTACGTGAGGGAGCATCTGTGGAATCCTCCTCTGTGTGCTGTCTGTCCCCCCACTGTCCGCTCCCTGTCTCCACCGTGGTCCCCTGTCCAGCCTCACTGTTTTTCTTACAGCTTCCTGTGTTCCTCTAAGTAGAGCAGACTACATGTAGATACGGTTTTGATGCCTGCTGTGTGTACTCAATGTGAGGAGGGAGCTACAAGAATAGTTTGTAGGAGTAAGCCGAAGATTTGTGTATGTTGAAGTTCATAGAATTAAAGTTAAGGTAGGTAGTTAGTTGCCCTGATCCAGGCCCAGAGAGATCACCTGTGGGGGCCCTGTGCTTCCTGGAAGGCGTGGATCCCAAGCTTGGCAATTCATCTGTGAATAGGCAATAATTTATGTAAGAAATTTGAGCATTTTCAGTAATAAAAGATAGGGAAAAACCTTCAGGTCAAGGTCGAGCTTGGGTTTCTGGCTTATTTGTTCTCATTATTGGTGATTGTTAAAGAGCTCAGGGTGTTCTTTGTTTACCAATCACTTGCTAATCAAGTTACTGATGTTCAGACCATCCTACTCCCTCCCTCCCTCTCCCTCCCTCCTCCTGCGGATACAGGCCTTTAAAAAACCAAAGGAGGAGGGGCAGGCAGGGAGGCATTCAGAGTTTCCCAACAGCCTGAGAGTAGCTTAAATGCCCCCATCTAAGTAGCCTGCTTATAGCAGTACACAGGTGAGGGAGACAGCAGCTTGCTCAGCCGAGCTCAAAGAGAAAGTTCATCACCTCTGTTCCCATACAGACACTGGACTTCTCTCCAGAGGAACCTCCAGACTGTGAACAAATAGAACCTTTCTTGGGTTTTGGTAAGGTCTGACTGCCTGGCGTCTATGAGGAAATTGGAAAGGGTTTGAGATACAAAGCACACAGGTGTTTGTTTATAAGGAATCCCCCCCCCCGCCAGGGGTGGGGGAGGCGGGGTTTCTCTGTAACAGTCCTGGCTATAGACCAGGCTGGCCTCAAACTCACAGAGATCCACCTGCCTCTGCCTCCCGAGTACTGGGATTAAAGGTGTGTGCCACTACCCAGGGTAAGGAATCTCCTGATTTCAAAGATTTGTGAAATAAATTTTATGAAACTTAAGGGAAATTAATTCAGAATTGTAAACTTTTTACAGTTGGTTATTAATTTCTAGACTCTTCTTGGAAGAGCTCTCTTAACATAAAATAAAATGTATGGATGTTTGGCCTACATGTTATGTCTATGTGCCTGGTGCCCAGGGAGTCCAGAAGATGGCATTAGATCCTCTGGAACTGTTACAGGCAGTGAGCTGCCCTGTGGGTGCTGGGAACCAAACCTGGGTCTTCTGTTCTTACTGAGCCATCTCTCTAGCAGCTCTCCCCCCCCAAAAAAAAACCACACACACACACACACACACTGTTTTGGGAGATAAGGTTTCAACATGTCATTTTTGGCTGCTCTGGAACTGGCTTTATAATAGACCAGGCTGGCCTCAAAGTCAGAGTTCCTCCTGCCTCTTCCTCCCAAGTTTCCAAGTACTAGAATTAAAAGGTGTGAACCACCGTGCCCAGCTCTCATTTTTCCTGTTGATTAATATTGAAGCCAATAAGGGTTTATGGGGAATCAGAGTGAAGGGAGACTACTCTGTGTGGTTTGGAGGGGTATGGACACAGGACTGACAGTCCTGATGTGGTGGGGTCCCTTCAGGCCTAAAAAACAGCATGTTATGGTGGGTGTTTATACAACCTGTGCTTTCCATGGCAATGAGGCTGAAGGCTGAGTGGTTAGAATCATTCTCTGGCTCCCAGGAAGAGGGGCGGTAGCACTATCTTGAACTGTGACTCAAATCACTCTTCCTTGTTTAACTTGTATGTTTATAGATTCATGTTCCATCATCATAATTACAGAACCTTGTCTCACACTTACAGACTCATCCGTTGGAGGCAATACTGAGTGGGATTTTTATTTCTGGTCATCTGGCTAGCTGAGAGAGATTGGAAATTGTTTGCGCTATGGGGACTTGGGATTATTTTCCTCCCCAGTTTGTGTATGCCATGCTTCCTTAGCTTGCTATTGCTGTACATGAGTTCGCTCATGTTTCAGATGTGCTTCAGCAGTTCCTGTGTGTATTCCCATCTAGACAACGGTGGGGGCTGTGTAAGCACCTGCCTTTCTAAAGGATAGACAAGGGCCGCTGTTCTCTGGGAAGTTCAGCTTTGTGAAAAATCTGCCTAAGTAAGAAGATCAAGGCCTCTATGATCAGTTCCCCACGTAAAAGGAAAATCAGCTGACATAATAGGTTGCCTATTATTCTCATTAATGACAGCCCAAGCAGGCAGCATGTGAAAATTTGACAGTCAGATCAATTTGGAGTATCCTTTAAGCCGTGAGATCCTTGAAGGGTGTAGACCAGCATTTTCTTTTGCACGTAGTACCCAGACTTCTAGTCTGGGACTGCTGTACCTGTGCTATGCAGTAGGCACACCTCGAAGAAGAGATTAAGCCAAAAGTGGCATGAGCTTGTCAGAGCTGCCTCACCGCCCCCCACCCACCCAAAGACCCGCTATACCCAACCCTAGACTAAATAGGAAGCAATTTCTGGCTGAAATTAACAATCCAGCCAGGTTGATCTGCTAGAACATTGGGAACTCTCAGAAGCAATGCACTCCTTGAATATGGATAGGGCAGAGGCACAGGGCTGTGGTGGTGTCTGAAGCCTCTGTGTGATCAGGAGCGAAGCCATCCTGGGGACAGTTGCTGTGGGGTGTGGGGCAGACTGGGGACACTGGCCACCAGAGTAGACACACAGAAACTGTGTTGTGTTTTCTTCAGTAAATCCTCAGTGTTACATAGTGTTACTCAGTGCGACAGGTTGACTTTTCATCAGTCTCAGTAGGATGGGGGAGCTTGGCTGTAGGAGGGGTCTCAGAAGGGGAACAGCACTCGCTGAAATTTCCAGGGCTCTTCTCAGCCTCTTCAGGTAACCTGCTGCTCCTTCTCTCTACAGCTTTGAAGTGCCTGCCTGTTCAGTGTGCTTGGTACCTAGGATTCAGGTTCCACACTCAGATTCCACTGGCCCAAATTTGGGGTTAGGACAAAAGCTTGAGATTGAAAATATGTGGCTCCCTCAAAGATGTTGTCACCCATCACAGAAGAAGTGTAATGTCTCTGGCTAGGAAGTCGGGATTTTGTGCCTGAGGGATAGCTCCCTTAAAAATCCAGACTATTACTCAGTTGTAAAATGAGGGAAGTTCTGGTACATGTACAATGGGGATGGACCTTGTGGTTACTATGCTAATGAAATAGCTACTCACCAAAAGACACATCCTGTGATTTCACCAGGATACACCCAGGGTCAGCAGCTACAGAACGGTGACTGCTAGTGTTGGGGGAAGGCAGACATTGCAATGTTTTGGTTCTGCAAAGTGGGTAAAGTTGTAGAGGTAAATGAGTAATGATGCCACACGCCCGTGTGAGTGCACTTAAATTGCTGTGTTTCATATCTAAAGATGATTGAAATGTTTGACGAAGGAGAGGATAGCATTCATCTGGCTGTTGGCTGATTATGGAAGATGGGATGGACCTCATTGGTCCACTTGATACCAATTCAACAGTCTGGGGCTGAGTCCTGACTCCCCCTGGGACATGTATGCATGTGAGTAACAGCTGCCTCTGTCCTATCGGGAGCCTGTTAAGCAGTGGTTCAAGACCGCCATGCAGGTTCCATATCACATATCTTGCATATCAGATATTTACATTACAATCATAATAGTAGTAAAACTGCAGTTATGAAGTAGCAATGAAAAATAATATTATGGTTGAGGGGGTTCGCCACAATATGAGGAAATGTGTTAAAGGGTCCCAGCATCAGGAGGGTTGAGAATCACTGCTCTAAGAGATCCTCTGTTGTGATTTGTGCCAGGCCTTCCCTGGTGTCAGCTGTAGCTGGATGACTCCCACACACACACCTGACTTAGGCCAGGTTTTGCAGCAGGCCTCCCTCTCCTCGATCTCCTCTGTGCCTTTAAGCCCTGCCTCATCTGTTTCCACAGTGCAACAGTGACAGAACAGTAACAGATCTAAACTTGTTTTCATGTTATAATCGCTCCAGAAGTGTTTTCAGTGCCAAGGTCGGGCTGCCTCCCTCCCTCCCTCCCTCCCTCCCTCTCAGATGGACTGAATCACCCTTTGGGGGTGGGACAAGGCATGAGTACTTGGAAAGCTGGTAAGGACCTTGTGCAAGCAGATGTGGGAATCAAGGCACTCTACAATGTTCTTCTCCTCTAGTCTCTCGTTCGGGACCACCTACCACTGCCACGATGATGTCACCTGTGGAAGTGTTCTAAAGCTGGGCATGTGATAGGAACTCCTGGGGAGGAGTGTTGGTCGGATTTGCTGTACAGACTAGGACACCATTGGCTTAGTGAGCTGAGCAAGGGAAGCCACTGGGGCGCTGGTGTAGAGCTGATGCTGTGTGGCTCCCATTCAGGGCCCCCTTGAGATTTGTTGAGGCTCACCAGACCAGATTCCCAGCCCTGGGCTTTGGTTCTGCAGGTTCAGGGCCACATACACCACTCTAGTACTCCTGCAACTCTGAAAATGCACCTGGAGAGCTGCTGGAAGGACAGAGAGTGCAAAGTGCTCACTTGAAAAAAAAATCCAGGCGTGTGCCAAGAACTGAGCCGTCTTTCTGCCTTTAATCACACAGAGACTTTCTAAATCACATGCAATTGTACGTCCTTTAGGCAGCTTTTGACTGACTCTGGCTTTCTCTTTAGGTGATTTTCCCCTTAAACTCCTGGAAGGAGGAGAGAGCTAGTGGGCAAGAGAGAGATTTCTTTCAAAAGAGAGACACGGTGGTTTGTGGTGGAGTTGCGTTCGAGAAATATCCCATATCCCGAACTGATTACGAGCCACTCCTCAGTCCTGCTTGAGTCTGTAGCTGTTGAAGAGCACAGGTGTGTGTGTGTGTGTGTGTGTGTGTGTGTGTGTGTGAGAGAGAGAGAGAGAGAGAGAGAGAGAGAGAGAGAGAGAGAATGAATGTCTGCCCTCAGTTGACTATTGTCTCTTTCACCTGTATGTAAACCAATGCCTTGTCAGTGTGTAATGATGTGGTCTTCCTTAAGAATGTTTTTAAAGCAGTTGCGTAGTCTTTGCCCTGTTAGCCTGGTGATAAACCTACAAGGTCGTGCATCCTAAGCCGTCACGCCCTCGACAGGTCTCTGGAGGAGAGCCTGGGTTGGTGCTCTTGTCATCCCAGGCGTGTCAAGCTGCCCGGTTCAGAGCTGGACACAGGTGTTTTAGAAAAACTTCTCACCAAAGGGCGTTTGGGATTTCTAAGTTCTTGCTGTTTTTGTGACCTTGTGTGGTTTCTGGTTTCACAGAAGGCTTTGTTTCTCGGTTTTGTTGCTGCTTTCAGCCTTGCCCTATAATCACGGGGCGCCAGGGAGGGCTGCGGTCTCTTTCCCAGGGTGCTGTGCCAGCCCACGTGTGTCACCACAGCAGCAGGAGGCTGGGAGGGGGCCAGGAGGGGCCGGTGCTCCAGAACACACAAGAGTGCCCGTCCGGCCTTCGTGCGAATTCTGAGCCTGCCCCGGAAGGGAGGCAGGCTTTCCTTGGAGCTGCTCCCTGAGGCGTGCTTTAAATGGGCCCTCCTGTCTCTTACGTGACTGACGATTAAGAAACTAGGTGAATGCCCCTTACCAGGTTAAGAGTGGGAGCTCTTCTTCCTTCTTAGGAGGCTGTGGGTGGACAGGGCCCTCTGCATTTGTATTCTTGAACTTCCTCTGCAACCTGAATGACCTTGAATCATTCTGTCTGTCCGTCCAAACCCCACCCCACCCCCCACTCCAGTGCAGAGATCACAGTCATGTACCACTCTGCTCCGTATATGTGGTGCTGGGATTAAACCAGGGCTTCAACCAGAGCTGTATCTGCAACCATATTGCAAGCCCCAAAGAGTGAAGATTCTTATTTTTGAGGAGGGTTTGGAGGACAGGTGGGAGTGACCTCCTAGAGGCCCCAAGAAAAAAAGGGATGGTTCAAGACACAGCCTTCCGTTTGGCCCACAGAAGAATGCCTTACTGTTCTCCTGCAGCGGGGAGGGATGATGACCAAGGCGAATGTCTAGGGTACAAATGGCTTTGGACTCTCAGTTATGGCACAAGCAGCTTTTCATGGCCATTGTAGCAGTCTGGCTGAAGTCATGGCGGGCAGGAGTGTAGCTGCACAGGCCTGGGCACTGAGTAGTAGCCAGCAGGCAGGAGTCATGGTGGGCGGGAAGGTAGGCCCAATGCACCTTGATAAGCGGACAGAGAGAACAGTACTGTAGTCAAAGCAACAGATCTCAGGTGCACACCAGGACTGCATATGTCTACTCTGGGTGCAGAGAGAAGAGGCTTGGGAGTACAAGTTTTCTGAGAAGCAGCCAAATGGTGTCCTCTGGAGGTGCCATATGTGGCCACGTGCAAGAAGGCTTGTAGTCAGAAAATCGGAGAGAGGAAGTAGGCTTTATAAGCCTGAACATGAGTGAAGCCAGATGCTACTCTGCATTGGGTCTGTGCAAGCATAGATTGACCATTTGTGTCATGACAGCTAGATGTGCTCCCGGAGCTGTGCGGAGCGTCATGTGAGCAGGCTCCAGACTAATCTACTAGAAGGAACCAAGAGAAGACTCTGGTCCTGAAACCATCAGTGGGCAGCATGGCCGGATCCATGCAAGAGTGACTGAAAGAGGAGAGCTACAAGCCTTGCCCATTCTGCCTGTGTCGACTTAGCCGCTTTCCCAGAGTCCTTCACTAAGCTACGGATGTGGTCCACAGTCACTCACTTGTCTTGTTTGGAAGTTGCCTGGCTGCCCATCCATTTCATAGGTGAGAAAACTGAGACCCAGAGAGAGGCTCTGGTTTACTCGGTGTCTGTGTTGGCCTTATGATGCAGGGACCCAGACTGGACAGTGGCTCACAGACTGTAATTCGTAGGCTCCTCGACGAGGAGCAGGATGACGGACCTTCTCAGGGGAGAGGGGTGGACCAGGGTGGTCCTGCCCTCCCTATGCATGCTGTCTCTGCTTTCTGTCTGTAAACAGTGTCCTCTTGGCCACACGAGTGTGTCCTTCTGTGGGGTGAGGAAGTTAGCCTGCCCCTTTGCAGCCCGCCTCTTCACTCTCACTGACTTCACTGGGCCTCCTTTCCAGGGGCTTCTCCATAGCTGATAGTGACCCCAGAAGTGTGAGCTGGTGTGACACCTGCAGCTGGTCTCTGACAGTGACCTTCTCTGTATGACTTCCACTGATGCGCCTCCATAGGCTCTGTGGAAGTCAGCATATCCATAGCTCCCTGTCTCTTTACAAACAATGGAAAAACCCATTACCAGCCCCCAAACCAGCTGTCTTTCTTCTGACAAACTGACAGCAAACCCTGAAGAGTAGGAGAGTAGTTTCTCGCAAGTACTCTCTGGGAGTGCATAATACATTTTAAATAAGATTAGAAATTATGTATTATTCTTCGTAGCATCTCCATCAGGCCATTGAATGTGAGCGCATTCAGTGCTGTGTGCTCAGTACGAGGTAGTAACATCTATTCAGTGTGCAGTACATCCACTTTGTTCAAGAACAATGTATTCAAGGTCAGTGTATTTTGGCTCTGCGACAGACTTCTGGAAATTCCCAAGAGAGTCACCCCCCCCCCCATACACACACTGGTTATGTAATCCAGCACAAGTGGCCGTGTGGCAGCAACCTCATGTAAATGACTTTTAAAATGCAGTTGATTGTAGAATTTTGCTTTGAAAAGAGTGACTTAATTTTTACTTCAAGTTCCTCCCAGGGTTTAAGGCAGGCTTTTCTCCTGTATTGGATTTGTTCAGGAGTCATGTGCAAAGCACCACTCTGTAGTAGATACCATTCACTGCGTCCCCTGCAGAGTCTGAGGTCCAGTTCTCCCTCCTTCTGAGCAGTAAGTGGTCCTGTGAGTTAGAGGGTCACCTGTAAGAAGCTGTACGTTGCAGAGTCGGGCGTGATACCCTCTCATCAGCACTCCTCCCTTCTCTCCCACCAGGCTTTAGTGACCTGTTGGCACTTGATCAGAGCCAGTCCCTGGTGAGGACATCCCTTCCACAGGAACAGAGGCAGGCGCCTGAGTATAGGGACCACATCTGTCCAGTAGAGGGAACAGGCGAGCAGGCTGAGCATAGGATGTCCTGGTGGAGGAAGGGGCGGAAGGGACTCGAGCAACCATGGAGATGGGCTAATGAGCAGCGGTTTTCATGCCAGACTCATGGGCAGGAACCCCATGGGAATCTGAAGTGCCTGTCCCGTGTGGTCATTGAAGGGACAGATGTGGCCAGAGGGTCCTAAAGTTCAGGCATCCCTCACAGCCTTTAACTTTACTTGTTCAGTTGGCCAAGGATGAAGTCAGCTGGGACTTTTTTCAATCTGTGACAGCAGCAAGCATTCATGTGCATTGAAAGTTCATGTGCCAGACACATTTCTAAGTGTTCTACAATGTATTATCTCATTTAATGCTACTCCATAGCAGAAATCGACGGGATCAGTAAGATTACAAGGGGTCTATATAACCTCCTTTATAGAACCCTCTTAAGCGCCTTGAGTTTCATAATTTTCTATTTACAGATGAAATTAACATGCTAATTACAAATCATTCCCTACTATTCATTCAGGCAAGCTAGCTCCTTAAGGATCTCCTTAAGGTTTAGATGGATATTTAATTGAATTGCTTAATGTATTTAGAAGTGATAAAACTGCATTTCTTTTTAATTATATAATCCAGATAACAAGGAGTAAGTCTAATAGGAAAGGTTCAGGGCGTCTTCACAGGAAGTGTACAGTCTAACTGAACAACATAGAAAGGTCTTGAATGGGGGGGAGGGGACACACCATTTTCCCTAGCGCTAGAAGCTGGAATATTGTCTTTGTTACCTCCTTATGTATTGATGTTAAGTTTCAAACCACCACTAGTATTTTATGAAATAATTTTAAAGTTACGAAGTTTTGACACTATATAGTGGGAAAGGTTTAGAATTTATTACGACTCTTTTGTTTATTGTTTTTGTTGCTTTCTTCTTTTTTTAGACAGCCTCTCATTTGTAGTCCTGGCTAGCCGGGAACTCACTATGGAGATTTGCCTTCCTGTGCCTGGCAAATGGTAGGATTAAAGGCGTGTGCCACCAGGGTTAGAACTTCACAGTTTATTTTGAAGAAGAAGAGGAATGAGCTGGGGCAGGGAATGGACTCTTTGCCGTCACTTTCGCCATCAGTAAATGCCGGTACTCACCAATTATAAATGGCACACGCCAGGTCATTTAAAACCCATTGGAAGGTTATTCTCTTATGGAGAATTCCCAGGAAATTAGGTGAAGACTGTGTTTTTAATATGTGAAACCTGTTTTTTCAGTTTTCAGTTCAGATTTACTTGTTTATCAGATGCTCTTTGTACAGAGATAATGGGTTAATCATTATGTCTATGGTGAGTTATCTCATTGGTAAGTTAAGTTTCTTGGTACTACAGATTGTAGTTTTGTAACTTGAGAGACCTGCTTCACCGCATAGGTTTCCTCACTGGCAGCATGTGCCTGTCACGGGCTCAGGTGTAGAGGAGTGCCCCTCAGTGTACTGCATTTCTCCGTGTACGTGATGGAGAATTTGGACAACACCGGGGTGTTGCATGGCCAAGGCAAATCAAGTCCTACAGGTTTCAGACTGTGAAATCCACTGAGCATCTTTACATACACTGACCTACAAAGTTCATAGTCAAGTGAAGAACTGATCACCTAATTCACTCGCCTACCCACCTGTAGGTGTGTGTGTGCATGCATTTAGTGGTTGCTGTTTATAGCTAACTTGATTTTCATTGATATTTAATAATTTCATAGGAGGACTTTGCTCTAAGATGAGCAAAAGGATACCCATCCCAAATCCCACCGGGAGATAGATGCATACACATACACACACACACACACACACACACACACACACACAGAGAGAGAGAGAGAGAGAGAGAGAGAGATCTGAGTAGAACATGGGCCTTGACACCTAACATTAACCCTTGAGATGTTACTTTATACAGAAAGAGGAGAATATCATCACATAAGAACCAAACTACTACAGTTCTTGGGTTAGCTGTTCACCGCCTCTGAAAGCCTCTAATAGTAACGGCTTAGCCCCTCCCCCAACCCTAGTTCACATCATTTACCTGTCATTGTGCTCTTTAAGTACAACGTAGGAATATGTAAATACATTACCATTCTTTCTCTTAATATATTCAAAATAGTGGAAACTTAGAGACTTAATTTTTCAAATATCCAGGCCATTACATGACATGACCTATAGATGGTGTCTACTTAACCCAACTGTCAGTAAACTGCCAGGTACAATTGAACTCACAGACATAACTTTTCCAGAATAGTAGAACCCCATTTCCCAAATGCCAGCCAAAGTCCTAGATACAGCTAGGGGTATCCACATGTTGCTGAGATCCTGAGATACTGGTAAGCCCCCAAGCATGCTAAGTACTAGAGGGAGGGAGAGAGAGAGAAAGAAAAAGAGAGAGAGAGACAGAGAGAAGAGAGCTAACTCGCCCAGCAGGCAGGGATGGCAGCACACTACCTGCTTTCACATAGCCAGTGATTCCCACCAGTAGCAACCAGTACTACGTGGCCAAAGCCAAAATAGAGAAAATGTGTTAGCGGGGTGTCCTTCCACCTTTCTCTCTGTCTAGACAGGAGCCCACACCAGGCCTGTACCATGCGCCCTGAAGCAATCTCCTCCACTGGGGGGGCAAAGTAAGATGAGCTGCAAGGAAACCCTTTAAACAATTCCTAAATGTAGCATTCGAGAGCCTCTCTCCAGAAGGGCTGCAGTGGGGGACAATGGAGGGAGTCCGTTTGTGTTTAAAACTGCTTTCTTCTTGCCAGTCTGAGCAGATAACCTTCCTCTTACTGTAGAGGTCTTTGAGAGGTTTCAGTTTGGGAGTTGCTGATTCAGTCACTTTTTAAGAAGGACAAAACTTGGTGTTAGGTTTGATTAAAAACAAATCCTGCATCTGAGATGAAAGGAAACAGTCTTTCCTTTTTCATTCTTTGAAAAAAAAATCAAACGAAAAACAAAACTCAGTTTAATTTGAAGGAAAGCGCTTCATAACTATGACTGATAGAAATCTAAATTAGTACATTATGGTTGTATTTTGAAATAAAGGAAATGCGTATACATACTCTGTCTGCCTCCGTGTTTATGAAAGATGATTTAGACAAAACTGTCTGCGTTATGCATGCATGTATCCTAATATGCAGCTTCCAAGAGTCACAAGATCATTCCTTAGCATTGTTCATACCTTTTCCAGCTTAATAATTCACCTTCACTCATTGTCCACTCCGATTGGCCTGGTTATTTTTAATTGTTGCATGATGCTGGGAGCATGAGCACAACTGTCTTAAGCACCAAATTAGGTGTTTGTGTTATATTGCAGACAGGCCTACAAGGAGGATGTCTGGGGTGTGCTTTCTTTTGCTTCCCTGTGGTCCTGCCTGTCAGAAAGTTACCCAGTAATCGACTTAGAGCTTACTGGCTATTCTGATGAGTGACTTTGAATTCTTTTTAGTTCTTTTTTTCACTGTACCTAACCCTAAACTACTGTGACTAAAATAATAACTTTTGTTAAGAACGCATTTAATGGGGCTTCTACTTAGACACTTGGGAGCTAGATCCCCTCTTTGGACCTGTGATTTCTGAGGAAGTGGCTGTGCACAGGCAGAAGATGTGTTGTGTCTGGATAATGTCCTGCAAATACGGCCGTGTGATTTGCAAGGAGCCATCTGCCTAGCCCACTGGAAGACATGAAGTTAATTTACTTGTTGGGATATGTTTTTTATGCCCATTAAAACAAAACAAAACAGTGCTTCATTCCCATGCTGTAGTTTTGCCCTCCACAGCACTTTGTAAAACTATAATACAGTTCGGCAACCAGAGAATTGGTGTTGCTCAGTCGGGAAGCATGCCATCCGCGTGGAAGCCCATTTGCCTGTTATCCCACTTGCTGCTAACCTCATTTAAGGTCAGGTCATCTGTTCTCCGTCAGGGTTATCATTTTAAGGCTGCTCTGTGTATAACTGTCCTGTTTATACTTACAGTCGTTTCCCCATTAACCCCTCTCTGTTCAGACTTCGGTAGACCTAAGCTTTCTCCTCTTTGGGAGAAGTATATAAAAGTTTAGTTTCTATCTTATATAGTATCTATCATATTCTGGCTTATATGGTATTCCATCTTACATGGTAGCTGTGTGCTTATTTGTAAAGATGCTGTCAAACATTTTGTACTCTCCTCTCCTCAGCAAAATCTGAGTGGCTGGACCCTTTACTTCCTTCTCAGCATTTTGTGGTGTGTGTGTGCGCGCGCGTGTGTGTGTGTGTGTGTGTGTGTGTGTGTGTGTGTGTCTGTCTGTCTGTCTGTCTGTCTGTCTTCCTATCTTTAGGGTATACGTCTGTCTGGGTGAGTGTAATGTGTGTGGTATAGGGGAAGGATGTGTGTGTATTCGTTCTGATAGATGTAGAGTCATATCTCATTGTGGTTTTAATCTGCATTTCCCTGGTGGCTAATGATGTCAGACACCTTCTCACGTGTTTGTTTACTATTTTTATGCCCTCCTCTTTGGTGAAGCATCTGTTCATCTTTTGCTCTAATTAGACTGTTTATTTTGTAATGTTGAGTTTTCAGGGTTCTTTATATATTCCAGATCCTAGCTTTTTGTCAGATATGTGGTTTGTAAATATTTTCTCTTAGTCTGTGCTTTATCATTTTGTCTTCTTAACAGTTTTTCACTGAGCAAAAATTTTAATTTTGTGGAAGCCTGGCTTCCTGGTTTTTCTTTTTATGACTTGTTTTCTCTTATAGTCTAGACCATGAACTTTCTGCCTAGTGTTAGATCCCAAGATCCCCCTGCCACTCTACTGTTTGATGTTTTATGTTAAATTCTTGAATTCTGTTTTGATTTTTTTTTGTAAAGTATGAGATTTAGGTTGGGATTAATTCCTCCCTATCCCTGGGAGCACAGTTTGTACACTAGACTGCCTTTTCTGCATTGAATTGGCTTTGAACCTTGTCAACACCTAGTCATGTGCTGTGTAGGCCCTACTCCAGGACCTCTATGCTGTTGCATTGATGTATGGGTTTATTTCTTTACCAGTGTCACAGACTTTTGAATGGTGTCACTATATCCTAAATTTTGAAATTAGGTAACTTGATGCAGTTCTTTCTGTTACTAACTTGTCTTAGTTACTATCACCTTTTCTACACCTAAAACAATCTTGCTGGGATTTTACTGGGAAATGCAGTATGCCCTTATTTAGGCTTAAGGAGGAGGGACCATGCACCTTTGTGTGTGTGTGTGTGTGTGTGTGTGTGTGTGTGTGTGTGTCTGTGTGTGTGTCTGTGTGTGTACCTGTACGCGTACTTACATATGGAAACCAGAGATCAACATTAGAAGCCATATTTAGTTACTTAGTTACTCTTCATCTTGCTTTTGGAGGGGGGACGGAGACAGGGTTTCTTGTTGAACTTACATAGATGGCCAGTTCAGCTAGAATGGCTGGCTTGTGAGCTCCCAGGATTCACTTGTCACTGTCCACCTTCTGACTTTTCAGTGGGTGCTGGGGATCCAAATCCAGGTCCTCAGGCTGATGTGACAAGTTCTTTACCAGAGAGCCACCTCCTCTGCTGCACATGCCTGATTTTTTTGACACTTTGTAGTAGCACAGGAAGAACACAGACACAATTAAGTGCATTTGTCTATGTGTTTAGAAGATGGCAATCTTATAAATGGGTAAAATAGTTCCCAGTTCTTGTGGCTTATAATTATAATTTCAAAATTCAGTTTTGCAACTGAACTTTTACTTGATTGGTTGGTGTCTCACAGTAATTAACCTCCAACTCATGAGAATGACTTATTGTTACAAGGAATAGAATCTAATTTTCTTAATGTACAGAGTGTTTTTAGAAATAATACAGTGCCTATCTAATTTGTAACAAGAACTGATTGTACCAGACAGGTACCTGAAGTTCTTGTGAGTTTGATTCTTTCTCCTCCTTTCCATCAACTGTCACAGTTCCCTGTTCCCCTCATAATGGTGGAAGTACCTGCCTGTGCAAGCCATCCAGAGTTAACAGGGAGTTCTACATACAAGGGTAGCTACATCTACTCTTCAGAACTGTTCATAAGAGACAGTGTTGGTCAATCCCCAGGGCATAGGCATTGGAATCCACTGGACTGTGGCTTTAAGGTGTTCTATGAAGTTTGTCCTGAGCATCAATCAGTATGGGGGGGAGTAACACCCTAACTTCAAATATCATGTTAAATAACTTGAGCCTGTTATTATTATGCTGTTCATATTAGTATTTAGTAATCGGTGTTGCTTCTTCTTTTAACTTGCCCTGGCTCCTGTCTATAATTTAGGCATTCAGCTATTCAGGCAAAGTGAGGCACAAGGTGTGACCAAGAAATATACCCCAATAAGGGATTGTCATTGTGAATCTGGAGTGTTCATACTGGGTTTTCTTAGAACAAAGTATACCCACTTGGTCATTATGTTGGAACATGGCATAGGCTGGGACTTTTGTTCTTTTTAGGAATGGTCTCTCAGTACTCAGCCTCACATCCCTTCCCTTCTCCTGCAGACCCTACTCTGTCCCACACCAGTTTCCAGTCTCTGGCTGCGGTAGAATGACAGGCACATTTAGGTCTTTGCAGGTACAGCATTTAAATCCAGAGTCTACAGGTGAGTCATTTTCCTCTCAGGTTGGCTTCCATGAAGGGTTTGTTGGCTCCAGGCCTTTAGGGCCAGTGTGTGTTTGAGCCTTGGACATTAAGAATAAAATGAGGAAAACTTGAATATGTATACTGATTTCCGTGGTTCATTCCGCTGAGTTGATGGGGGGGGGAATAACATTGTTGCAGATTGTCAGTTAACTTCCAAGTTAAAAATTGCTTTGAATGAAAATGGATCATCCAGTTGCAGGAGCGCTACTGTGGAGCCTCCTGTGATCTTTCTGGGTCAGTGAAATGGTCAGGTCATGTTCCTTTGTATGCTTGAGGACATGCCAATGATGCATCAGCAGTCACAAGCCTCTTCCAGGCTCTTCACGTGTCTCGAGAACCTGGGAATGTAGGTGTTCTCTGTATTTACTCAACAGTGAAACTCCTCTGTGCCTTTTACCTACATCCCAGAGGAGAGTCCAGCGTTGCTTGTATTTTCTTCATTCGTGGAGCTGGTTGGAAATGCTTTGGGAGGACATTGTCATCGGACCTTGCACCTGTGCTTTGGAGAGGTTCCTGAAACAGGAATGCTTACTCCCATGTTGCCACTGCAACCTTTCCTTACGTCACAGAGCGAGGACAGGCATGCCTTGCCTCTCTTCACCCTTTGAGGATTTCTTGGAGTCTGGGTTGAAGGTTGAAATGGTACTATTTCTGTTTGGTGATGATATTTCCTAAGCCTTGCAGTGCGGTGTAAATACCCACAGCGGTGTCCTCAATCCATCAGCATGAGGCTGGTCTCCCTGGGACAGAGTTAGGACCAGAGTCTAGGAGTTGAGATGTGCAGCTTGTCTCTTGGGGAGGAGTCCTGGTATAGTGGCACACTCAGGCCATGGGTGTTTGTCCTTTCCTAAGTCATGACTCTTTCTGGACCGCAGAACAGAGCAAAGCCAGCCTCTGCCAGTCTGCTTCTATGTGTTAGGGATTTGGCTACAAGGTGACCCCATTGCCTTCCTGAATACAGGACTTGTAGAAAAACATAAGCACCTTGTTTGCAAAACCACCACCTCCAGGTGGTGAAACCATTGGCCAGATTAAATTCAGCGGGCAAGAGGGAAAGCAACTGAGTAAAGCTGTGACTCTCTAATGCCTGGTGATATAGCCCCTTGGCTGCCCTTGACACAGAGGCCTGAAGTGCACCTCACCCCAGGTAGATTTCTAACTAAAACCAGTTCCACATGGATAATACTCTGGACCGGTCTGTCGTCCTGAACTAGAGGGGAAATAATCAGAGCAACAGCTGGAAGCTGTTGACTTGTACATGTGCTAGCTTTTTGAGTGGATTTGCCATTTCTGTTGATAATGTACACCTGGTGGCCACTTGGATGTTTCATTTGGAGGTGGAGATAGAGGGGGAGGAATGCAGATGATACGCACTTATTATGATTTGCAGGACTACTCTCTACCCTGGGGAAGGCAGGCTTGGGGACAGACTGTCTCCAGAGCCCCTGGGCATATTCCAGTAGTACATGGGAATCTTTTTTTTTTCTTTTCTTTCTTTTTTTTCTTTTCTTTTGGTGTTTTTCTTTTTGGTAGCCAGAATAGAGCACTTACTGTAAATTACTAAATAATGCCCATCAGTCTGTATCTACACCATGATGAATTGAAGGGAATTAATGCAGAAACGAATGCTTGAAAACTAGTGCATATCCACATGGTTGGACTTTAATCTGAAAGCACCAGATTCTGTGGCACTCCCCTCCCAGAGTTAGAAGAGAAACCATCTCACCATCCTGGGTGTTTGGGTTGCCCTGATGGCAGGTGGCACAGGCAGGATATGAGCCGTGTCTATTGAGCCACAGGCTGGCTGTGTGCTCTGAGCTCTGTCACTAACCCTTGTTGCTTTTGACTCAGTGGTACCAGTGTGTGTTGAAACATGACTCCCATCAAAGTATCGTCAAGGCACTTGGAAAAGGCAAGTCTCTCCCTTCAGGAGTCTTTCCCTGATTGTGTATCAATGATGACTGTGTTTTTTTTTTTTTTTTTGTAATGGGTTCCTTGAGGGTACTTATCCTGCTGAGCTCTGTCGGTAATGGGCAGTGGGAACCATCCATGAACCTGCTCGGTGGTCAAGTGATTATGCTCAGGGCAGAGGCAGAAGTCCCCTTTCTGTGTGGTGTCTTTCTTCCTCTTTTATAGCCCTAACTGTCCTGGCACTTCCTATGTACAAGGTGGCCTCAAACTCACAGAAATCACCTGCCTTTGCTTCCTCCTTTTTTTAATTTTGTCTTCCTCTCTGCCTGATGCCTGTGTAGTTCTCTCTGTTTGCCTACGGTTGCGTTCAGCTGTTTCAGTTGATGGAATCAGTAAGGCATGCTCATGTCCAGTAGTCAACCAAACAGTAATTGACTTGACCGAGGATGCAGGTTTCTTCCACTCTTCCTCTTCCTCTTTTGTCTGCTTTTTTATTATTGTTTCGTTTGTTCAGTTTTAAAGGTAGACTGCGCTCCTGGCTTTGGTGAGCACATGGGTTCCTGAGAGCAGACTTGCCCTGGCTACCTCTTCTGCTCACTTACCTTCCTTTAACATGGAAAGACAAATAGACCCTTAAACCTGACTCGGGGAGCCACTGCCAATTTTTCCTTCGTGCATAAATAGGTTATGTTCTTTATCTTTGAAAGGAAAAAGAAACCGCCTTGAACAGTTTGCAGGAACGTGTTGTTCCAGGCTTGTCTGGTTGCACCTGTGACGCCATTTTCCACTTGGAAACACGGGGGGTGACAAGGTCAGTGTCAGGTGGTAGGCCTTTTAAAATACAAAAGATGACTTTAAGATGCAGTGCTCATTTTCCTCTTGCACATAACATGTCTCTCTCTCAAAAACAATAGATGTCAGAGTCTAGTATCTACTATCCATTTTGCCCTCACTTCGAGTCCTCACTTGAGGAGATTGAGGTAGGAGTTTAAAACCAGTCTGGGGTACATAGTGAGGTCTACTTGGGCTACAGAGTGAGACACTGTCTTAAAAACAGAAACAAAAAGAAAAAGAATATCAACTATTTTGTGCCTTACAAGAAAGGCGATAAGCAGTTTCTTTAAGTATGATTATGTAGAACAGTGACTTTTAAAGTCCCTCTTTACAGTGAACTTGCTTCCAGCGACATGTCTCAAGCTGGAGGATGATCTTACAGTTTAAGAAGGCAAACAGCAGTGCAGGGCATGTCTTTTCAATCCTGGCAGGTATCTGAAGGGCTACTTCATGGCCTGGAGGGGGCGCTTGGCTTTGCAGGAGGGTCCTGGCATGTTGAGGGGAGAAGCACATTGGAGGGAGATGGTCAGAGAGAAGCAGAGAGGAAAGGAAGCCAGTGTGCTGGCCATGGCCTCCGTTTGCTTTGGGTGTGTTGCATCCCTGGTCTGAGCCGGGGAGAGGAAAGGCATGTTAGCAGCCCTGGTCCTGTGGAGTTTGTGACCTGGAAATGCACTCTGTGGATTTCAGTTCCTCTGTTCTGCTTGGGCATGGGGAGGCCCAGGGCACTGGAGGAAAGAATGTATCCACAATAAAGTAAGTACTTGGTTATCTCAGAGTGTGGTCCAGCTTCTCACAGTGCTGTCAGAACCAGAGTGGTGGGGGACCACTTAGATGGGGATGTTCAACGTGAAGAGGTCACCTTCGTCCGTCCTAACAACAGAATTTACGTTATCGTTTCAAAGAAGCATGTGAACGAGCCATGGGGGGTAATTTTGTCCTCCCTGTTTTTACAGATACCCCAGACTCAGTCCATGTGAACGGAGAATACAGTGACTTCCACGTGAACGCACTTAATGGAAAGGTTTATCTCAGGTCCAGTTCGTATTTTCTGAAAGCAGGGACTGGGACAGAGAGACAGGGTCTAGAATCTAGAAGAGTACAGCTGTGCCCTATAGGTGGCTTGCAGCCCACAGCCTCTGTGCCCAGAAGAGACATGTAGAAAGTGGAAAGGGAACCCCAAACAAAATCTTTGGGTCTTTTCTAAAACCCACTTTTCTCTCTTCCTCTCATGTTGACTCATTACCTAAGTGAAGCACTGGCTGGGTTCTTTTTTTTCTTTTCTTTTCTTTTCTTTTGGTTTTTTTCGAGACAGGGTTTCTCTGTATTGTTTTGGAGGCTGTCCTGGAAGTCACAGAGATCCACCAGCCTCTACCTCCTGAGTGCTGGGATTAAAGGCGTGCACCACCAATGCCCAGCTCTGGCTGTATTCTTACCCATTACTATAAATGGTGGGTGATCAATTCACCCAATTTGTCTTGGAGTGCTTAAAACAGAAGCAGAAAGTTATTTTGCTTTAACATAAAGGAAAAGATCATTCTAGTACTCTTGTTGCCTCTCAAGCAGTCTCATGCCCAGAAACCTGAATAGAATAAATAAAACCATTTTTAAGTCTTCACCACACTGACTCTTAACCCTGTAACTTCTCTTAAAGAAAGTTTTGTAGCTGCTGGTTCATGGCACGGTGGTTTGATGTTGGTATAGATTCTCAACTAAAATATGCCTAACAATGCCTGTTAGGTTGTTGACATAAGTGTTAAGGTGGGGGTGCAGATGTGGGTGCAGGTAATGGAGGCCAGAGGAGAACCTGGTAACATTCCCTAGGTGCCACTCACCTTCCCCCCTTTTTGAGATAGTTTCATATTGGCATAGAACTCAGCAAGTTGGGTAAGCTGGACAGCCAGTCAGTGAGCTCAGGGAATCTGCCTGTCAGCATCATGTGACACCACACCTGCTTTTACCATGTGAACTCCAGGATTGAACTCAGGTCCTGGTGCTCACGAGGAAATTTCTTTGCTGACTAATCCATCTCCCCAGGCCAAGGTTCATCCTCTCAGTGCCCAAATCATCCCACGATGCTCTGAAGACACCACGGGCGTCGTTACCCTTTTCCTTTAACATTTAATTTTTTATGTTAACTTTGTTAAGATGTTTACTTCTTTATTACGTTTTAAACCGGAAAGGGTGAAACGAGGAGGGTTAGTGATCTGTTCAGCTGAAAGTTCTAGTTGAGCATCTACTTTATAATGTGTGAATGATGGGCTGTTGTAAAAGGGCAGCGACCCCATAGGACCCTTGAGTGTCACATGCAGTGTCCTGTCTGAAGTGCAGGATGGAGATGGAAGCTCTGCCACGGGAGAGAACCAGTCACAAAAGACTAGGGGCTCAGCCCTCCTTAGCTACCAACAGTAAGTTGGTAGAAATGTGGGGTCGGCAGAGTCTGATTGTGTGATGGCAAGTGATTATCGTCCTGTGATGAGGGACAGTTTGCAGGCGAAAGGACATAGTGAACCCATACTTACCGTTGTGCTGTGTGGCAGCTTTGTACACATGGAGGGTTTGACTCGAAAGAGAAGTAGGAGGAAGGGGAGAAGCTGGTAGGGTAGAAGCTGTGGTGAGATCGTTTCCTGTGTGGATGCAGGACCTACCGGGCAGCAAGAGAGGGGGATGACGATGAACAACCCTTGTCCTTCTTAGAACCGTTGCAGTGGTTAAGGAAAAACTTTTACCTCTCTCCCCATCGCCTGAAAATTGTCCAGATTTACCTAATGTAAACTACCCCGGAGCCTGGTTTTTCTTCTGAGTAACTCGTTTGTTTGCTGGTACGAATGAACCTTAATTAGTAGAATATTGTAGATACAGAGAACACGGAGTCTTCAGCCTTTACATTTTACCTGTTCATCTCAAAGAGAGGACAGGATGACTAATACCCAAACGAACACCCACCATGAAAGGAACTTAGTGTTTGTAAAGCATTTTTATTTATATGAGAGACCAGAGGTCCGCCCCCCCCTGTGAAACTTCATAATGAGATGTCTCTAGAAATTAAAAAAAAACTTGCATAAATCTAATTTTAAAATTGCTTATTTTTCCCTTTGGTCTGATGTCTGTTTGGGAAGAAACTTTAAAAAACATTCAGTGTGTGTGTGCCTACTGCATTGTAAGGACAAAGTAGGTGGGCAGCCATTCCCCGGGTTACCACTTTAAGATGATTATGGCTGGTCCAAATTACAGTCCCCACATACGTATACACATTCATATACATTGGTCATTTATAGTAATATTCCTAGGAAAATAAGTAGAAGCAAAGATGAGAGACCAAACTCCCAGAGCCATAATTTTAAATATTATTCTTCATAATGGCTAGCTGTTTTTCTTGTGGGAAAGTTGGAGTGTAGTTTGCGGGTGTTTTGTTCAGGCATTCTGTGTGTATATGAAAAACTTTCTTGGCTCAGTGAGAGTTGCTGTTTTGTTGGGAGTTGACTGACTGGAAAGTCCAAATATGGGTTTGAGTTTAACAGGCCTTCGAAGTGGATGTCTCTGTGTGCTGAGGTTCTGTAAACACGCGTAGCTTTGCTCAGCATTGTATAACATGTATTGGTTTTTCTTTTTCCTCTCCAGAAAATCTCCGGGCCTTCCTTTTCTTTGTTGATACGAAGGCTGGTATGTTCCCCAGGATTATTCCTGGGGAACCTCTAGGGCCAGGTTATTCCTGTTGGAGGTTTCTGAATTCTCCAGATTGCCCTGTCCCATCACAGAATTCCACCGGGAGCACAATTTTATATTGATGCTGCTGCTTATATCCAGCAGAACTGCCTGCTTCTCCGGCAGCCCCAGCTGTCACTAGTGACACATGAAAATAACTAACAACAAGAAGTCACCCCTCTAGGAAAAAAAACAAGTTCTTAAAAAAATGTTTTTGTGTGTCAGTAAAGTCATCTGTTTCAAATGGAGGCAGAGGCCTATGTAAAGTCATTTTCGTGTCACCGACCACTTCTCTTCCTTCCTGTTACCCTGTGGTGGTAGGGCTGGGTTGTACCTTCAAGTCACAGACTCAGGTGACTGTTAGTGTCAGTGACACTCAAAAGACACTTCTAGAAGAGAAGAGATGCGTAGTCGATGATTTTCAGTAGTATAGCAGAGAGAGGCATCATGCCAAAAGTGGCAGTTTAGATATTGTTACTTGGACAGAAATATCTGTGAATGCCATATTACCCTTTGCTAAATATTTATAGCACAGGATATAAACTCTGGTGTATAGTATCTTATGAAAGGAACATCCTTTGTCTCATTTCTATGACACTGCTGACAACAGTCTATAGTTTATATTCAGAGACCCAAAGGAAGGAAGCTTCATTAACACACTCTTATCTCAGCAGAAACAAATTCTGTCCCAAGAAAGCACCCTTGAGTCTTTGGTTCTTCCCAAGGTGGAATGTTCTGAAATACACACATTACAGAAAGGCCCGATGAGAGGGTGGTGGTGGATGGAGAATTTTAGTTTTGAGAGACGGCAGCATGCTCAGTAGCGATGCAGCTGGTCTGAGTGTGTGTCAGGGTCATGACAAGCCTTGCTTGTGTTTCTGTCAGGAAAGGAGACGGCATTTAGAAATTCAGTTGTGAGACTGAAAGATGGTGTCCGGTAGCTGTGGTTTGTAAGGTAATGTATGCAGCATACTTTTCCCTGGGTCATTTAGAAATAGCAATCTAGAGTTGTGTGGGTTCTGATTGATGATCGTAGTTTGGGGTTGTGGTCGACAGTGCTCTGGGCCACTTTTCAGGTGGATATAGATTCCATGCCAGCTACATGAGATTTCCCCGAAAAAATATATGAGTATATTAGAAAATTCTGCTCTCTGAGCAGAAGTTGTCTGTGGTGGTCCTCGGATTGGTCCTGTATGAGAAAGAACTGTGCCTTCCACAAAGTTCTGTTAATGGCTTAATGATTCTCTACAGTGAGCCTCATACTATTTTTATATACAAAATGGACTTAGAAATTAACTGGTATACAGACTGTCTCCATCTGGCAGCAGCACTGTGACCTGTCTGTACAGTTCCATTTCCCCAGGAAGGTGATCCCAGGCATGTTTACACACAGCCGCTTCTAGAACCCTTGCACAAATGTTTGCTGTTGTTTTGGTACTTGCAAGATCAGTAACAACTTTCAGAATGGAGTGATTTCAGAGTCCTTTATTTACAGCAATTTGGGAAACACTTGAAATACCAAGTGACCTTAATTCACTGTAACTCTTGAACTGGAAAATGTGCCCAGTGCGTCCTTCAATCAAGGATCCTCACCTCTTAGCCCCCACTGTTTTTGTAGACACCAGTATTCCTGCTGTGTAATCAGTGATCGCCCCGCCCCCTGCATCCCCACCCAGCTGGCCTTCCGTGCTTTGAGTAGGTCACTTGCTTTAGCATCATTTGTTGTTTGGACCAGAAACCATTCATGTTTCCTTGACCTTAACCTCACCATGTACTCAGAGAAATAAGCAGATTTGCTGGTGTCTAACTACCAGATCGTCGTGAAACTTCATAATATTTAACCTCTGAATCCATAAGTGAAGTTAGTGGGGAAATTGAAATAGTTGGAAATTGATGTTGCAGTCGTAATAGATTGTTTGGAAATGGTAAAATTCAAAGAAATACTGTAAAAGAGGGCAGGAGAAGAACATACAGAAAATGGCATTCTGTATTGCTTTAACTTTGTTCTAGGTTTAAAGGAAACGATCCTATTTTTTTAATCTTAAAAATCATTCATATGTATCAGTAGATTAAAAACAATATACAAATTAGTACATGTTTCTTAGAAAAAAGGTTTTTGTTGCTGTTTAAATATGGGAATCTTGCTACATTGCCCAGGTTGTTTTCTTGACTGGGCCTTCTGAGTACCTGGGGCTGCACTTGAGTTCCACTATACCTGGCTTATCTAACTGGAAAAGCTGTATTCTAAGAGCCACCAGTTCTAGATGGAACAATTCAGACGTTTGTGGATAACTCCTGTTTTCTTTCAGGTAATATCCATACCTCGTGATGTCCTCTAGTAAGCAAAATCCAAAACTTCATGGAGGTTGGTAATACACCCTGAGGATTTCTAAAACAGAGACAGTACTAAAGCCAATGCTAATGCCTCAGCAGTGTGGTTACATCCATATATGCCCTGACCTGTGGGGGTGCATGGAGGGGTGGAGATGTGCGTAGGGTTAGTATTTGTTTTAGAAGCACGTTTAGAATGTCGGGATGTTGGAATGAGAAGTCGGTGAGCAAGCCCCTCATTGCTTCAGCCTCTGCTTGTGAACCTTGCCTCTACCAAGTGATCTTGAGTTGAGAGTCTTACATGAAGTCAAAGATGGTGGGTCCTGTGGTTTTCGAGACATAGGTTGATCACACTGGTTGATGCCTCTTTGGTGTCTGCCCATTACACGCTCAGTCTTAATTTAGCTGATCAATCTCAAGACTGGTGCAGTCAGGTGCTTGTTCATCCTGGGTTTGTTTGATCCCCCTGACTTAAAAAACCTCCTTGAGCCGGCTGGTGGTGGCACATGCCTTTAATCCCAGCACTTGGGAGGCAGAGACAGGCAGGTAGGTCTCTGTGAGTTTGAGGTCAGCTTGGTATACAGAGGTAATTCCTAGACAGCCAGAGCTGTTACACAGAGAAATCCTGTCTCAAAAAAAAAAAACAAACAAAAAACAAAAACAAAAAAAAAATCCCGTTGAGTTCTACAAACCATAGTTCTTGGGTATCTTTGGGAATGCACCTGTTTTCTTCTTTTTTTCTGGAGTGCTGGTGATGGGATGAGTCTCCCGTATTTTTAATGTTCCGTCTTCGTGTGTGTGTGTGTGTGTGTGTGTGTGTGTGTGTGTTAGTTATTTGTAGTCAGTGGACAGCTGTACCACACAGACATTGTTTCCTTTTAAAGGAAGTGAGCTGATGTCCCTACTGCATGGGGGATGAGTGCAAAGCTTCGCTAGTCCTCAGGCTGGAGATGGAGTCCTGTGTTAGAGCTGTGTCCTCTAGACAGCTGTGGTGACTGTTGAGAAGCCCACTCAAGAGGAAGAAAGTCCCCACACCCCCATGTTTGGACAGTTAGTGCCCAGTGTAGACTGTTGGCCCCGTGTAAAGCTGGTCATCTGTGGTGACAGATGTTAAGCTGTTACTTAGTAACATATTTAATAACTTCCTTTTCCTTCTGAACCCTTCCACTGGGTATGACCAACCAACATGGGCTGCATTCTCAGGGGCTCAAGGTGGGCCTATAATTCAGTGTTAGAGCACTTGCCTAGCCTGTCGGGGGACAGGTGGCAGGACACTTGTCACGCCGAGTAGCAGAGTCCTCCGATATCTTGCTCATAATTGTTAAGAGAGCATCTGTGTATACAGCACTGCTCTTCCGAGAAAGATACAGGCTGAATATTGCCATGCACTAACGCAGCCACTGCGCAATCAGAGATGAACAACGCCAAATCCATGAAAGCAGTCTAGTAGTCAAGAGTCAACAAGCAGGAGTGCCAGTGAAGAAAAAGAAATAGGCACAGCTTCTAGGGGCGGGTCCTTCTGATGGAGTTCTCAGAGGCCCTGCAAAACATAGCTTTTATAAACTTTACTCTTTGACAATGTCATGCGTGTATGTATGCGTCCTCACTACCCTCAATCCCATCATGTTACCCTGGTCAGTCTTATCTCCCCTCCCTCTCCCCCTCCCCTAGGAGTATCTGTGTGAGTGGGTTCGGACCTATTGGTTGGAGCCTGGTGGCTCCACGTGGATGCCGTCAGAGCCCTTCCAGAAAAGGGGATGTTTGCCGTCACAGATGGGGAAGAGTCTTGAGGTGAGAAGATCTGCTGCTGGGCTCACTTACTCACCCCACAAATATTTGTTGAGCACCTGTCTGTGCCAGCCACTGTTCTCCGTGCCAGCAACATAGTGGGGTACGTGGCAGGAGGTGAGCGCTCTTGTATGTATGGTGTTTAGAGAGTGGTGAGGTGACATTTAAAGAGCCTTAAGGAAAGGGACAGAGGACCTTTAGGAAAGGCTTAGAAGTGAGATGTTAAAAGCCTTATGTCCCGAGGGGCATAGAGGAAGCAAGGCCATTTGTGTGCAGCCCTGATAAGTCAGGAGGCGTGGCCTCTGAGAGGAGACGGTGGGTTCTGAGGTGTGTATTGTGTTCATGGGACCAGAAGGCTGTTGATGTTAGAAGGAAGCTTCTGGGGGGAGACTGTGGCCCTCCTGTAGAACAGAAATGAGTCTCAGGTGGGAGAAGCCACCAGAGCCCAGAAAGTGCAGTCTGAACTAACACGTGGAATTACCCTGAATAGCCCAGGAAGAAAGTGGATTCTGTGTCCTGGTCTGAATGTTATTTTTTTGTTCATTAGAGGAGTTTTTACGTGGCCACATCCCACCGTTTAAGAAATGTGTTGATAGCTAATGCAGGATGTTTGGTCATGTGTTCAGGTTATTTATGCTTTTTAGAATCCAGTAGGTCTGAATCTAGAGTGTAATTCGTGGACATCATCATAGGTTCCTTCTTCCTTTACCCAGAAAGTATGTCCATGGTCTCAGAGTCAACAGGCCTTACAGGTGCTTCTAAAGGACAACCAGCAGGTCAGAGACAAGTTTCAAAACAAAATCCAAACTGCTGGGGGTTCTGGGCTAGTTCCTTATAATTTTGGCATAATTCCTGTAACACTTTTTTTCCTCTCAGCTTGTTATCTTTACATTTTTGCCTTTGAAGACATTATAGAATTATGGCAACTTAATCATAGACACATATTTTACAAGATTTATTTGGTATCTCCAGATTACTTTGTCAGTCTTGGATAGAAATTCTTAGGTTAATCTCCATGCTCTTGGGAATACCTCATCCTAGTACTGTGGGTCAGGATGAATTGGTGGTGTTATAGGTAGACTGTTCTGGAAAAGTAGCATGTTTTCCTCCTGGACTCTGAAGCAAAACTTAAGGGAGGAATAACTGTGGTCATGTTCATCTCGAGTCTCTCTTCAGAAGCCTGTTACAGAAAAGCAGCAGAAAGTGCTTTGTTTTTGTCTGTCTCTGACTCTGTCCGTCCATCTGTCCATCTGTCTCCCCCCCACACACACATACATACACACACTTACTCACTCCTGTATTCTGTTGCCATCTCCTTCCATTAGCAACATTCCAGAAAATGAGAACAGACTTTTGCATTAGGACCTGTTTTGAGTTAGGACAGTAAGGATACTGGGTTTAAAAAGTCCATAGCCTCTCATTAATCATGGGCATTTCTGACCTTCCTTGGGCTGTGGTAGGACTTCCCAAACCTCAACATCTCCAAAAACCAGGCTCCCTGGGCTTTGGAGTCTGCGAAAGCCAGGTTAAGGTAGCCAGGAAAACAGGCATGGGCTGGTGGGGAATGCTTGCCCAGAGGGAGCCTGCCGACTGCCATTAGAAAAAGAATATTAAGAACTGAGATTGCTCCTTAGCTCCTAGAATTTTGAACAGCCTGCGTAAGGTTTGGGTGTGGCGATACCAATACTTAAAAATGTGTCTTTCGGGAAATATACTGCCTGCTTTAGCACAGTTTGGCAATCTGTAATAAGCCGGCAGCCCCTGTTTTACTAAGAACCTTTTCAAACATTTTTTTTAATAAAATGGCAGGGAAAGAAAAGATGGAAAGTGTGCCAGCAGATAGGAGTTCCTTTAATAATGTGGTAGGTGTCGGTGTTTGTGTTGGAACCTCCCAGGCAGGCAAGCTGCTCTGAGAAATGCCCTGGTAGCCCACTCCTGGCTTGAGTAAAAGACCAGCTGCCCTGGAGAGGCCCCTGCAAGCTTCCCAGAGGACTCAGAGGCCGAGCTGGTGTCTGAGCACTTCTCTTTGTTTCGGTTGTTTTCGATCTGTCTCAGAAAATACGGACACAAACCCAGTCCCAGTCCCTGCAGCTGCTAGGCTTTTTATGAATGAGGCCCAGAAGGGGGGAGGAGAGGGCTTGCATTACACCAGCCGTTGGGTAATACAGTTCATTCACTCGCAGCCATCCTGTCCAGGCTTTATTTTAAAGGAAATTGCTTGTTTATTTGACAATTTGGATCAGCCACCCCCACCCCCACCCCTGGCAGCTGTCTATAAGTTCAAACCCTAAGTTGGTGTGGACATTAACGCTTGCTTTTTTGAGCATTTGCCCAACTGAGCTGGGTGAGATGGTAGGAAAGGCTAATTAAGAACAGAAGGAATGGCCTCCTCGTCACCTCGGGGAACTTGGTTACTTCCCTGTGGTACCTAAGTGGAGGCTCTTTACCCAAGCCCCAGACCCCTGGGAGCCATAAAGAGTGGAGTGCTTTTGGCAAAGTGACATCTCCCCCGAGGGAGGCTTGCCCAGGTCTAAATGTACCTTCTTACCCTGTATCTTGGCTTGTTTCCCTATCCTGCTCTGGCATTTCTTTATCTGTGGCATTTAAGGCCCCATATTTGTGGCCACTAAAATCTGAATTGGAAAGTGTATGACAAGGGCTGGTCCTCTCCCCACCACTGCTTCCTGCTAGGGACTGAACAAAGAGACCAGCCATTGTCCTGAGCATAAATGAACCTCTATCAAAACAAGCACCCATAGAGAGGGGCAGCCTGGTTACAGCTGCCTGTGTGAGCCCAACAATGAACCTCGTTCCTCACAAAGACTACTCTGAGGTCAGGAAGAAACCATACTGGGCGTGGAGAGCTGCCACTCCCCCACCAACAGCACAGATCTGCTGGCTGTCTCTGTCCCCCTCATAGCGTGATGTCTGCTGTGTGTCCATGACCAGGATTTTAAGAAAGAATACGCTCTCTGAGGCGATATTGCCACGCGTGTGCCCCCCCATCCCGCGTGTGTGCCCTCCTGTAAGGCAGACACGAGATAAAGGTGGAAGAAATGATGTACTCGTGTCCAGCTTTTAAGTACCATGAACCTCCCAGAGTAGTCACTTTTCTTGTAACCGTGACTTTACTCTTGTGTGGGTTCATGTGTGATATCCTGTTATCCCTGTGAGGACCTTTCCAAAGCCTGAATGCCACATCTACGCTGTTCTTAGGTCTTCTTGCAGTGAAAGGGGGAAGGGGACAGTCGTTAGCCATTCCACTACAGGGATAGGCTCTCTCAGAGAGAATGAGATGACTCGATGGCTGCATCTAGCTGGTCGTGAGTCCTTCCTGGCCAGTTGATCTTTCTGAATCCTGTGAGTGTTTGCACCCACTCCTCTTGGCGGTTGCACTGGCAGGATGAATAACAGGCATACAATGTGTATGAACTCTGGCTTGCTGTTGTGACCATGGAACTCAGGGAGGACTGTGCTTCTTAAAACCTAAGTGAATGACTGGATTCGAATAGCCACAGTGGGCTGACAGCATGCTGTGGCTGGTGATTCTAATATAAGGTTCTAACCCTAGATTTATAAGTAACAGCAGCTGATCACATACTTGCCTCATCTAGGAGGCTTAAGAAGACCTTTGGAGGTCTTCCAGACATGAGATCAGAGGCCAGAAAGTACATAGAGCAAGGTCATGAATTGTTTCCTCTATGGCTTCCTGTAGTAGTTTGTAGTTTCTGGCCATAAATATTTTACCTTTCTGTCCATTTTGAAATGGTGTGTGTGTGTGTGTCCAGGACAGGGCCTTTAATTTCATTCTTTTGCACATGGATACCCTCTTTTCCAGGCACCATTTCCCCTATATGTATTCTTGGTGCTTTTACCAAAAATTAGTTGACTGAAAATATGTTGGCTTTTTTTCCCCTTCTTTTTATTCCATTCCCAATCTAGGTGTTTGTTTTACTGTCAGTACCATACTCTTTAAGTAGCTATAGCATTTGTAATAGACATGTAATGAACAATTTTTTAATTTTACTTCGGGGCATTTTGTTGTTGTTTTTGAGACGGTGTCTCATAGCCTAGGCTGACCTTGAACTCTCGATCCTCCCGGCTCCAGGGTATTTTAAAAGTCAGGTGATGCTCTTAGCTTTGTTCTTTTTGCCCAAGCTTTCTGTGGCTATTAGAGGTATGGAGGTATGCCGCAGCAGGAGAGGAAGTGAAACATGCTAAATGGGAGATGCCGTGTGCCCACACCTTCCCCAGTGATCAGGTTCTCAGCAGAGGTCTCTGTAGGGTGTTTCTGAAGTGATAGAAAATGGAAGGGGAGAGATGACTTGGACTGAGGACTTGAAGAGCGGAGCCGTGTTTGCTTGGGTTTGGGGTGAGATGGAGAGCTGGTACTGTCAAGAATGCCAAGTTTCAGACACATTGTGACCAACAGCAGGTTTGTGGTACACACTTAGCTCCATGGTAGTCATTGAGTTTGTGTCTGAATTAGCATCCAGTTGTAGGTCTGTGTGTGCAAACATCTACATGTACATAGCATTTGTTCGTTTTTGAAACGGGCTTTTGTAGTTTTGGAGTGAGGGTTGTTTTGTTTTGTTTTTGCATCCATTGATACATTTTTTTCCAAGTAATTGAAGCCTATTCCTCAGGTTTTAAGACATTTAAGTCTTTTTTCTTAAATGTTATTGACAGATCCTCAATGTGATTACTAATTATCATTTCCTTGGTGATGTAGAATACTATTATGAAATATGGAGCCGTGGAACCTTTTGGCACATGAAGAATTGGTTTTCTTAAAGAGCGTTGGATATCTGTGCGTGCTCGTATTTAATGCCTTTTGTCTTTCTTACTGCCTCCTGGCATCGTGAATCCTGGTCCTAGGCTGTCTCTTAGTAAATTAAGTGCATGTGTCTTTTCACCAACGAAGTGCAGAAGACTTTCATTGTTGCTTTTTAGTTGGCACCAGGTGCCAGAAGTTTCATGGTTGAGACACTTAAAACCCTGTCCATCACTTGGATATAAACTACAAATGGGAAATGCTATTAATGTTAAACCCTATTTTTTTTAACACAGTTTTATTTTTTCTCGTGTGTTAGTGCTCCTGAGAGTGTTCAACCCCTTTAGAATTCTGGCTCCTTAATCTTACTTTGCCTCCACGTGACTCCTTATGTTTTCCCAGATAGGAATTGTACTAATGAAAATGAGAAGTAAACGTAACTATGTAATATTCTGTTGGTAATTGTTTGTTTGCGTTTTAGCTTGTCACAGAGCTAATGATATTTTAATTGTAGCTGAGTTGAAATACAATGAAAAAGTGGCTTCCTGCTGTTTTGGATTTTTGAGGGTTTTTTTTTTTAAAGCTGGATTCAGTAACCTGAAGGTAATTTAAAATGTTCGAGCTCCAGAAACATATTTGTATTCTACGGCCACAGACTAACCAGGCAGCTCGTGTTTAATCATCGGCTAGGAAACAAACAGCCTGATACATGCATCCATAACATTATTGCTTCTGTGGAGGAATTTCAAAAGTCTTGCTTCGCTGAAGCTCTGGAATGTCATAAATGTCTAGCTGGGGCAACACTGTTTGATTTTGCAAGGGAGTCTTCTATTTCTGAATGCTGTTGCATGCACCAGCTCTCTGAGGCTGTGTGAGGATTACAGAAAGAAGCAGAAGGCACAGATAGAGTTGAAGGAGAAACACATGATTCTTGCAGGAAAGCCAGTGATTTGCTTGCTGAATCAGCTTTGGGACTGATGGAGAAACACATGCACTCCAGAGTAAACTTGTCTGAATGGGGAAGGGGTGCACATGCAGCCCCAGAATTTGATTGTGACTGTGACATGTGATTTGTAGACATTTAGAGTGTACTTTCCTAATCCATCTGTTGGAAGAATTGGTGAGCTGCAGAGAACTTTGAAAAGAAATGTCAGTCTCAGATAAATACCAGATAATGCTTTGTCAACATTTAGAAATTTTATGCTACCACAATGTGGTGGCTTTTGCCTGTAATTACCTGCCCTGAGGAGACCAGATGGGAAGATTGGTGTGAGATGGAAGCCAGCCTGGGCTACATGAATGAGACCAGCCTGGACTACAGAGTGAGAGATCATGTCTCAAAAATTATCAACTGAGCTGCCAGGGTTGATGAGCTTAAGCAAGTTTAAAGGGAGCTGGGATTGAACTCCTGAGTTGACCTCTGGCCTCCACACCACACTCTCTCACAAGCACGCTTGCACATGCCCATACATGGAGTTCTGATGGCTTCATCCTCTTCCAGTTTCCAAATGCTGCACTATGATTATTTGCCCCAAGGCACAGCTGTGTGCCCCTGTGTCTGGGCAGGGCTGTGAGGCCACAGCTCAGAATTGTGGACTGGTGTGTGTGATAACCACTTCCTCCAGAGGGTGCTGGCATGCATACATCTTAAATGTGAGAGAGATTCGAGATAGCCTAGAGCCACAGAATCTGCACCCCAGTAGTAGAAGATTCCCCTTGTCTTCTTTGGTTGCCCGTAGAGCAGCAACCTGCCCACAAGAAGTATTTGTTCTGCGTGTCCTGTTTAACTGATTAAATCTCTAATCTCTGGTAGTTCCGATAAGTCAGATTTTCACTTGTTTTCTGAACTCTCATAAAGCACTCTCAACACTCCAAGCTATTTTTACTCACAAAGCTTCTGAAACCCAACGTGTGTGTTTTTCAGTACCAACAGCCGGTTCTCCAGTCCTGCAAACACCATATGGATACCTGCAATCTAATGTAGTTCTGACACCAACCATGCAGAGTCAGCATGTAGGAGCAGAATCCTCTAAGGTTGTCCTCGTCACAGGAATACAAAGGCTTGAGTTTATAGCCAGTTCCCCCTTGGACTGTGATCCTTTGCTACAATGGTCCCCAAATGGCTGAAAACTTACTGTTGCCACTTCAGCAAGGGTAACGCAGGAACAGCTGGCGGAAGGCTACGTGAGGCAAAGTCTGCAGGGACATGGTTTGGAGTATCTTTATATGAGTTTTCTGAGGTAAAAAGTTAGCTCTGGAACGGTTAAACTTACCCGGGGTACACAGAATTCTCTGTACTATCCACTCTGATGTGGGGTGAGGGTGACAACTGGCTTATGGCCAACTCACCAGCCTGGATCATTTTCTGCCTCTGCTTCTGCTGTGTTTGGGTCTAGAATCTCTCCCTTACTCTTCAACCATTTCTTCAAAAGTTCTTGCTGAATAGTGAGAGCCTGTCTCTATAATGGACATTTGTGGGGATGAACATTAAATAAACATCTTTAATAGGTGTCACCGAACACCTATAGAAAGTGTCTCAGTTTCTGCATTTTGAAAAGGGAAAGCTGATCTACAGGAACATTTCTTTTAATATGCCGAGAGCCAAGAACAGCACTGTGTCTAGCAATGTCCATTCTCTGGCACCTGTGAACGATCAAGAAGATGTGTACATGCTAGCATTCGGGTCAACATTGTAGAGCGACGGTACAGTAGTCTCCCTCTCTTTCAGGGAAATAGATTCAAAGATCTGCAGTCGATTCCTGAAACCATGAATAGCAATAAAACTGACATATACTGTTAATTCCAGCGCGCGCACGTGCACACACATTTATCCACAAATGTTTAATCACAACCAGGCATAACTAGAAATTAACAACATTATCAATAAGGCAGTTATAAAAATATGCTCTAATAAGTTGCCAGCATCACTGGTTTTCTAGGATGGGGTCATACTGCTCAGATCTCTATGAAGTTGCTAGCTGTCAGTTACACTATGTGGACTGGATCTGTGACAAAAAGGGAGAACCCTTACAGAGCAGGACAATGAGATTGCTTCCTGTGACTTCAAATGACAGGCAATTTAAAACCGAGGACCTTTTTATTTCTGGAAATTTCCATTTAATTGTATCATGGTTGCCCCCTGGTAACTGAAACCAAGTAAAGCAAACTGTGTGGCTCAAGCTGCCCCAACTTGATGTGATTGTCAATATTTTGCAAACTGGAGAGGGTATCAGGTCAAAGGCTGTGCTCTCCAGGCGTGGGAGACAGCGCTGCCTCACTCCCCCTGGGTCCTTATTAGCTCACGCCCCTTGCCTGCTTCAGTTACCCCATAAAATGCTTTTGTTGGTTGAAACACTTTGGGATGTTGTGACTTGACTCTAAACAAGAAAGTAGCTGTTGCATATTTAGCAGCTGGAAACATACTAATAATACAGCCTAGATTATTCTGGGTGGGGTGTTGAGCACAGGCTGCAACCTGAATGTGTTAACAGGTGGGCCAGGCCATGGACACCTGCCACAGACTCTGTCCTTTGGGACTTTTCTTTTGCCTATTGTGTTGGTTGAAAACATGCATGTTCTGGCAGCTCGGGCACCACTGTAGGTCCGTAAGCACAATGTTTCTGTGTTTTGGAGCACCCAGGTCATGCTGGGCTTGTTAAGACTTCAGTTTAGGGGGCTGGAGAGATGACTCAGTGGTTAAAAGCATGGGCTGCTCTTCCAGAGGTCCTAAGTTCAATTCCCAGCACCCACATGGTGGCTCGCAGTCATCCTGTAATATGATCTGATGCCCTCTTCTGGTCTGCAGGCAGAACACTGTACACATAATAAATAAATAAATGTTCAGTGTCGATGTTCACCATGATTTTAGATGATTCCATTCTCTGAAGTAGAGCACAGGACAAGACCACCAACAGGGACATCCCCCATCACTCTGTCGCCAGGGGATTCCGTCCTCCACTCATGAGACCCACCCTCTACCCCCACCCGTTTCCTCATCTGAATAATGGCTTTTCCTTCTTTCTTACAGCAAGATTTTCTCTGGTCTACACGGTGTAAATTTTGGAGAATAACAGCAGCTGTGTGGCAATAGAAATGTTCTTTTCAATGATAGTTTAGTTTTTTATTCTTAGGCTCTAGCGTAATTGGAAATTTTTCTCATAACATTCCAGTAAACAGTAACTTTTAAAGGTTGAGGTACCATTTCTGTATACAGTTATGATAGGAAAGATAAGGTAAAATAGACAAATCTCTTGTTCTGGAAAGGTGGTGAGGATAGCTTGTCATGGAGACACTGATGTTATCATATGCCTCCACTGAAGAGCTTGGAATGGCCAGTGGCAAAGTAGATATAATACTTTAGAGTATATTAATTTAAAAAATAATGACATTTAGTAGAATTTAAATGAATACTAGCTCTCCACCAAGTGAAATGATAACATTAACTTGAAACCTAAAGTTGTGAATTTTTTTGTTTTTCTTGTCAGTATTTTTTAATCTCCCTCAAAAATATGATTCCAGCTCTGAAATAAATTGTGGATAATCACTTTAACATTGACTTTTAATCACGGCCACGTGGCCGGTTTTGCATTAGAAGAACTGTGGTTATAAAAATGATAATTTGACCTCCCACCGTACCCTTTCTACCTATGTCTGCCAGTCAGCTTTCTGTTACTGTAACAAAATGCCTGAATGCAACAATTTGCTTTGGATTACAGTTTCTAAGGTTTTGGTCCATGGTTGGTTGACTCCATTAATTTAGGGCCTACAGGAAGGCAGTGCTTCAAAGTGTCTGTAACACTATAGGAGCTCATGTGGAAGCAAGGCTGCTTACCTTATGGCTGGGATACAAAGGGAAGAGGATGGACTGTTGCCCCAGTCTCCTCCAGTGACCAGCAAGACTTCCTGTTAGGCCACAACCCTGAAAGTCTCTATACCATTTTCCAGTGGTGCTGACCTGGGGAATATGTCTCAAATACACAGGCTGCTGGCAGTCATCCATATTAAAACTTTAGTGTCTTGTCACCAGCAACATGTGGGTCCTTAAAATACAGATGAATTAAGATGTCTTCACCACGAAGGCAAAGCTAGGGTTATAAAAGGACTATGACATGGTCTTCACCCTAGAGGTGCTTATTGTTTGTCAGTCATTCAAGGTGGCAGGCAACTGTGGTGGTGGTGTCAAGGGGAAAAGTAATGTGTGAAGAGGATGCATCTTCCAAGGACCTGTCTGAAAACCATTAACATTTCTCTCAGGGGCACCCCCACCCGCGACTGTCCTCTTCACAAGTAGGAAGCAAAGGCAGCCTTGGGGTAGCATGCAGAGTTGTCCTTGTTGCTAGCAGTAACAAGGGAACAGAATGCCTCCAGACCTCCAGTTGGACCGTTGGATTCTCCTTTCCCAGGGCAGCCCCTACTAGACTTCATTAGCTCAGGGTTGAAGGAGCCTGGGAGACGAGCCATGAAGTAGTATGAATTCTGTTGCCTCCCCAAAACTACTGGCTCAAAGACTTGCCTGGTGCCAGGGCTCTGGGAATTTTTAGCATTGCCTGCACTGCCAGGCAAAAAGCATGAACCACCAGTTTGGTCAGCTGGCAGTGAATTAACAGGCCCTTTAACTGACATTTTTCTTTTTCCTTCCATGTTTTCATAAAGTTATCGAGTAGACACCGGATTGTAAATGCTATGCAAATAGTCAGTTTCTGGAATTGAACATCAAAGAGATGTGTGTGGGGTTTTGAGGAGTAGAGACAGAGTTAGTTCTCTTTTCCAAATACGAAGGCCTGAATAGAGCCAGGCTTGAGGTGAGGTCCATACAACCCCCAGTGGTGAGTACATGCAACTGCATACTGATTGCTCCACCGAGGTCCCACTTGTCTCCTTCTATTTGTGAAATGAAACTCCCTAACAGGGTGTCTAGGTGGGCTTCTGAGGGAGGCACATCAGCCACAGGATGGTGTGAGCCCCATAGGTCCTTCCTTTCTGACGGACAGCCAGCTAATCCAAGCCAAGCCCCACCTGTGGTGTTTCACATGAGGTCAGTAAAGAAGGCCTTTCGCACAGTGACAAACCACTGTAGTGGTTAAAGCAAAGCCACTGCACACACAGCTCTGGGGGTCAGGATCCTGGCTATCTGTCCTTACAGCAGAAGGTATCGAAATGGGTGGCTTTTTCCTTTCATTCTGTGGAACTCTGACCCCTTCAGATGTTAGCTGTCACACATTGTGTCCTTCCTACACTGTATAATGCTTTTCAAAAGTTGTTTTAAGATTTGAGACATACTTGCAAAGTTGATCATTGTTTTTTGCCTCAGACTCACTATGTAGCAAAGGAAGACCTTGAACTTCTGGCCTTCCTGACTCCACCAAGTGCTACAATTACAAGACTGCACCTCTTAAAAAAGTTGAGCTTTGTTCTGCATACTTCATCTTAAATCAATGCCAGTCAATTACAGCTCGTGTGTGTGTGTGTGTGTGTGTGTGTGTGTGTGTGTGTGTGGCGGGGGGGGGCTAACCATTAGGACAACTGCTGCCTTGACCTGATAACCTGTCTTGTTGACAGAAGTGAACAAGTGTACAGACCCATTTTCTTTCTCGTTCTCTGATCTTCCTCCCTCCCTCCCCTTCCCCCTCCCTCCCTCCCTCCCCCTCCCCTCCCCTTCCCACTTCTTCCCCCCTCCCCCTCCTTTCTTGATTTTCCAAGACAGGATTTCTCTGTGTAGCTTTGGCAGTCCTGGAACTTTCTCTGTAGGCCAGGCTGGCCTTGAAGTCACAGAGATTCACCTGCTTCTGCCTCCCTGGTGCTATGATTAATTGAAAAAGAGTAGTTTAAGTGGCCTCCCCAGTTGAGCTCAGAGCTTCTGTTCTCTGTTCTCATTATCTCCTTCAGTTGAGGCAAGAGCTAACACCTGAGGTTGTGGAAGTTTTGAGGTTGTAAAAGTTTTAAGCTAATTGGTTTGTCCCACAATTCCCTATTAATCCTGCCTGTTTCCATTACTTACACTGGTTTGCCACTGGGGGGGCCTTGGCTGACCCCGAAGAGACTCTTGTACTGCTTGCCAATTCCTAGGTAGTAAAGAAACATAGGCTTCAGCCCCCCTCACTTCCTTTATTGGGCTCTCACACTCTGGGCCAATATTCTTCTGTCCTGGTCTCCCCAGGGCTACATACCAGACAACTGTAGATTACCCAACCTCATTGCCTGCCAAGATAACTCAAACAAGTCCATCCTAAGCCTGTTTATCCTGCTTTATTTATTCACTATTAGTCAGCATTGTGTTACTAGTTTGAAGACATGGACTACCTTTATAAGAGAAGTTTTAATTAATGTCCGGAGTTGAGGTTCGAAGTCCAAACATCCTAGTGCAGCTGTGGTAAGGGATGCCCCTTCACGTCAGCGAGAGGAGCCTGAGAGCAGTTAAGTGCAAGAAGCAGATGTGGGTAGAGGTCACGTGTGCCCACTTTTCTGTCACCCTCCCCTGAGATAGTCCCCTCTGGGGACAGGGTACCCAGCTGTCTAAGGACCTCTCACCAGGCTCCACCCCTTAAAACTTTGTCCACCTCCAGTACTGCTACCTTGGAGACGGCTTCATCACTCACAGACTCCAGAGGGATATCCAGACTTCCCCTGTGGAAATGATAACGTGATGTGAGCATCCTCTCTCGTTTTCCTGCGTCCTCCTGACTCAACTGCGTGCTTTCCCGTGTGAGCCTACATAGCAAGCTGTCTTCTGGGATTGTTTGTTTCACTAAGCCCTTCGTCTCCAGTACCTTGAGAACATCGCCTGCTGAGAAATAGATAAGAATGAAGGGGTCCAGATTAGCCCTGGGCTGTTCCCAGTGTCTGCAACTTAAAAAAAAAAAAAAGGAATCATAAGGGCAGTAGGTTGAAGACACATCAATCCTAGTGTGGCTCCATGCATAGCCAGTTACAGTGAATTTGGCAGCGAAGTTCAATCCAATGTCATGAGGGTCCGGAGTAGATTCTGGTACCAGTTGGTACTGTTTTGTACCGAGTTAGCGATAAAAGCCGCACACATAAGATAGTTGGGTGAGGTAACCGAGTGGGTCAGAGGGCAAAGCAACTGTTGTGCCCTGTTGAACTTCCTTCCATTGGAAGCTCCCAGGTGTGGAGGGCTTGCCTTGGTAGACCTTGTTGAGGAGCCATGCTTAGACGTTAAAATGCACTTGTGTTTCAGTTGCTCCTCCTGGCACAAACGATAAATCACCGTTCAGGCTAGCACTGCACAGCGCAGCCAAGTATCCCTTTTTATGCCCCATGCAGCATTGCTCTCTGTAGCCTTATATGGTTTGTTTACATGGCTTTCTAAACAGAAGTGTATGTGCTCACAGATGACTTTCAGGGGGCTTATTAGCATCTCAGCCCTGTAGAGCTACATTTCATCTTAATTAAAAGAACAAAACAGAAGTGGATGGGAGAAAGACCATAAAATAGTAGGGAAAGAAACTCCTTAGTATCTACCATAGCACGCCTCTGACTGGGAGAATGGCCGTTCCAAATTGTTGGAAATGTAACGGCAGCCTTTTAACTTCTTTAATGGAAATGTTACAAATGGCAACCCACTTCCACCCGTCCCCCCCACAAAAAACCAGTACCACCAACATTTAAAGCAGAACAAAACCAAAACCCCTAAAAACAAACAAAACCTTGACTTCCTGGCTGAGTACCTGAATCTCTGTGGGGAAGAATTCAAAGGGCATGTTTGTCAAGCCGTGGCTGCAAAGCGATGAAGTTTTAAAATATTTGTTTTGTTTTTATTTATATGTATGTGTGAGTTACCTCTGGGTATCATGTGTTCGTGGGTGTGTGTGGATGCCCTTGGAGACCTGGGGTAAGTGTGGGATGTTGGGAACCAAACTCAAGGCCCCCTCCCCCTCCAGCAGTCACCTCTCTCAACTGCTGAGGCATTTCTTCAGCCCCTAAAGCGATGAGTTTGTCCAGCCTGACCGTTTTAACCAAAGAGCACAATTTATTAGAGTTCGAGCTACTTTCTGCTGCCATGATAAAGTACCCCAACAAATACAGTGAAAGGGTTTGTTTTGGGTTATAACATCTGAGGGATGGAGTCCGCCATGGCAGGGAAGACATTGTGGTAGGCAGAGAAAGCATGGCAGCAGGGGCAGGAACCTGGATGAAGTACTTCCTGTACACAGGAAGCAAAGTTGGGGTGAAGGGAGAGAGGAAAGGAAGTGGGGCCAGGCTGTCAACCTCAAAGTCTGCCCCTGGTGACACACTGTGCCACCTACTGGGGATCAGACTTTGAAGTGCATGGGCCTGTGGGGAAATGAAAGAGATTCCCATGCCTAAAATGATAGCTATTGTATTGTGGAGCCAACTTGTGCTCTTGTGGTGAATGAAGAGCTTTGTGGGGGTGGTCAATGGCAAGCAAAAGGCAGGTGAGCAATGGCTTACCTCTGACGGGAATTGCCCCTTGTGGTAGCAGCCCCTTCCTGCTCTCCTTCTCTGATGGAGGGCAGTCATGGAGTTGCTAAAGAAAAGAAGAAAGGGGGTGCATACCCATGTCTCCAGAACGGAGCCTCTGAAAGCAGCCCTTTGTGTGTGCTGGGCTGGGCCCATGTCAGACAGGGCACAATCAGGCTATTGTTCCTCGAGGAAAGCAATGGCATCCTGTTGCAATTATTTATGGAAGAAAATATTTGATGTTTTTGGAAGAGAATGGATGTGGAAGGGTGAGGAAGAAAGGGAGGCCACTTGTCCTGTCTACTTCAGATCTCTTGGTGAATGCGACAGGGCCAGCGTAGTCCAGAAAAGGCAGTTTCTGTACACTCGGGGTCACGACTGTGGAGGGCGCAGAAATTCCAGGTGTTTCTAGTTCCGACCCTGGGAATGATGGAGGAGTAACTTTCCTGTGGGTGAAGCTGATTACTGTGGCCTATCACACCATCCTGCCTATCATACTTTCTGATGTTTTCTTGGTACCTTTGCTCAAACACTCTTCTAAGATGATTCATGTCTGGGCTTGCACACTGGATATCAACTAATTGTTAGTGAAGTGGTAAAATTTGTGCAGTTTCTCCTCTCCTCCTTACCATCCATGCCTCTTTTAGCTTTTCATCACCATAACAAACACCTCAGATTATCAGTCTATAAAGAGAAAAAGGGTTTGCTTTGTTTGGGGGCCTCTTCATTGGTTGATTGTTCTACTCACAGTTTTGGCGGTTTCAGTCTGTGATTGGGTAGCCCCATCGCTTTTTGAATCTGTGATGAGCATCGATCGCATCATGGTAGGAGCTTGTGTTGGAGCGAAGAAGTGCTGGAGTCCTCCATTCCCTTGAGGAACACACCGCACTGACCTGAGCATCCTCCACTGAGCCACCGTTCTTAAAGGCTTTGCCACCTCCCCTAAACAGTGCATTAGGGGGTCATTCTAGGTCCAGGCTCTAGCAGTGCCTGGAGCGGGACCGAAGCCAGGTGTCCCCAGTCTCAGCATGTACACTCCTCCAGTAGGGAGAAGGGTTACTGCGCTGCTTTCACACCATGCGTGGCATGGTGTGCCTTCACAGACCACCCAGGCCTGCCTCCACAGTCTCACAGTCTCACCTCTGCCTGCTTCATCTCTTTCCAGCAGAAGGTTCCCGTTTTCTTGGGTGGCCCCTGACTTATAGACCGTGCCCTTGTTGGCCTCAAGCAACCAGCGCTCCTTGGGGTTCTGTCTGAAATTTCTACCAGTAGCCCCCCCCACACCCCTGAGCTGCTTAGCACCCAGCGCATAGTAGGCCTCGGCACTGTGAGATTCCTGTTCCATTATCTGTATTTCCTTCACAGGCTGGTGGTTTCCCACTCTGCCGTATGTGCATAGACCTCCCTTTGCCAGGAGACAGCCATTCGAGCATGGGGAAAAGAACCAGTAGTGGGACTGGCTGCTGCCGTTCCCACCAGCTTACAGTCTGACCTCTCTTGCTTTTCTCCCTGGACTTCCTATGGCTAACTCCAGTCACCCCTAGTCCCTATGCCTTCTCAGAGAGGCATCTGTGACTGCACAGCTGTATGAGTGCCCTTCTATTTTACAATCCCTCACTGCCTGCCTCTGTGAGTGTGTGTGTGTGTGTGTGTGTGTGTGTTCAGAGTTGATTTCATAAAACTAACATCACATGCTTACCTGCTCTGTGGCTACCAATAGTAAACATAGGGATTTTCTTGGTGCTTCATTATCTCAGGTGCTCCCCACCCCAGACCTGTATTTACTGTAACCTTGAAACTTTGATGCTCCCTGAAGTGAAACAACATGAATAAGTGCTCATTCCAGATATTGCAGTTAATTATCCCCTCCTGTTGCATATGGCCTCGCAGGAACCTGAGGCAGGCATAATCATGGCAGCTCTCTTGAGAGATGCGGCAGAAGGAGCTGGGTCATGGGACAAGGCATGTTCACATTGACTTTCTGGTCCCTTTAAGCCAGCCGGCTCAGTGGCCAGTGATGTTTTTAAGTAACAGATATGAACCACAAAGATTATCCTGCCCTGATCCAACAAAGGACAAAATGGGAATGTTTCTGCACTGCGCTGAGCAGAATAGTAAGCCCAGAGGGAGACTAGCCTAGCAATCATTACCGGATTGTCCTCAAAATGCAAGCAAGGTGGGTGCTTTAGAAGTGTAGTGACAGAGTCACTCTTGGGATGATGGCATTTGGGGTCAGCTAATAGCATTTCAGGAGAATGCATGGGACAAGAAGCTGCGGTGTAAGTGGCCTGATGTCCCGTGAACTGGAACTTAGCAAGGTTGGATGTTGGCTCAGACTTTCATAACAAAATAGCATAGCCTGGCTGGCTTAAACCACTGAATTTATCTTCTCATAGTCCTAGAGGTGTGAGGTTCAAGATCGGAGTTCCAGCAGGGTCAGGTTCTAGTGAGGTCCCTCTTATGTGTGGGTGGCCATCTTCTCTCACAGGAGTGGAGGGAGAAAGCAGGCTTCTGTGTGTTTTTCATGAAGGCTCTCATCATTACAGGGCCTCTTCCTTATGAGCGCATTTAACCTTAAGTTACCTCATAGAGGCTCTTTCTCCAGCAGAGTCACCCAAGGGCTTAGGACTCTGACATAGGAATTTGACAGGATTGAGTATGCAGGTGCCATTGCCAAGAGGCCAGCAGAGTAGACAAGGGCCTACAGGCCATCATCCAAGACAAGGCACTCCAGTGGGTCACATTCTTTATTTCTATGATGACCTTAGTCACTTTAGTTGTTAGAGTAAAAAGAGGGGAAATCAGATAGGAAGTTGTTTTGAGAAATCATTTTGAGAGGCTCTGGTGGCTTGCGTTAGAGCTGCATTCCTCAATGTCCTTAACCTTTTGAACTGGGCAATTCTTGGTGACGGGGCTGCCCTGTGCATTGTAGAATGTCTATCGATAACCCTAGTCTCTTCCTACTGGATACTGGTAGCCCATCATCTACCCAGTGTATTCAGAACAATAAAAAACATATCTAGACATGGCTGGATGAAGGTGGGGTGTAGCAAAACTGTTGCTTGTTGAGAACCACTCCATCCCTTACAGTAGCTGAGAGTAGATATATTTAGAACTATTTAGGGACTTGTGAAATGTTGCAGGTGGGGCAAAGAGGGATGAAAGATGATTCAGATATTTGGCTTAGACAAAACCAGAAGTGAAGTTGCCCATTCCTGAGCTGGTAGGAGGAGGGAGTAGGTTTGTTTGGGAGGTGTGTGGTGGGGATGGCAGATGGAGTGAGGACTCTGCCTTGCATCTCTTTAAGTCTGAGATAGAGCTAAAGGGGGATTGAATATAGACATACAAAGTACAGGGAATGGGCCAGGGTTGGAGAGAAGCATGTGGGGCTCATCTGTCCACAACAGCCCTCTTAGGATGAGATCACATTGGAGTTGTCAGCCTTGGTATGCTCAGGACCCCTTTGCACTAGTAAAATTGGAAGCCATGCCGTAACTTGCCATGACTGTGTTGAAAGCTAATCAATGAATGAGATGATGTTTGGGGGAGGTGATTAGGCTCTAAAGATTGCACCTTCATGGGAATGCTTAGTACCCTTGTAAAAGAGACACAGAGAACTGCCTGATTCCCTCTACCATGTGAAATCAGTCTGGTATCATCTGTGAACCAGGAAAATGGGCCTTCATGAGACACAGAGTCTACAGGTACCTGGATTTTTGTTTTGTTTAAAATCTGTTCATTTGATAGATTTGGTTACAACATTAACCAAAATAAATGAAGATAAACTCTGATGAACATTTATTTATATGGATTATATCCATTGATATTTGCCCCTTAAGAAGTTAAAAAAATTTAAAGACTCATTCATTTAGAGGCAGTCATAGATCTAATGTGTATTATATTTTTGTGGGAAAAATACCTACACACCCCAGAGAGTGAGCAGTGCAGTACTAATTTTTTGGAAACATTTCTTTCATATTTGGCTTGCTAGAGAACTGGCGTTCGTGCCCCTCTTCTGCATTTGACTCCTCCACCTGCCTCTGGAGCATTTCTGTGTACCCTCACCAGACCAGGAAAGTTAAGACAAGCTATGGAGCTGGAGATATGGCTCAGCAGTTAGGAGTGTTCACTGTAGGGGAAAAAAGGATGTTCACTGTTCTGTCATGAGGACCAAGTTAGGTAGCTCATAACTGCCTGTACCTCCAGCTCTAAGGGATAATGGAAATACCTGGGTGGTGGACGTGACTGTTTTGAAACAAAACATTGAAACAGTCATTTTTGAGGAGATAGCTCTGAAGGCCATTTGTCATTGCTTATGTTATATAAGTACCACACGCTAAGCGATTGTGCCACTGGAGCTCCTGTGATTACTTATGTCAAAGAAACTATAATGAGTATAAACCAACCTTCTCTTGACAGTCAGGGTCATCACTATGAAAGTAGCTTCGCTATGAGGTCTTGGTGTTCTCGTGAACACAGCAAGATTTTTCCATCTGAGATTATTGAGACCCCTAAAGCTTAGAGAGATAGACTTGCTGACCCTCAATGCCACTGTAAATTGAGATTTAGAAAGAGACTTAAATGCCTGTAAACATAAAGCTTGCATAACAGCTTCGTAACGTTTCTAGATCTTTTACAACCATGCATTGTGAACACATTTACATATTAAATGCATATAAAACAATTGAAACTCAAATACTAATTTCACAGCATGGGCGATGTTTTGCCTAACCAAATCAATGCTCCAAATATAAACTGACCTCCAGTGGGTCAGTCTCTGAGTGACAGAGCCTCTCCCTTTGGCATTTTGTTCTTTTTGTCCTTCCAAGTATCACAGACCCTCAGTTTGAAGAGGAGCACAATGTGGTTTGAACTTTACCTGGCTATCAATATGTTCATATGCTTAATGTGTTCTTTGTCTTCTCTCTGATGTAGGGTAAAATGTTTTGCTTCCAGGGTATCTTGTTCTACAGTTGCTAATGCTACAGTCACCTGTAAGCACTCAGGTGTAAGAAGGCTGAGTAGGTCAATTAGAGGATATAGAAGCAGATCATTCTCAAGATGTACAACATAAAAATTAAGGAGTATGATTTGGGAGCTCCCCCGAATGCAAAGAATGACTTGTCATTCAAGAAGCTCTGTGCTATGTCAGAGGGTCTATGAGGCCCCACTCCTGAATTCCTCTGTTGGTTTTTAAATTTTCATTTAAGGTTTTTGAGAGCATACATGAGAACTGCTTCTACATCACCCCTCCCCCACTGCCCATTCCTCCCCACCTCCCAAATTCATGACCACCTCTTCTTTATTCTCATTGCATATGTGTATGTGTACACATGTATATGCAACCTACTGAGTCTACTTAGCATTGCCCGTATGTACATGTGTCCAGAGCAGACCACTTGAGATTGGGCAGCCTATGTGACAGCTAGTCCCTGGAGGACTGTGACTCTCCCTTTCAGCAGCTCCTAACTTCCTGTAGCTCTCCATCTAGAGGTAGGACCTTGTGACCTCTGTTGACCTTTTCAAAGTTGTTTCCCACTCTGTTCCCCACACTCTCTGTGGCTTTGTTTGTTTGTGTTTACTGCTTTTGTCATCACTGTCTCTAGCCCTGTATTGGCTGCTTGTGATCTACTGTGTTTTGGGAATATAAATATTTATTCTCGGGCAAAGTATATACAACTCAATGTTAAGTAGTCTCTGATTTGGATGAGTAATACACAATCGTGAATGCAGCTGCTGTTTTGCTGGAATTTGGGTTAGGAACCTTTTCTGGAGGCCGATGAGGAAAGACAACTGGCTTGCCTAGGTACTTGCAAGGGCCGAGAATGAAGAAGGGGGTCAGATGTGTGCTGTGAAGTGTACTCGAGGTTTTCATGTACAATATGACTGTTCTTCCACTGGCGATGAAACCAAGGGGGAAGAATGCAAATAGGGCTGGTTATTCAGGGGTTCCTTAAAACCACTAGACTTCTGAGGTGACCAAGTTTGCTGAATTTGACATCTGTAGAGAGCTTCAATTGTAGATACAGGACCAACAGAGCAAAGACATTATGTGTCAAAGAGCAGTAAGGTATAGTCACGTACATGTGTCTACACATGTGTGCATGCATGTATGCTTGCTCATGCTTACACATACATGAGTCTGTGTTCATGATAGCCTCAGTATTCCAGTTCCAGGCAGTCCAATTCCCTTTCTCCTCCACAAGAGATTATATCATGGAGGGTTTATGAAGTGCTGAAATATTTGCAGAGTATGTTGCCAATAGTAGCCACTTCATAAATGATAAATAATAATTGACTTGGCAAGTCTAGGCAGAACAAATCAGTGAGATTATAAGAAAATAGATGGTAGGTCTCCAGAAAGGTGGAAATTGTCTCAGCCTGTGCAGGGTCTGTCATAGGAACAGAGTTACCCAGTGAATACTCCTTAGACACAGCCTACTTCATGTTTGCAAGGTGTGTTGGATTGGCTCTGTCTCACAGGTCCAGGCAAAGATCTCCTCAGTCTATACACTCATCTTTTGTGTTGTTTCTGGCAGGAACAAATGCGTGCAAGATTGGAGTCATGGGCATATTTCAGGCTTGAGTTGGCTTTGTGTGCTTGGTTAATGCCACTGCATTTCTACAGAATAAAGTTCAACCATAAGAAAAGTTTCCTGTCTTCTAAGAGCGCATTGAAAATGATGGAGTCTAAATGTGCACTTTAACCCACTGATAGTAGAAATTGGTGTGATTTGTGCCAAGAAGCCATGGGGCTTCTATTTGGTTGGGTACATAAAGTCTGTGTCCATCTATCCGTCCGTCCATCCACCCATCCATCCATCATCCATCCATCCACCCATCCAGTCATCCTCTCCTATGAGAAAGCTTTTTGCCTTTGTGTTGATCAAAAAAAGCTTAAATGTATGGGACTAGAGAAATGGCCTAGTCACTAAGATGTTTGCCATGCTAGTTGGAAGACCTGAGTTCAGACATCGACACCCATATATGATAGGTGAGCTTGGTGGCATGTGCCTGTAATCCTAGTACCGAGGAGGCAGAAACAGGAGGAGTCCTGGAGCTTGCTGGCCAGTTGGTGAGCTCTAGGTTCCATTGTTAAGACTAAGATGAAGAACAATAAAGGAAGAACTAGATACTGACCTTTGGCTGCCATATATGTACACATAAACACACACACACACACTGCACATATACAATTAATTGTTTTTAAAAGGTAATCACATTGAATTATGCATTTGTCTCTGGTAACTTACTGTGTGAAGATGGAAAAATCAGAATAAATGTTTATTCTCGTAATCAGAAAGGGGTTACTGTAATTTCTTTCTGGAGGTCACATTGCTAAATGCAAAAAATAGAAGTTAGGTGAAATAAATTAAGACTAATTGAGGAGAGAGGTACAGTAGTGCTTGACTAAATTAGAAATGTTTTCTACATGTTAGAAGCACAAATGCTTTTAAATGAGGTTCCAGTGTAGGATTGCGTGCGGTTTCCATTTTATAGTTTTCTTTCCCAATTGAAAACAAACTGAGGGTTTTTATTGAAGTTGCTCAGTTGGGACTTACCCAGGGCTGAAAAGCCTCCCTTTACTCCTACCCATTCTCCCTGTCACGCTGTGAGGAAAGCGGTATGCCAGGGTGGTGTTGACGGAACCCTTTATTTCACCAGTTCCCATCTTACAAACTGGGCTAAGAGACACAACGGACATTTGGCACTTAGTGACTACCTATAAGACTCCCTTCTTTGTCATCTAAACTTACTTGGACACGAGAGGCCTGAAGTCCCTGAAAAGGAGGAAGCTGAAATGCAAACAGAGTTAAATAATGAGATGATGTCATTGTGAACCCATTGGAACAGTTGGTGTCACGTGCCTGGCAGCCACTTCAAATGCCCACAGAGTGGGAGTCATGGCTTAAGCCATGCTTCTCCCCTCACTCTTCCTCCGCCACCAAGTCCCAGCAGCCCAGGGACCAGATGCAGAATGCAGAACAGTCTTTATAGCAGGCCTAGTTGTACATGGAAATGTACATGGAAATGTACAACTTGGTAGATTTTTGTAAAGCATTATGATTAATTCAAAACTTATTTTTCTGGTTCTTCCCTACCAATATGGCCAAAACCATTTCTTAAAGACTGAAAAATGGGAATGGGCTCTGATTAGAGTCTATTTGAAGTTGTAGTCTACAGGGCTGGCCCGTGAGTCCAATGGCATCTTTCCAGGTATGTCAAGCTGTGATTTTAAGCTAACGTTACAGTCACTGGGCTTCACAACCATAACGTCTTGGATTCATTATCGCAAAGATTTCTACATAGCCACCACACGTTTGTTTATGATCCAGTAGTTAAAATCTTTCCAGAAAATGTTTCTCAGTCTGGACCACCCTGGTTGAAATAACAAGACAACCACCATACAAAACAAACTTACTATTTTCAAGCCTATTGTGGGGTGGAGGGTTAGGAGATGGGAAAGGGGGATCGGGGAAAAGGAAAACAGTCTAAAATTAAGCACTCCTTTTGGAGTTGTACTAGTCTTTTATCACAGAAGTCAGTTGTGAGGGATGTGGTTCAAACAAAACTGAAATGAGAATCAATGGTCTCATTTAAAAACAAAACAAAACAAAACAGAACAGAACAGAACGTTTGTTACATAGCCAGATCTGGTAGCCAGGATAGGTAATCTGAGAGTCCTGAGTGATTCTCTGCTGTGACTCCTTTAGGAGTCGAGTGGGGACCACAGATGGTTAGAGCTGCCAGCTCTCCCCAGGTAGAAGAGAGCAGATGCCCTTGTGCCTGCCCTCCTAGCTTCTCTGCCTCCTTCCTGGTGAGTTTCAAGTGGCCCCCTTGGAAGGCGTTCTCCTCCAGTCTTCTGCAAATGCCCCTGATGTTAAAGTCATGCCTTCAGTATAGAAGCCTCCGCCTTAATGCAGGGCTCTGCTAGGTCTCTTCTCTTTCAGCTTTCCTGGCTCTACATTACTGTGAGGTTGTTGCATCTACCCTGCTGTCTGGGCTAGGATTCTCATCTGTTCTCAGTGCTTCACAATGGCTCCCTGTTGTTTTTACTGTAGGGTATCCTCACTGGACACCTAAGCGTGTCTGTTTTCCTTTAGAAGCGTAGACCTTTTACTGGTTTTCTGATCCTTCTGCCAGGATGCCCAATCCTTGTTTCCTGCTCTCATGCCTTCTTGCGCTTGAATGAAATTCCTTCTTGTGATCTCCCATTGACTGTCACTCCCCAGCTAAGATCTGTTTTCTCTCCCTAAGTACTTGATTGCAGCGTCTGCATTCTCTCTAAGACGTGATCATGTGCTGTATTGTTTTGTACTTTAATTTCATATTTGTATAGTGTGCTGCTGGTGCACTCCATGTGTATAAGCCTGCAGTGACCTGTAGTTGACTATGTGGCATTTATGACCCTGGGCCTTCCTTTCCATGCCTTTGCCTTTCAAATGAGATGATGGTCTTGATTTCTTAGGAATGTTGTAGGGTGCCGATGTTTGCAGAGTGATTGGGGATAGTGTCTGCCAAGACAGTCATTGCTCTTAAACCAGCTGATCGCCACGGTAGTGAAGTCAACACCCTGAAATCAAGGAGGTCCTAATTCCTAGTCCAAGCCTTGATATCTGAGCATTGCTGGAGTTTGGAAAATATTTTATTAAGCTTGATACCTTTGTGAATACACAGACAACCCAAATACTTGAAAACTGGAAGAAACAATGTAGTGCCTTGTTCAGGGGTTTAACTTGGTAAATGTAGAAGACAAGATGGAATGATGCAATGTGTGAGCTGTGTTTTTTTTTTTTTTTTTTTTTTTTGTGATTCTGTGCCCTGTCCATGTTGCAAGTTAAAGATTTTTGGAAAGCAATGTGAAAAATGATTTACTGCTCTGTAATTGGTTCCTGAAAGCAAAATGGTATTTATGTGAGCAACCATGAAAGATGCACCTACTGTAATTTATCGTGCAAGGGTATTTTCAAAGTGTATAAAGTGACTAAAGCTTAAGTGTATTAAATATTCTAGAGGAAGACATATTTAGACCATAAATCTAGACTTTCCTTGGAATTTGTATTCCTTCTTCCAGGTATATGAAGACTTTTTTTTTAAGTTCTTAGGCCTCAGTGGGAGGAAAATTTAGGGTTTCAGGAGTACACTTATAACTCTTTTAAATTTCTATTGTTTATCAATGACATCCATAAATGTTTTAGGGAGGTGTTGACTGTAACATTACCCACTTTAGCCCTGTACAGTTGTCTGGAAACCAGTGTGGTAAAGATGAAAAGAAGTGTGCTGTATTTTGTTGTTGACAGGTGTATCTCAGAAGTGATTAGGCACCTGGGTAGGCAATAAAATATTAAGGGTTGCTCCTGGAGCGGTTTGCATTGCTTGATGTGTGAACATATATGGGGTTTATAATTGGTCTGGCCATATGGCTGACTAGGATTAGACTCTTCATATCCCACTAAACTCTCTTCTTAGAAGCAAGAACATGGAGAGAGTTTATTTTAAAATGTAATTGCCGTGTTACTGAGATTTGAATTTTGAGTACTCAGAATAAACTGTATTTCTGTTTAGAGGCTGGTTGGATGAAAATTTTCAGTCATAACTACTCCCCATCAGAGAATGAATAATAGGTATAACAGTGAGGTTCAAGTCATTTCTTGAGTTGTGTTGAGGAGTTTTAGAGCAAAGAACTCATGGGAAACATGCAGAAAACTTGGAGTCACCTGTAGGATCTTAATGAATTGGGCCTTGTGCCTTGTATTCAAATAGGACTGTCGTGTACATTATGATTCTTTGTTCTATTTAGATTGTTCGGTTCTTAGTGAACCAAAGAAGAAATAGGAGAAAAGAGTCCAGATAACTCAATTGCATTCTATTGTTTACAAGCAGAATTCTAGACAACTCTCAGACTTGGTAATTCAGGGTACTTGGAGATAGTGTAAATTAGCTTGAAGGACACAAGAAAAGACAGAAAAGTGATTTTTACTTAGCTAATTGATCATGACCACTAAAAAGGCTGGGAACAACCAGAAAAGCATTTTTTTATTGTGGGTTCTACAGTTCAGGGTGAAAAGATAAGAAGAAATGCTTTCTGGGTCCCCATCCCACCTGCTGGAAACTGGTTGGTCAGTCAGATGTGACCTATTCCCTATTGAAAGCAGCTTTTTCAGCATATAGACTGGGACTAATAGGAGAAAACAGGGCTCTCTGAAATATACCCCACTAGGAGTGAGTTCCTCTGTCCTCCATACGTGACTGCTAAGTCTGTTCTGAGGTCTCCCCAGCATGCTGATATAAGTAGGCTGAACGTAACTTCTGTAGCTCCACCCTCGGCCTTGGGGTGGACCCGTGAGGATTCTTCTTGGGTGCCTTTTAGTTCACTGCTGGCCAGAAACCTACTAAGAGATACAGAGAGGCCTCTGCCCACTTGACTTGTTAAGACTGGCCCTGCCACTGTTGTCTGCTAGCTGGAGCAGACTTTGGGTGTGTGGGGAAGTGAAACAAAGAGATTTCACTTGTGAATCTGATTTCTTAAGCTGGGTAATAGAGGAGCTTTTGGAAATCATCAGGGAAAATAGGGGAGAGGGGATGTGCTGAAAAGCTTCCCTACCTTCCTGTCAGTGCCTGTGGTCTTCGTGATGTGGCCTCTCTTGTCATGTGGTCTCTGTACTCCAAAGTTTTTGCAAAGAAATTAACAATCTGTGAAGGAACACAAGAATGAATAATGCCAACCATTTAAAGGAATCCTAAGGCAAAGTTTTCCTAATACATATTTATCCTGATGTGTTTATTGTGTGAGAGAGTGTATGGGTGGGTATGTTTCTGTTGTGGAGGCTTTAGGGTTGTTGTTAATTTTGTTTGTTTAAACCTAGGGAATGTAAAATATGTGCCATCTAGTGTATTTTGTAATTACTTTATCCTAGTACCTTGAAAAATTGACCCAATTCATTTAAATTCCTTCCAATCCTTTATATGAGTTGATGCTATTTGAACTAATACTTGAGACTACTTCCAAGCCCTCAGAATTACTTAGTTACAATTGTTGGCCTAATTGCACGTTATTTTTACTCATTTAGACAAGTCCCTAAGGGCTTTTGGGATAAGTCCTCCCAACTAGAGAAACTTCATTAATTCAACAATAATCTCCAGCTCATACTTTATTCAAAACAAGTCATTTTTTTTTAACCAAGCCCAGCTTAAAGAATTTGTTTGCTATGTTGGTGTGTGGTGCCAGGGACAGAATTCCAGGGCTTCTTACACACTAGTCAAGTGTATGCTACCAATGAATTACATCTATCCTGAGAGGTGTTTTGTTATTTGAATGATATTTCACTCAGTGACAGAACATTTTTGCTCGTTTCCTTGTTTGTCATTGCAGTCATTTCTGCACTACCCCTGTCAGAGATAACATGCTGCTGGAGTAATAGTAGTACTCATCACATAGAGCTGCTTAGCACCTTCCCAGAGCAGTGATAGCTGTGACCTTAAAAATAACAATCAACCCCCCAGGGGGATTATTCAGATGTTATTCAAATATGCCTGGTATCCTTAAGGGTTAGACAAGACTATCTACAGTATTTGTTTGAGGCAGGTGTGCTTCTGCAGCTCAACCTGCCTTGGAGCTCACTATATAGTCTGTGCTGGCTTTGAACTCAGAACAGCCGTCCTGGTTCAAGTATTGACTTTTAAGGAAAAAAGGAAATACATTCGTTAGTAGATGAAGGCAAGAGGATCGGGAGTTCAAGGTCATCCTTGGTCACATATAAAGTATGAGACCAGCCTGGGCTATCTGAGACCTTGTTTCGAAAAAGAAAGAAAAGGACAGATGTATTTTTAAGTCAAAACTAAATGGAGAGCTGTTTCAGACCCACGGTGAGCTGCTGTCTACTTTTCATTTTGTAAAATATTTTGAACATTTCTACTTAGAATTCATGATGCTCCAAATAGAAGCAGAACACTGTAGCTCTTAGATCCTGGGAGAGGCAGGTCATGAGGGCTCCCACTGTTTGGGGACAAACTGTGACTCTTACTGTTTTAAATGTAGCAATTACAACCTTGAAAAACTGTAACTCTAATATTGGCATTTGGTCATCATCTCAGATGAACCCCATATTGACCATTGCTGTATTTGGGTGAAATATGATACTTTTGCTTTCTCTTTTGTGCTTTTCTTTACCATAAAATCACTTAATTATAAAAATAATCACTTCTCAGATTTCTATCTTAAATCTATTGACTATGAGCCAAGCAGTAGAGGCAGGTGAATCTCTGTGAATTTGAGGCCAGCCTGGTCTACAGAGTGAGTTCCAGGACAGCTAGGGTTACACAGAAACCCTGTATTGAAAAACAACAACAACAAAAATATTGACTTTGGTTTTCTAACGTGGAGACAACAGAAGTGGAGCTGTCTTTCCTTTTATGCCATTCATGTTTTCAGATCTGAAAGACCCTTTCCCCTTCCTTCCTTGTCTCCTCTTGCACCTATTCCTAGATAATCTTTCCTTCCTCTAGCTACCTCCTTGAGATTTCTGGTTCCCTCAGGGAGTGGGAGTCATCCCCTTCATGACTCGCCTTACCAGGGTTACAGCCATAAATTCACTTGGTACCTGCTGTCCACTGAACTTCCCCCATCTGCCCCACCTCTGTCTCCGCAAGATGCATGCTTTCTGGAAAGGCTCCCAACATCTTACACTAAAGACATTGGGGTTTCTAAAGTCAGCATGCATTTTGGTTTCTTAAAACGTTACATGCATTTATTTTTTACTTACTGTATGTGTGCAAATGCATGTGCCATAGCACATGTGTGGAGAAACAGTGCAGTGTGTGGAAGTCTGTACTTTCCTTCTGGTATGTGACTCTCACAGGTCGAACTCAGGTTGTCAAGACTTGGTGGCAAGAACCTTTACCCACTCAGCCAGTTTGCTGCCCTGCATTCTGGTCTTTGTAGCTGACAAACTGGTCTCAGTTGATTTGAAATCTTTCATGGAGTTAAGCCTGCCAACTGTTTTCTACCTAGCTGTCTTTTATCTAAGTTCTACCTTTGTTCCTGCTAATGGTTGCTATGGGTCTTGAAATACACTTCCTAGATCTACATCTTCCCCACCCAAATTCCATCTCATCTGCTGCCCCACCTCCTGGCTCCGTGCACTGTCTCTGCTGTGGCACAGTGTGGTTCACCATTAGCCGTTTTAGAACCCTGCACCCCTTTTCCACCCTCTGTGAGACCTTCAGCCACCCACATTACTGTCACAATAACAGGCTGTCGCCTCTCTTCTGGAAATAGCCTTTGCTGTCCTCTCTAAGAAAGTCCTCCTCTTGTCAACTCTGCCCCTGTGTCTGTTTAGGTTCTTTGTGCACAGGGATACTGTTAACTTCTAGAGAACAGGACAAGGATTGTGGATAGACATGTGTCTTAACACTTGCCTGCTGCCCAGCTATGCTCATGGGTACAGGAGTGTGTGCTGCCTTATTCCACATGGGACCTGTAGGGTGTTCTAGGAGTCAGTTACATCATTTAATGAATGACTGCAAGAAAGAGAGAGGCCGGTAAGGACAATTTGTAAAACTGATATTTTCAACTTCCTCACCTCCTCATGGGTCAAGTTTTAAAAGTCACAGCCTGGACATTTTGTTTCTTAAAAAAGAAAAGAAAAAAAACTGAAAAATTGAGGATAAAATTGGTGTAGATGTATGTTGATTCATCTCAGTGAATGTGAATTAACTCTAGATCTTGATTGCCTTTCTTGAGTGTATATTGTCTCTAGAGAAGCAAAAGCAAGTTAGATGGGATGCCTAAGGAAACTTTTCACTCCTTTCTATTCCTTCCATAAAACACAGGACTATAGAATTAGCTTCCTAGACTGTTTACTTATTGCTCTACTAGAGAACCTGGTATCATATAAGCCAAGGTTTAGAAGGCCAGGAACCTTAACCCTTCCTGTAGGTTGTTTTGTCAGGCCTGGTGCTGACCATTAGTGGGAGGAAGTGGTGAACTAATAATGGACTAGCCTGACACAGTGGAGCATCGTAGGAAACCCAGCCAGTCAGTCTACCTTTCCCAAATGCTATAAATTCAATTAATCCTCTACTTTACTCTTTGCATCTGCCAAACAAAGCAGTTGAACTCCATGTCCCCTCTATGATAAATATGTTTGGTTGAGCCATACTGTATTATAGATCTTGCATGTGTTGTCTTTCAGGACTGTCATGGAGTACAAAAGGTGGCTTAGTGTTCTGTCAACTTGACTGGTTCGTTCCATTCTGGTGGTTGATCTGGTAGCCCTGATTTAATTCGGCTTCAGAAGGACTTTGCAGGTTGACAACTTCCTAAGGCCTAGTAAGCTGCTAGAGTAGAGTGTGGACCTTCAGTGCCCTCGAGTGCTACATATCTAGATTTAGCCGATGAAATATTTAAAAAATACTTTACCTAGGCATGGTGGCACATACCGTTAATCCAAGCATTCGGGAGGCAGTATTAGGAAGGTTGAGAACCACTGCTCTAAACAGCACAGTATGGCGACTGTTTTCATAGCATTTGTACTATCTTAGGTATGACAAACCATCTATCTATGATTTCTAGGATTCAGGAAGATGAGCGTAAGTCATGCAGATTTACCATCTATAATAAGAAACTTACTCGTCTCAGATTTTTGTGTCTGAGGAAGGATCTTGAACCCATCCCCCATGGATATTGAGAGCTGACTATATTTGTATCTGCTGTTTTATGGAAATGATTCTCTTTAGATGATAATATATTCATAATTTCATGTAGATAACTTGACAATGGTTCTATATTTTAATGACCCATTGATAAGTATAGTCTATAATTTTGCAGAAATTATGCAAAAATATTAATAAGATAGTCTCTCCCATACCTATCAGTTCCAAAAGTATTCTCAGGGCAATTACAAGCTGTTAGGAATATCATACAATAGTAACACAGCAGATACCCAAGCTTACAGCATAGAAATCATTAATCATGCATGCTCTTGACAGGGAGACTCTTTTCTAGGTTTTAAAAAAGAAAATCTTAAAAGCTTATGTTGTTTTGTTTGCTTTTTTATTAAAAAGTAATTTGGAGCCAGTAACTAACCTGTTTTTCATAAATGTGCTAGGTAGAATCAGCCAAAAAAAATTCCATGTTTTCCTATTTAGGATCCTCATATGAACTTAAGTGTGGGATTGTGACTGCTTGAATTATTCTTTTTGAGTAATAATACACACCCTGAGCACAGGGCTTGCTTTATATGGCCCAGTCCTGCTTTTCCAAATTAATGGAGATTGGTCTCCTAATTAAAACCTGTCATCATCCTTACCATTCTTCTCCCCTGTCCCCAAGAAATGTATGCTTTCTATTTCCTTTGCGTATCATGGTTGTGTGTGGGGGCCATGAATTTACAGCCTGAGTTTCCCCTAGATTACCTTGTAAGAGTTCATACAAATTGGACTCCTGGCTTTATATCCTCACTATCACTGCAGTATCTGGCACACAGTAGGACGTCAGAAATACTTCTGATAGAAATACCCAATGGAATCACTCTGGCTGCCCTTGGCAGTTGTCACATGTATTTAGGGCAAAATGCTCTTAGAAAAATGGAAGCCATCAAACATTTCAGCTTCACTAATACATACATTTTTTTCCTGTTGTGTGAGTTTTCTCATGGACGAGTCATATTCCAGTCAAAACAAAACAACTCTAGTCTTTACAATTAGTTCAGCATTATTTTTCCCTTGCTCAGCACTTCACTCCGCAAGAATTGATATAAAGGTTCAATAAGGCAAATTGTGTGGGAAAGACATGGAACTCGTAAGGTTTCTAGCATCCTCTGCTCTAAAAACAGAATTTCGGTGTGCATGCACTGGTTGAGAAATTGGTTCAGGGGTTGGGGGTCATGACTAGATACCCAGATACCTGTGTTTATGAGAGGGGCAGGATCCGTCTGTCCACCAGGTTTATATTAACCCAGATTCATACCCTTTGTTACAAGTAACTCAAGACCATTTAGATGGCCAGGATGAAAGACCACACAAGGCACTCACAGAGATGCCAGGTAAGAGTAGCACAGTTCCTGGAAAGCTGACAGAAACTTAGTAGTAACTCAGCCTTACCTGGCCTGGAGACTCTACAAAACACACTTACCCAGTTCTGATTTGGATCTGTTACACTGCCAAGCCCATTGGAGCATTTCCCAAGTGGTGTCCATGGTCACTATTTGGAAATAATAGGTAGGACCCATCAGTAACTCATACCAGGAGAGTGGACGTACACATCTTCTTTTCCATTTCTGCACTTTCAAGAAAAGATTAGGAGGGCGGGGAAAGGGGCGATTTTTAAGGAGCAGTTTCCTCTTTAATGATTCCTTCTTTGCACAAAGGAGAGGAACTAAATATGTAGTTCATTGTTAAGCACTGGCCTGATAAAGTGTGGTGCCCTGAGTTCAGTCCTTAGCACCATTAAAAAATAGTTTGCTCCAAGGAAGGACCCAGACAACCAAGAGTAAGTGTTTTGCAATGTAGGGAAGTTAAGTTTAGGACAGCGGATGGCCAGAGTCGGTTGCATTTGCAGTCCTTGTGAACAGGAGGTGCCGCCTTACTCTGCAAAGGATGACAGAAGGGAGTCCGGCGCAAGTCCCAACAGCTTCAGACCCTGGGATTTCTGGAAAGGATGCTGTTCCCCAATGACCTCTGAAGCCAACTGCTATAAAGTGATGGTTCCATGTCATTCACTAACACACTCAAAATTGGCTCCAACTACATTTTCTAGAGAGCCAAAAAATTGTGTTGTCAAGAGTGATGCACACGTGACTGGGGTCCAGGTTAATACGGGGTGCTCAGGAAGGCATAAGGTGTCTAGAATTCTGAAGGATTGGCTTGTTTGTTTTTGTTTGTTTGGAAATCTCTTTCTCAACGACATTGTGACTTCATTCATTTTTCTGTTCAATTAAGTTTCAACTACGTAACATCAAGTTGTCTCACCAAAGGTTATGAAATCATCATGTAGAGAAAATCTGGAGACAGCATAAATGAGCTCTGTAGTGAGATGACCCTACTTACCAGGGACACGCTGAACTGAAGAGTTAGTCAGCCTCCCCAGCTCTCTCCTTCCTCCTCAGTTTTTTTTTTTTTTAATATTTTTAAACTTAGAAAAAGTTGAAAACAGCACAGAGGGTTCCTGAAATGTCACCCAGTTTTCCTAATGTTAACATCTTACATAACCATAATCCAGTTATCACAACCAAGAAACTTAACATTGGCACAAGATTCCTAGCAGACTTTATTTAAATTCCACCAGTTTTTCCACTAATGTGCTTTTTTCAGTTCTAAGTCTTCCATTGCCCTGATGTACCTTATGTGTGTGGTCTGCTTATCTCTCTGATTTTGCATGGCATTAGCACTTCTTATCATGAGATTACATTTGTGCATTTTGAGTGAAGACACCTACAGTTAGGGTATACAGTGCTCTCCTTGGTGTATCATGCCAGGGTGGCATCAGTATATCTGTGATGGGTGACATTACTCTGATTACTTAGATGAGGCAGTGTCTTCCAGGCTTCTCTGGATGTCCACACTGTCCCATGGTTACTGATGACTTCACAGGTAAGACCTGGAGTTTACCTGCACCAGTTAATATTGTAATACCCCAGTGGCAGTTTTCTATTTCCCTATGCTCTTCTTTGGTCTTTTTGGTTTTTTGAGGCGGTGGTTTCTCTGTGGCTTTGGAGGCTGTCCTACTAGCTCTCATAGACCAGGCTTGTCTCGAACTCACAGAGATCTGCCTGCCTCTGCCTCCCAAGTGCTGGGATTAAAGGTGTGCACCACCACCGCCCAGCCTTCTTTGATCTTTTCTAGAAGAAAGGTGCTACCCCTTCTTTAGGCTGAACACTCATCCTCTCATCATACTTTTCTCCGAGTAACTTTCTAGGAGGCGGAAGGTAACTTCTAAACAGTGACAGTCTACTGGATCCTAAGCACATCTTCACAGCCTGGCCCAGAGACCACAGAGTATGCTCCTGGTTATAATTTGATCTCTCCTATTCCCAAGCCCTTGGATCATTATACATAGAGTTTCCATAGCCTGTTTAAAGTCTTTCTGACTTGGCTTATACATTGATCCTACATAAACACCTTACTTAGAACATTGTTGGATAGGTTTGGGATTCACCTTTATTGGAAAGAATTTTGATTTTGTAGTTTCGGCCTTTTCACTGTCTGCCATTAGCCATTCATCATATGTTGTCCAAATGTTTTATTTACTTTGCCCGGAACTTTGCATAGGTGGCCATCGTTGGAGGAGGTGCTGAGTAGCATCCACACCAGAAGGTATTAGGTCAGTGAAGAAAATGAGAGGTATCTCTTTGAAGCTGCATAAGGGGCACATGTTAGAGATTAGAACATAAGGAAGTTAACATCTCTGGTTGAAAGGAATCCTAAGAGTATCCACAGGTTTCAGTTAGCCATGCCCTTCCGACTTTCAAATGGCTGATTGTCCTGAGAGAGGCAAGTCCTACTAAGTAATGATGATGATAGTGTTACTGTTGCACAGCAACTAAAGGGGTTGAAATAAAGACAGAGTCCGGGGCAAGGATGGTGGTCATTGTAGCTGCATTTAGAGCAATGAAAAGTGAAATGTTATGGGCACCCAACATGAAAATTAACACATGGTTCTAAAAAACCCCTTTCCTTGCTCCAGGCTTTGCAGTTGGAGAAGCTTTCTGGAGTGTCAAGAACTAAAATTATCCTAAGAGTCATTGGATTAGGGATAACTAGGGAATAAACATGGTAGAGAAGCCCATTTGCTTTCTTGAATTCTTCCCTTGGTTAAGAGCTGGGCACATCTTCTGCACGACTTTGCACTGGGCCCTGAAGTTCATAGCCTTCTTTCTCATGCGTTTGCCCATCGGCCCTCCAACACAGTGAGGTCGACGGTGGTGTGAGCCAGGCTGATCTGATCAGTGTGTTCCCTTTGCTTCACTCATCCCTATTTATTCGTAGATCCCAGTGCCCAGAGCATCCCTGCAGAGCCTCAGAAGTGGGACAGAAGACAACTTAAATAAGCTTCCAGCCAAAAAGCAACTGGCTGCAACCCTAGAGGAGGTGCTGGGCTCCCTTGTGCCTGAGGCTCTCTCCTCCTGCCCCTCAGTTCTCCTGTGACTACTCAGCTGACCCTGGAAAAATACAAAAATATTCCTTAGGGATTATGGGAGGAGAGAGGCTCCTTTTTGCTGGAGAAGTTTCAGTTGCTACTCAACCTTAACTCCCTCCAAGGCCACCAGGACTGCAGTGCTGACTAAGGAGTGAAGATGCCACTTGCTTGGTTTCACAAACAGCCTTATCATCCAAGTTATAGTTTGTCAGCCCTCCAGGAAACTTTCGCATAGATTGATAGCTAGCACTTAGGGACCTACTGTATGCTGAACTTTCCATGTACAAAATTACTGTTCCTATTTAAGAGGTGAGGCAAGAAAATCAAGGTACAGTAATAAAGTTAAGGGATTTAATCAAGGACCCTAGGAAACGGCAGACATGGCATTGGAATTTAGTCAGCCTGGCTCCAGAGAATTGACCCAATTCTTACTACCAGGTAGTATACACACACACTTACACACACACACACACCCGTGTGTGCACATTCACTCACATGCATGCATAGTCACTCAGTCTGGTTGGATCAGATAGTTAGAAATGGTGGTTCAACCCTCTGTGTGTCAGACACAAAATTGTTTGTTCAGATGCCACTCTGACCATGTTTTCTATTATAGTAGCTGTACCTTCACCTGGCCTCATCCTTCCTGGCTTGTTTATCTTTGCCAGTGTGTGGAAGGAGTTGGAGGTGCTAGTCTTGACTGGTGAGATTCTCCCTGCATCTAGCAGTACACTGCCAGTTGGGTGTCTTCAGAATATAGAAACACACAACTTGCAGAGAAATCTGTGAAGTAAATGCATTTGAGAAGCAAGCTGCCTTGCTCTGAATAGAAGCTTGTTTGCATTGCTCTGGTCCTGCTCCTCTGCATGGAAGCTGTAGGCTGCTGCTTTTCCTCGGCATATAGGTGATTGTGTTCCTCTTCGCTTGACATTTTGATGTTCATCTGCTCCTTGAAAAGTTCTGGAAAGGAAGGGGGTTTTCTACACTGCTAGCTCATCCTGGAGAGGTGTACTTTGTCACTTTGAAACAAACCATTTTTTTGGCATCCTGTTTCTAAATAATCTCCTTCCTACAACTCCCTTACAAAGGATTTTCTGTGTGTTTTCTTTTGCTTTTGTTTTGTTTATCTCTGTAGAAAGGAGTAAAACTGATTATAATACATTAACGAAGATGGCCACTTTGGAAAATTCCCCATCATGCCTCTTCCTCTGTGTTCCTACAGTGAGGCAGAAACCAGTGATGTTTCTGGAGGCAGGTAGGGCTAGTAACCTGCCAGTTCTGTACACTGTAAGCTTGGAAACCCTAACTCTCTACACTGCTGTTTTTAATGAGAATAGGACATCCATATTAAAGCAAATTTTACTCCAAGGGGCTAACAGAAAAAGAATCTATTGTCTCATGGAGGTAAAAGCTGAGCTCAGTAGTAGGATCATTGTGCCACCTGTTGCTTTGGGGGACAGGGGGCATGTTTATAAAAATAGATGTGTAAAACAGAGACAGACAGGATTTTTTTCCAACTAAGCCTTTAGAGTTAAGGTGCTCATTTTGCCTGACAATAATAAAATGCAGAGCTGTAATTAGAAAAGGTTGATGTAATTGGTATGCTAACAATCATTATTTAAAAGTCGTTTGGTTGATTCCTTTTTTGGACAGTCGTACAATTATTTTTGTTGAAGCCCAAATCAGAACCATTAGTCGAAGGGCTAAATCAGGCCTCAGGAAATACTCACTGTTCTTTGGCAAAGAAAGACAAAGGCCCTTGTTCTCTAGGCCAGTGTGTATGTTTGTGGGTAAAGTTTTCAAGACAACTTTTGTCATTAAACTCTTCTAAAGTAAAACAGACTTGTTTTTAATGGAGTTGCAATAGGATCTGTAAAAACATTCTGTCTGCCGTGAGTCTGAGAGTTTCAGAGTGGAAACAGTCATTAATGGACTTGCTCATGCCATGCTACATGCTAGTGTAGGGTGTATATTTGTAGAAAAATATTTCAACGCTCAGTTGCAATTCTACTTTGTGCTGTTAGCAACTGGCAGTATACATAGCATCAGCAATAAAACTTGGAGTTGTCTTTTCGCTGTCAGGTTTAGAATTGCCTCTTTAAAGACTGGTGGGTGTTTGGTTCACTGTGTATGTCTTAGGTCAGTTTGAAAAATGCTCCAAAGTAGGCTGGGACTGTATCTTAATTGGTAGAGTGCTCGTCTAGAATGCAGGAGGCCCTGGGATTCCAGTACAGCTCAGTCAGGTGCAGCAACCTGGGATCAGATGTCAAAGGTCATCCTTGGCTATATAGGGGATTTGGAGGTCAGCCAGGGATGCAAGAGAGACCATGTCAAAGAAAAGGTAGGAGTGCTCCTATTATTTCTGACCTCTTAAGATCTACGAGAGAGGGGGAGGAAGGAGGGAGGGAGGGAGGGAGGGAGGGAGGGAGGGAGGGAGGGAGGGAGGGAGGGAGGGAGGGAGGCCAGAGAAATTAGATTGCCCCCAGAGCTGGTGTTGCAGGTGGTTATGATCCGCCCAGTGTGTTTGGGAACTGAAGTTCAGTTCTCTGAAGGAGCAGTGTGTACTTTTAACTAAGTCATCTTTTCAGCCCCTTAAAATACTTTCTGAAGGTCCCCTGATGACAGCTTCTGCTCTCCACGTGGCCCATACCTGTGAGCATACTTACCCATGCACACTATTCCTTCAGCACTCACTGTTCTATCTGATGGAGCATACCTTGCTTTTCTTTGTTGTTTTGTTTTGTGTTTTAATTTGATCCGTGGAGGGAACAAAATGAAAGAGTGAAAACATGACCATTGGCAACTTTACTCCCAACGGGTGGCAGAGAATAAATTCCTTACAGGTCCTGAGAATTTTTTTGTTTTTTGTCTGTTTGTTTTGGTTCTTGTTTTCGTTTGTTTTTATTTCACCATATGTAATAGTCTGTTAAGTCAGCAGTTGCCAGAGAAGAAACACTGTCTGGACTAGAGTCCGGTTCTCGTCATCAGTGAGCTTACCCAATGGCGAGGAGGCCCCATCCTGCAGCAGCTAAGGTGGCAACTCTGCAGGAACGCCTGTGAACTGACTGCTTGCTGCTTGCTCCCTTTTGTTTGTTTGTTTCAGAGCAGATGGGTTTGTTTGCTTTTTGCTTAAACATTAATCAAAAATCAATTTCTGGCTATGTAAGTGGCACTAGATAATTCTCATTCTGGCTACAGTAAATAATATCTATTTGTTCGTGTTAGATAAGTCTGGATGATGGTGAAATGTAAAATAGAATTACATGAGATATGGCATACGGCTATGTGTTTTATAAATTAATGCTTTTATGCATGTGGGAGGAGAAGTAATTTAGCTTACCGGCAAAAGGAAAAGCACGGGAAATTCCAGAGAAAGGAGAGGATACGAAATGCAAACAAATTTGGACCATAAAGACAGTATGGTAATTTAGTTCAATCTTTTCAATAAATCGTTACAATTTATATGTTGGGATAAGAAACATTAGGAAGAAATATTGCAAGCCCTGAATATTTTTATATACCCTCAGTGATTTCCCATCTCCCCTACTTGGATCCCAAGGGACATAACATGTCACATAGCTGAGGACATTTTTCCTAGTGCAGCTGTAAATAAATTGCCGGAGTTCATTATTTATGTACGGATATAACTAACGTTCCTGTGAAATTTCAAAATAGAAGTAGAAGTTTTACTAAATAACTATTTGTTAATCTGTATGTGTGTCTATAAAAGTGAGAAGGTATTAAAAGTGCCATATGTATTTCTCCCCTTCATAGATTTAAGTCTATTAATTGCAAAAAAAAAAAAAAACCCTGTTGTTAAATCAATCAACGGGAACTTTTTATGCCTTTTCTTAAGACTCATTTAGCTTTGAAAAGGCCAAAAGTTTAATGAGGCTTCTAAATGCCAATCTCTCTTCCTTCTCCTGGAGAGTGTGCTTCAGTTGTAATTGCGTTTGCATTGTTTAAAATACTGGTAATTCCACAGCCCAACCTCTAAGGTAGCTGAGAGACACAGGGAAAGCTGAGCAAGGAGAGTGCCTAGGCCTGGCACCCTAACACATACCATGTATGGGACCTGTCAATGGGTGTCGTGTGTGTGTGTGTGTGTGTGTGTGTGTGTGTATAGATCCTGAAGGATCTGGCCAGTTCCCCAGACTTGGTAAACTCGGTACTCTGTATGCATACAGTAATTGTTCAATAGCACTTAAAGAGAAATACAAAGAAATAAGAATCTAGATACGAGCCAGGCGGTGGTGGTGCACGCTTTAAATCTCAGCACTCAGGAGGCAGAGGCAGGCATATCTCTGTGAGTTCAAGGCCAGCCTGGTCTATAAGAGCTAGTTCCAGGACAGCCTCCAAAGCCAAATCCACAGAGAAACCCTGTCTCCAAAAACAAAAACAAAAAATCTAGACATGTAAGCCCAGCATGGTGGTGGACACCTTTAATCCCAACAGTCCAAATGCAGAAGTATAGCAGGCAGATTGCTGAGTCTGAGGCCAGCCTGGTCTACATATCAGTCACAGGATAGCCAGGGCTACATAGTGAGACTTTGTCTCAAAATAAGAAAAAAATTAAGTTAAACACATATTTAAGTAGACTTAATAAAATAAGTAATAGACATCCAAGTCATTGTGTTTTATTAACAAAAAGGACATTCAGCTTTCCCTATGAATTTCCTGTGGACTTTATTTTGTTTACCCCTGTAGAGGAACACATTGTCATGATGTCCTCTGAGGCGCTCTGTAAGCATGCAGTTTGGAAATCGTTGTTCTCCTTTCCCTCCCCACTGCCCCTCTAATATTCTTGTATTTTGCTATGTTTTTGTTGTCCATGAGCTGTCTTTGCAGTTGGTTAACAAGGTTTTGTTCTCTTTCGTTGGAAGCATTGCTTGCTTATATCAGTTTTCTGAATATCTTCCCAGCGGTTCTGGTAGCAGATTACAACGGCGAGTGCTCCAAGTCTTTTTTGCACATTAGGGTTCCAAAGTAGCCTTTTTTCTTTCATTAAACTCTCCTAAGCTCTTGTCTCATAGTAGATATAGTGAATATTAAATGCACCCTAATTGACTAAAATTCTTGTACTATAAAATTGAATTGCAGTTTTGCAAAGTCAAAGGTTAGTAAGGTGTGAGCCTAAGACTCAGTGTTGGTAGCAGGTCCCGGCTGCCTTATGTGTTGTAATTTGCTACATTGTCATGAGGCATCATATGCTGCCAACACTTACTTTCATTTGACTTTTGCTTCTCTAAAAGAAACATTAATTTTTGTAGGGAGTTTGTTACTGGCCAACAGAAGGAATCTTTGACTCCATGTACATTTTTCTTCAGTATCTCACTAACACTGATATCAAAGTTTCCTCCTCAGAATGCCTTATAAAAATTTTACCTTATGCCAGTTTGCATAAGGCGTGCATAAAAACCAGATCTCTCTGTATGCTGACGGTACTTGGGGGCATTGAACTGTCTTAACAGCTTCCATTAATTCCCCTGTGCTTCAACTAGCTGCTTCTCTGATAGTTATTAAAGGGATCATCAGATACACTAATATTTTTCTGAGTAGTGGCCTGAGTGCAGATACAAGGGCCTTACTAAATTGGGAAATACAATAAATGAAGTCAGAGAGAATTTGCAATAAGTCTAATTGTTGTTTTCTGTCATGCCTCTCCATGCAACTGCATTTGGGAGGAATATCTTTTTTCCATAGCTCCCTTAGAATTGGGTGACTCAGTGATCTGGAGGCCATTTATTTTGCAGTATCACAAGGTACTGTCCGGTCTCTGGTTCTGCAAGCTGTGCTTCTCAGAGGCTCCTGTGTAGGACAGAGAGCAGTCAGTACTGCTGGACTCTGGGATCCCATTCAGTGAAGAGCTAAGGCTAACTCTAGTGAAAGGTGGAGATGGGGAAGATGATGGTGTGGGGACCCCGACCAAGGTTCCTCTTGTGTGGAGACTGTGGACCACTAGTCATGATCAGAACAAAGGTGTTTATTCAAGGAGTCCCTTGGTGGACAGATGTATGGGACTGTGCTGTTACTGGCCCAGCACAACCCTAGAAAGAAGCATTACCTAGTCCAAAAGTACTTCCTGAAACAAGACCCAAGCTGTGCATTCTCCTATGATAGCTTATGCTGGAACCTCTAGACTTCAAAAATGAGTGTTGCATGTGAGATTTTATGTTTGGTTGTGAGGCAGAGGCTCAATGTTAACTCCAAGCTAGTCTGAAATTAGAGGTCCTTCTTCCCCAGGCCCCCTTGCCTGGGATTAAAGGTGTGTGCTGCCTGATCTGACTGGGTTTTTAATATTCTTAAAATTATTCCTTAAACATTCAGCTCTGAAAGAGAAAACTTGGCTTGGTCTCAACCAGGCGTTATTACATATACGAATGGGCTCATCTGCCACCATTTGTATGTTCAACTCGAAATGTTTTCTCTGAGATGACTTACTAAAGCATCCACTAAACATGCAGCTAGCCCCCCCCCCGTCCTAAGCCCTCAGTCTCTTTCTCCTTTGACTCTCTTGGGTTGAAGTTTAGTATCAGCCCCCCATATCCAGAGTCTTGCCTCTGCTATCCAGCACTATGCCCTACAACATCTGGTTTGCTTACCTGGTGATTGCCAAATCAAAATGTATTGTTTTGGTACTTGATTAACTTTAGTGTTTATTTATTATGAGCGCTAAGGGCAAAGGGGACTCAGCAAATAACTCCATCAATGATGCGCTTGCTGCATAAACATAAGGAACTGATTTCACGTCCAAGAATCTTTTTTTTTTTTAAAGTGCAGTGGCACAGGTGTAATCCTAGTTCTGCAGAAGTAGAGGTAGGCATATCCTGGGGACTGATGGCCAGCCAGCTTAGTTTGCCTACTTGGTGAGGTCCAGACCAGTGAGAGAAGCTGTCCCAAAAATAAGGTGAAGGGTTCCTGAAGAACAGCACCCAGGGTTGACCTGTGACCTTGTTCATGTGCAAATACACACAGAGATTCTAAGGGTATGAATAGAGCATCTACTGGAACTAGCCATAAGCAGATCATTATAACTCTACAGTCAGCAGATATCATAGAAGAAAAGTTCTTCCCAGAGAAAATGCCTAAAATTTTAACAAGAAAATAGTACTGAAAAGAATGCTGCCAAATATAACTCAAATAAATGAAAGAACTGTATTTATTAGACAAGACTAATCAACATTAGCGAGATGTCAGCTCTCCCTGTGTTTTTAAAGTTAATATGCTTCAAATACTAAGTGGTTTCTTTTAATTATACTGAGTGATTCAACAGTCATTTATAATAGCAATAATAATAGTGATGGTGATAATAACTCTAAACAAATACAATGAAGAAGAATTTTAGTCTTACTAGATATTAAAATATCCTGTGATGCCTAAATTATTAAAGTAGCAAGGTACCAGTGCTTGAAGGAAGGGACAGAATAATGGAACAGAGTAGGAAATTTGAACTTAGATATAAGAGCATGTGGAAGTCCATTGCTTAATAAAATGGTGTTTTACATCGTTGGAGCAAAGATGTGCCCCCAACTTAACTGACACTGGGGCATGGGTCAGTCTTTCTGGGACTCCAAGTAAATCCCAAGTAAAAGCATAAACAAACAAACAAAACCCCATAAAATCTGTAGTAGAACACACCGGGAAGTCCTTTTTTTTTATCATTTCTTGAGTATTAAAACGCTTCCTCTACGATTGAAATCTAAAATGTTTGATGATACACTCTTGTCAGCAAATCTGTAGGAAAATCGCCCTACGTGGCAGAGGGATTGAGGATGGCATATGTGTGGGAAAGGATCAGTAAAAGGATAAATAGGCTAGCTCACTGGCTCGCATGCTTACTCTCTCATTAGAATTATCTGAGACTCTTTTCTTCTATTTCACTTCAAGGCTCAAGCGATAGCCTCCAAACTAATTAAGTCAGTTTCTGGGAAAGCAACATGGTGATTTAAATGTGCAGGCAAGTTTGGGGATCGTTCAAGGTTTATCTACAGAATGGAATGCTGTTTGTTAAAACAGAGTGAAGACGTTTTTCTTTACTTTTCTTATTTTCACACATATATAGAATGTACTTGGATCACATTCCCTTTGCTGTCTCTCTTTGTCCCTTCTCCCCATTCTGTATCTCTTCCTCCTTTTCCACAAATAGTCTTCCGTGTATTTTCGTTTTTTAAAATGCACAGATGACAGAAACACACCGCTCTGGCTTGTTTCACTTAAGATGGTTTTTCCCTACTCTTAACGTCCTGCCGATACTTTAGTCTTTACATCTGATAAATTTCTGTGTATGTATGTCTTCCACCTTCTCTTCATCCTTTCATCCACTGGTGGGCACCCAGGCTAGTTCTGTTGCTTGACTGTTGTGAATCGTGCCAGGCTGTGTGAATAGTGCCCCAGTAACACAGATGTGTCATGTGCTGACTTAGAATCACTTGGGCATACCTCCAGAAGTGGGATAGCCAGATCATTTTTGGCCATATTTGGCTTTTTATTTTCATTTCTGCCATCAGTGTATAAAGACACTCTTTTCCCCACATCCTTGCCAATACTTTTTGATGTTTGTCTTGATGTGATATCCATTGTGAATGGGGTAAGATTTGAATCTCAGTGTGGTTTAGATTTGCATTTCTCTGATGGCTAAGGATGATGAACATTTTTCAGGTATTTATTGGTCTTTTTTTTAACTTCTTTTGAGAATTGTCCATTTGATTTATTTGCCCATTTATTGGTTTGATTATTTGCTCTTTTGACATTTAAATTTTTTATGTAGTCTATATATTAATCTCTTGTCAGATGAAGAGCTGACAAAGATTATTTTTACACTCTGTTGTTTCCTTTGCTGTTGTTCGGCTTTTTAATTTGATGAAATCATGTTTGTTAGTAGAGAAAACTTCATTTGCAAGCGTGGATCGAGACTGTAGTAAATAAAAAAGAAAAACTAGCTTACTTGGTAATGAAAGCCAGATGAATATTTTGCGCTGTATTTAGTGTGTGTGTGTGTTGTTATCAGCTCAGTGGGATCTATAATCACTGAAGAGACAGGCCTCTGGGCAAGCCTGTGAAGGGCTATTTTCATTGGTTGACTTGGGCAGGAAGTCTCACTCTAACTAGGCTGCACGATTGTGTGTTCTAGGGTCCTAGACTGAATAAAAAGGAGGAATCTAGCTTTTCAGTATCATTCAGTTCTCTCTGCATCCCAACTGAAGATGCAGTGTGAAGAGCAGCTCCCTGAAGCTCTAGCTGTCATGCCTTCCTCACCACGATCGGCTATGAACCAAAATACACCCACCCATCTTCAGGTTGCTTTCATTGGTTATTTGTTCCCAGATAATATACTGTGTATTTTAAATATTTGGTTTGTTTTGGTTTTAAACCATGCAGTGATAATACCAAAACAAATTCCATTAACAAACAGGTATCTATAGTCATAAAGCAAAGCTAGCTTCTGTTGTTGCAGGTACCAACTTTATCACAGTTTACCCATTTCCACCATAATAAAGGCTTGGAAATGTGGAGGGATGCTGACAAGTGTCACATTATTACTGTGTTACTATAATTAGGGTGTATTATATTGTTGTTATTATTATTATTGTATAAGCAGGGGCCGTGGAGCCCCACAACTCTTGGGACCCTACATACTGCTGCCTGGAGGGCATAATAGACTATGAGCAAGTCAATGGATGATCACATAGAAAAGGAGATAGTTCAGTGTCACGATGAAAGTAAAAGGGTGATGTGCACAGTTGTCAGCACGTGGACATGGAGGAGAGATTTGAGTTGAGATGGAAGGGGTGAGTAAAAGTTAGCGTGAGACATAGAGGAAGCCTTCGGACTGGAAAGCCGGGAAAGGCCCGTCACAGATACAAACTCAGGAGTATGGGACTGCTCCACCCTCAGAGATGGGAATTTGTTGACTCTGTAGACACTTGGGTGACCATGAAATTTCGCTGTTTGCCTCTTGACTTTCCCAACAAACCACACTAGCGAATTCTGGCCAGAGAAGTGAGAATGGAAAGAGACCTACCTCCGCACTGCTCTTTGTACACAGCATAGTTGGTCAGAGCTTGTGAAAGGTATGCCAAGAGAGGAAGTGATTTTAGGCAGAGTAGAAATATGCCAAGTAGAGAAAACAAAAAATCACTGACTTGGCAGAGAACACGCAGTAATTACATGTGAGAGCTGTACAGTGGCAGGGGTACTTGGGATGCGAGTAAGAAGTTCTGCAAGCATTTGACAAGTTTGCAGTAGGCACTCTATTTTGAGCCCATCTCCTCTTGAGACCCAAATCAGAAGATAACACCATCCCAGCCCTCAGTAAGTTCAGGATCTCAGTAAGGTAGGAAGACCTACAAGCAGAGTCTAAAAACAACGGCATTAAAAGACTATCAGGGACCTAGAGTGTTAATGGAAACAAATTTCAATCTTCTGCAAGAAGTGGGGCGATTGGGCCAGGGAGAACAGTGGAGAACAGTGGCCTCTCCTGGGCAGGCAGGGGTAAAGTCTAGAAAGCATAAAAACCAATCTTGAGTAAAAGGATGTGTGTGGTCTGGGCAGGGACCTGGGAATAGAACAAAGTGTCTGAAGGGAGGGTGCCTGCAAAGAAAGAAGCTACTGGTTTGGGGTCTGACGCCAGGGCTGCCAGGCCCAAGGAAAATCTAAATCCATGTCTCTGGCGGTGGAGGCTTTGTGCAGCAGAGGTGACTCAGGTTGAACATTTGCTGGGGCTGCTTGTGACAGGCTCCGTAGTAGATAGCAGAGGCTGAGAGAGATCACCAACTAGGGTAGCAAAGGAGACTGCCCGGTGACCTGCACCGCCTACAAGATACCTTTTATTGATGTCTTAATGATGGCCTCTGCAGAGTGTAGAATCATGGAGCAAGTATTAAAAATGGAGAGCCCTCTCCTCTGACCTCCTGGTTCCCTTCTCTGTGGAGAGGGCTTGCTCTGGATAGCGACTTATGTGGAGTTCTGGGGATGATCATATGCCAGGGTGAGCAACGCCCCCATGCTAGGAGCCGATGGTTTCCTCCAGCTGGGGTCCTGTAAGGATGAGGAGGCAGGAAAGAGGGAAGGAGAGATTCAAGCCATACTGCCAGAAATACTATGGAAAGGGCAAGTTAACCTCTCATTTCTTGTCTAGTGGCCCCAACAGCATCATGTCTTGTTTCTTTCTTCTATACGTTCTCTATCCCAGCCACTCCGAATATGCCCAGAGCTCTTAAAACTTGTTATCAAAAGATACAGTAGGGGCATCTGATGCACCAGCATGCCATTAATGGCGTATCATGTACTGCAACGATTTTCGTGTGTGGTTTAAAGCAACTTTCATAAAAGATAAATCTAAAAATTTATTCCACGACGAGGAGGGGGCTTCTGGGCAGAAGCGACTAAATCGGTTATCATTCCCTCTGGAGAGTTTTTCAGCCCCAAGATGAAGAAGAGCAGATGGTGGGAGCAAAACCGCTGCGGTTCTTCCCAGAACAAAAATGATGTGGCACTGGGAGTCAGCAGTTCTGGCGCTGGGGGCTCCAAAGGACGCCTCCGGTGCTGAGTTTTGGGAGCACCCCTTCCCTCCCCTTCCCTCCCTCCCTGCTGCCGCAGTGGAGGTTCCTTTTGTCTCGGGTGCTTCCCCACCCCGCCCTGCCTGCCAGAGGGAGCTGGCACCGTGCGCCCTCCCCACCGCCCCTGGACCAAGGTTGTTTACTACTTTCTACTCGGAATAACACGCCAATCACCAGGGCCCGCCCTCCCTGTCAGCCAATCGGTTCGTTGGGAAATTCCACCTTTCCAAAGGGCCCGGGTAGTGATTGGCTGGGGGACTGGTCAGTCAACTGGGCATCCCGCAAGGATGCAGCAGGAGTATTAGGGACGCGATCACCAGAGCTGAGGAGGAGTAACCTTCCCATAAACAAGATGGGTTCCCCCCCCAAGAGAGCGGGGATTGGGGAGTCGAAGCCCAGCCCACCCCCCTGGGCCCCACTGGAGTGGAGAGGGCCGATCGCAGAACCGGGGAATCCCTCCCTCTACCTCCCGCCCCTGCTGCAGTTGTAAACACGTTTCCCTCCATGTCTGTTTTTCTTTCTCTAGCCGTGGCCATTACAGGCTGCTGTTTACAAAAATCCCGCAGGGCAGTGCTGTTCCCTGGGACCCTGTACTCCATTTCCCTTGCCTCCAGATGGTTTTTCACGTTTTATCCTTTCCTTCCTGATGTGCTAGGCATAGACTCAAGGAAGCTACTAGGTTCGTGCAGGCTTATTTTCCGTTTATTGCTGCAAGCGAGGCAAGTCAGGCTGTGGCAGCAGCACCATTTCCCTAGAGGACTAGCTGGCTGACTGTCCGTTAGAAGCACCACGCAGCCCAAACAGGCACATCTATAGAAGGACTGGCTGGGCTTTTTGTTGTTGAATGTTATTTTGATTCTGCATTTTCTTCCAAAATTCGTCTTAAAATCTATGCTCACTTACAGGTTTGGGATTTAACATCCCCGCCCTCCCCACCGCGTGCTCCGTTCCTTTTCATAAAGGCAGTATTGTGTTGAACTATTTTTTTTTCTACCTTCTGTGATCTGAATCAGGTTTCCCATTTCTAGCAGCACAATGTAGTTGTATTCTGTGTGGTTGGGGCGTAGTGGACATGAATTATTTGCGACAGGGTTGCTTGGAAGATGTGGAGTGGAGTTTGCGTGACGCGGAACAGCTCCAGTGCCCAAGGTTTCTGTTACACTGGCTCCAAGCAGGAAGAGCAGGCAAGATGGCAAAACACAGCACGTGGCATCCTATTCAAAATGCTCTTTTCTAGAAGCTACTATGGCAAATTACATCTAGTTTTGCTCAGTTTAACCCCCCCCCCTTTCTTTTTTTCCCCTGGAAAACAAATGTATGGAAATTTGTTGCAGATATTTAGCAGGAATCTTTGTCAACCTGAAAAACGTGATTTGGAGGTTCTGGTGAGAGGCCAGAGGACCTTAAGGACATGCTTTACAAGGTTTGGGGTTGTAGGAATTGTAGAGATACATACCAGAACCTCGGGAGAAGAGGCCCCGGACCTTGACTCCTCTGGTCCTACAGTCTGCAAAGTTGTTTCAGTGGGACCCTTGAAGACCATAGGGGAGACGCAGAAGGGGAAGGTGGCTGCAGGTATGAATGTAGGCCTTGCATGTTCTGGCCAGGATTGGATCCCCCTATTAGCTTCCATGGCCTGCCTGAGCAAGACTGGAAGACTCCAGCTTCAAGTCAGGAAAGCCTGATTTGGATCTCAGTGGTTGGGTCGTTTTCTCTCCCACTTATCCATTTGATTAACTTTCCTCCTCCAGCAGTCTTTGCCCAAATGTTCAGATTAATATGTAACATGTATTGAGTTATGCATCCGGATTTGAGAGGAGAGGTGGCTGTGTAGCATGTAGTAAGACAAAGTTAAGAAGACCAGAGGTGGGGCAGAGTTCTGCCTCAAGGCTACAAAGTTCCTGGCATCTTTACCCCACCTTATGAAGTTACAGACTGGACAAGAGATTGAAGGGAGAAAGACATCGTAATGAACTGTGTTGTAATGATGTGTGCACCAGCTCCTGCCCCTTATTGACTGTCGAATCCAAGCCAAGTAAGTTCACCTCTGTTAGCTTCCTTGTCCTCTGCCTGAAAGGAAAACAGTGATGTCTACAGATGACCGTGAGAGCCTAGTGACTTTTATTATGCCTAGGCCTGTTGCAGAGGTGCCCGAGCCTGGGACTTTGACAAATCATCTTGCCCCTTCTTTGTTCCCTGACCTTCCACCAGAGCCTCCTACTTATACGGGCTTATCGAACTCTTCTTTTCCTGGGTATTTGTGTTGCCTATTCCTTTCTGGCTAAATCAGGCCATTTAATTTTTCCATGTCAACATCTTCCAAGTGCCAGGAAGTCACGTCTGAATAACCAAAGCGTTTTCTTATAAGAGAATGCCAGGGTGCCTAGTGAATTCCTCAGATGAGGGTGCAGGGAAGGGGGATGGGTGGTGAGGTCAGCTGCTCTTCTCCACAGTGTCTTCAGGTGTTGAGTGAGATCTTGACTTAATCTCTAGGCTTTCATAGGCACGGCAAAACAGTGGCCCTAGCCTGGCTCTGAGCTCTGAGCTCTGAGCTCTTCTTGACCTGATTTTACCCCGCCTTTGCCTGTGTCTCCTACCCCACAAGTACACGCATTTACATACCATGCCTGTGAACCTCCTACCCCAGCTCTGCCTGGTTCCTGTGACAAGGATCTGTGGTTCCTCTCCAGTTCTGGGATGGCCTCCCAGATGCCAGGGTGACCCACTGTCTAGAACAATCTTCAGCTAAGCCCCCTCCGGATTCTGTTCCAGTAGTACCTCTGATCTTACCAGTCCTGTCACTACTTATGGAACAGCGATGGTCTCTTATAATGTGTCCTGTGATCCCATGGCTGACTGACTTTTCCCACAGTTAGTAGTAGTTTTCTGTGTGCCCCAGGCCAGAGTGAAAGCAATCTGTCAGTCTCCATTCACTCTCAGTATAGCTTTCGTGCCTGGGACTCAGGCCTGACCCGAGAGCCTTTCTTTCTTAATCTGGAGCAAAAGTGATAATACCTCTTCCTTGGGGAGTTGTAAGGATTAACTGTGCCTGGCTTCAAGTTTATACCTAGCAGGCACTCTGGAAGGGAGAAGAGTTATTGTAAGTGTTGTCTTTTTATCATCCATAGATGGAGATGTTAGTAGCTGTATAGGTCTGCCAAGAGAATGACTGAGAATTATGTAAATCAGGGGCCTGATTACTGTGCCTTTACCCTTTTCCCTGTAAGGATAAGGCATCCTTTATACACTCCCTCCTTGGCAAGCCTTTGATAAATATAATCAGAAATTTGAGTTTTGGAGCTAGTGTTTCTTGAATGATGATTTTTGTGAATGCTCTAGTCAAGGTTCTAGAAAACCCAACCTGTGGGAATTGGGTCTTAGAGGAAAGTGTGAGTCACATGAGGGCAGAGTCATGTGTATTTGTTGTTTTGGTTTAGTCACAGAATTGGGTTGAAGTTCTATGATTGACACCGAATGATAATGCTCGATATGCTCCTGGGTCTTCTCAAGTCCATGCAGCTAGCCAGTCATTTTGCAGAAGCAGGCAAGACCCTATGGAGGGCTTGTGATGGCTGCAGAATATGGCCACAGAGAGATGGATAACGAACAGGGTCCAGCGGTTCCCCTGCCACTGTTAGAAGAGGTGGTTTTGCTGAGCCCTGCCCCGTCCCATCACCCTAGAAGGGAAGTTGCATACTGGGTGGCACCAAGGTGGTACCACTCTTGAGCGTTACTCAGCAGTGATTTGTGGGATGTCTACAAATCATGCCCTTCCGTGAAAGAGGACCTTGTACCTTTCCTGATCCAAGCAGCTATCTTACAACCAGATAATCTAACCAGCATGGTCTGTTGTCATCACTCAAAAGGCTTTTCCATTTATACATCTATAGCTCTATGTTCTAGACAAGTCACTTAATTCCACCCAAACCTTGGTTTCTTGCTCCTCATTATAAAGACAATATACAAGTGAGGGGTAGGTGAAATAGTATATGTAAAATGGATAGATCTGGGCCTGTTTTGTTTGAGGGTGTTTAGTTGTTTTGTTTTTTAACTGTGATAACATTAGCTCTGTCTGTGCTATTATGTAGATAACGCTAATGCCATTTGGAAGGAGCCATTGCTGAGCATGGACAATACTGAACTGTAGCAAACACACTTGTCTGAGTCAATCTGCTGTGTTAACTTGAAGATTGCGATTGAAAATAAAGGGTGGGTTGCTTTCCAAATAAAAAGAATTGTACCCTGGCTCTAAAAGGATGTTTGCTGTTCTTTAACAAAATATCGTTCTTCTTTTATTTCATTTGATCATTCCACAAAAAAAAAAAAAAACCCAGCCATCTGTTTTGTCCCAGGCATTGTGCTTACACTGGGGCTGCAGCAGCTAAGAGGGGACTTGCTTTCTGCTCACACAGGACTGCGTGTAGGGAAGAGAACAGAGAGGCATGGGGTTGGAGAAGATTTCTCTGTACAATCTGGTCTGTGTTGTAACATTCACATACTGACCAGAGATGGTCTTTCCGTGTAAAATCAATCATTTGGCCTTTTCTTCTGTAAGTAACTCCTTTCTCTGTAGGTAAAGGAATCCCACTTGAGCTGGGTTATTGGGGAAGAGGCATTTTACAGTAGAGAATAAAGGTGACAAGCTTGGGGAGAGAATGTACATACAAGTTGACTTTGTGCAAGTTGCTTAGGGAAATTCAATGGAAACATACAAATGGAAAGTCTACCAACATTTAATCCTAACAGTTACATAACCTGGGTAGAGAGCCCACACCTGCATTCCCAGCACGTGGGAGGCAGAGGTAGGAAGGTCAATTCCAGATCATCTTCAGCGACACAAGGCTTTGAGGCCAGCATGAGTTGTGTAGGGCATGAGTAAGATAAACAAGGACTTTCTAGACCTGCACTCTTCTGTAGAGCCTTGTGGCTGGCTTGACAGAATGTCCCGTGTCTGCCCTGTCTATGGGAGCTGCTAGTTCATGTGTAGCTGTGAAACTATCACTGTGAAACACTTAGGTTATAGCTAGTACTGTTGATAGGAATTTCAAATTTTTACTTAAGTTTAAATGGTCATGTGTGACTACTGAACAGCACAGATTAAGACACAAGATTAAGTGCTTTCCTAAAGTATGTGTTTCTTTTGGTAAGGGTACTTAGTAGTTAAGGTCTGAGCATATCATTTTCTTCATCATATTTAGGGCTAATAAAGAGGTGTGTACAGTTTTTAAAATAACTGCACTGTGCCTGCTCACATACACTTTTGCTGTAGTGATCCCTAAGAACTAAGTACTTACAGTGACCTACTGTCTGTGACTGGATAACAAGGGGTTAACAGGCAGAGGGAAATGATTGGGAGGAAATAACTAGGAAAAGCTCCATGGTTCTGTCAAATGGCTTTTGATTCATGGGTATTCAAAAGCTTTTGTGGCTATGAAAATAAACTAGATTTTAAACACTTTGAAACAAAATTGAAACTCATTTAAGTTGAAAGCGTTGAGTTGGTGCTTATTTTTTCTTTTGGTTTATTTGTGGCTTTGTCCCCCTCAGCTTTGCTATTTCATGAGAGTTGAAGAATAAAGCCTGGCTGGTCAGTTTCAATTTCATTTAAATTCATTTTGCCTTCATTCATCCTAATCTCACTCAGTCCTGTGATACATTGGGATCAGAGTGCTCCTAGGAAACATAGAAATATAAAAACATTTTCATGAAAACATTTCCACTTATATTTAATTTTTTTCTCAGTAGAAAAATATTTCCAGCTTAATCCTGCCTCTTCTCTTGAAATGAATCTCATGCTTTAGAAATAACATCAGTCCACCCAAGTACACAAGGACGGTCTCTACTGTTTAATGGAAGATAGACAGAGAGGCCTCTAGAATGTCCAGATTCAGAAGCACAAGCTCTGCCTTTCTTGGTGTTAAACATGGGCAAGGCCCTCCTCTGGGCCCTGGTTTGTTCCTGAACAACACAAACAGGCACAGCAGTCAACTCAGGCCTGCCATGGGAAAGTCTCTCACTCCATCTTAAACTGTCATCCCATCCTTAGCATCATCGCCTGAGTTTTATTTTTGAACGACTTGTGAGCATCTGCCAAGGCTAGCTGATGTTGAAACTTCCTCCTTGCAAGTCCCATATGACATCTGGGTCCAGCTATGTGGGAAGGTGTTGAAACATGCCATAGAGTGTAGCTCACTCTTTTCTTAGGGGAGGGAAGCAAGTGGTGGAATTCTGCCTTCACTTCATTCTTTGAGATCATTGTTGCTTACACAGAGTTGAGCCTCTGGAAAGTCCAGTCTCAAGGATGGAAGGCTGACTTCCAAAGAAGTCAGAGAAAGAAAGCCATAAAGAAAATAAGAGTCCCAGCAGGGATATAGTCAATCTCAGCTTCACTGGGTGCTCATTCCAGGTACAAAACCCATGTATACCAGGGTCCCTGTAAAAGTTCAGCCCTGTCACCTGTGTGATAGCGAGCCCTGTTATGAAAGTACATCTATGATTTAGTTTTTGCTGTAGATTGTGGCAGAGTACCAACATTATTCTACTGGTGAGCAAACAGAAGTCTAGAACTGTAACTTGTACATACAAACACACAGATCCCTGGCAAAACAGGGTTTAAATTAAGCCTCGGTTTAGATTTGTACTTCTTATTTGTTCTGTTATTTCAACAATCTGTGTACCTGAAAATTTGAAAAAATTGTGTTGTCATCCTCTGCACATATACTTATCCCGCCCCCCCCCAAAAAAACCTAGTAGCCAGGCATGGTGGCACACGCTTACAGCCTCAGAACTCTGGAGGCAGAGGCGGGAGAATTACCACAAGTTCCAGATCAACCAGGTTGTATACTAAGACTCTATACCCAAGAAACATGAGTGAATAAATAAGGAAAGCTAGGGCCTAGTAAAATGAAAATTGCAGGGGTGTTTTTGTTTTTTGTTTTTGGTTTTGGTTTTCTTGAGACAGGGTTTCTCCGTATTGTTTTGGAGGCTGTCCTGGAACTAACTCACTCTGTAGACCAAGCTGGCCTGGAACTCACAGAGATCCTCCTGCCTCTGCCTCCCGAGTGCTGGTTAAAGGCGTGCACCACCAACGCCCAGCAAAAATTGCAGGTTTTTAAGTTTGCCTTTGAAGAGAGGGGAAAAAAGTGCTTAGATTTCTAAAAATAAGAAAACCAGGCAACTGTATTGTATCAAAAGTGACTGGCTAATTATTTTATAATCATCTTTTTCAGAGTGGCAATCTGTACGGTTTTCCCCTTACTAACGAGAGTCGTCTTTTCAAACACATAGATATCATTCTCAAATCTGTAATTGAGCACGCTGGTTGATTTGGTTATGGGATGGCATAGGCTGAACATAGGATGAATGTGTTAGAACAAATTTCCTCAAGAGCTTGTATTTTGATGTCTGTGTTCTGAGACCACAGATGAAGGCTCTTAACGTTATTTCTAATCATTGACTTCATAACTGTGATCTTTATTTTTAATTTTTGGTGTGTGCGTGTGTGTGTGTGTGTGTGTGTGTGTGTGTGTGTGTGTGTGTATTTTGCCTGTGTGTGTGCTCGCACATCACATGCGTGCATGGTATCTGTAGACACCAGAAAAGGGCATCAGTTACCCTGAAGCTGTGGTTACAGATGGTTGTGAGCCTCCATGTAGGTGCTAGGAATTGAACCTGGGTCTTCTGGAAGAACAGCCAATGCTCTTAACTATCAAGCCATCTCTCCAGTTGCAACTGTGTAATCTTAAATACTGTAGCATCTTTAATCACTTAGTCCAATTTCAGTTACGGTAAAAAATTTATCAAGACTGTTTTAAGACTCAAGCTCCCAGCACTCTGGGAAGCATGTTAGTAGTAACTCCTGGGTATGTCAGCTGTTTAGGAGATTTGAGCCTGGCCTTTGTGGAGCAGGAGCCTTGCCTCTCAAAGCCATGTTATCATGCCGGTATTCCCCAAATGGAAGAGTGACCAGGTGACACGCAGACTGAGTGCCGAGACTTCTACATCCATTTTCCTGCACTATCTATCCTGCTGGAGATCTTTCCACCCCACATTCTGGACTGCTGTGCTTTTTACTTTAGTGAGCATGGTCTAGTTATTTCTTGCCTGCTCAGGAACATCAGCGAGCATACATAACTTGTATTATGCTTAATCTAGCAATGCCCTCCGGGGCGAGTAGGAGACAGTTCTCTCTCTGCTGAAGGTTTCTTGTGATTATTGTGTTCTGATGGTCTGGGTTTATCATGTTTATGCCTCCTTTTCTGTTTAATAGACTTACCACCTAAGAGGAGTCTGTGTCCATCAGCCCCTCTGCAGGTGTTTATTTGCTTGGAGTGCTTTGAAAAGAGATGAGCGTGCTTGTTGCCACTGTGTGAGAGAGTAAATAAGCACCTGAGTGAATGCTGGCTGTGTCCTGGTTCCCGACTACACCCTAGAAATGTGTTCTCCCGGAGGGGTGGGTTCTGGGAAGGTGAAGGGAGAGTCTGTGTGAGCTGTCCTTCACACGATGCTTGTTTGCCTCCCTGACCACCTTAGCACTGCCTACTTCTTTCACAGCATGGCAGTTTTCTGGAATAATTAAGATAAAGATGACACATTTAACTGCATTGAAGCCTCCAGCAAATACATGCAGTTCTTGCTGCTGTATCCCAGACAAGTCCTCAGCTCCTAAGTTCATAAAATAGGATTTTAGGACTCCCTGCGCCTCTCTTAGATAACTACCTGAAAAAGGCTTTCCTAAGCAGCTTGCTGTAAGTGCTCCTGGTACTTAACACCTCCCGCCCCACCCACAGTAAAAGCCCTCTTGGTCTGTCTCTGTCCTCAGATGCTCCCTCTGGAGAGCATAGCCTGATACCCTTCCACGCTGCTAGACACCATGTGTCCAGTGGTAGGCTCCGCAAGGAGGATTTGGGAGGCAACCTTGTATAGTACCGTAGAGCCTGGCTCCTGGCCTGAGGCCAACTTGAGTACCTTTAGTCATCCCCAGGCTCTCTGACCCTACACAGGCTAGGCAAACGTTTTGTGCCTCAGCTGTCGCTGCCCCCCCCCCCTTCTTTTTAAAAAGATGCTCACACCTGAAATCCTTGGAAGACTTCACAGGAGGATTTCTTGAGCTCAGGAGCTAGAGACCAGAACTGTTGACAAAGTAAGGCAGCCATCTCAACAGAAGAGGCCCTCACCCCATACCAGTTGAATCAGAGGACTAACGTAACTCCTGGAGCCAGCCAAGACCTGGTGGATCTGCTTCTTCTGTTCCACTGATTGCCCGGAGGGGACACCTATAACCCAAAGTGTTGGTTCATCCCGTTATAACAGGGTGTTCCAATGCTGTGGTATATGTGCCATGACACCCAAGTAAAAGTAGAAGGCTTTTCGCATATCTGTTACCAGACAGCGAATGGAGCTTCACTTGTTGTCCCTCTCGGGATGAAGGTTCTCACATGCTCGCAGTTAATGCCTGACATGGCCTTTTTATTGCCTTCACTAATACACAGTGATAGGTCAGGAAACTGGGGCTTGTGATGTTGGGAGATGGCTGCTAATTCAGTCAAGATTCCTCCACTCTTGGAGATAATTAGGTCTGTTTGGTGGTAAACTTCTAGAGCACAGAGGAATATGCTATCTGTGGCAGAGGACAGAGCAGTGCCTGCCCATATAAACAAGGATTCAAATGGATCCAGAAGATGACTTTGTGGTTTTGTTTTTGTTTAATTTGTTTGGGTATTTTACCTGCATGTGTATCTGGGTAGCACTTGCATGCTTGGTGGCCTAGGAAAAGGGCATCAGATACTTTGGGCAAGTGTTACAGTTGGTCATATTCTTGTGCATCTTGTTAACCCTGTTCTCTCCGCGCTCCCCAATGTACTTTCCATTTCTGTTGCACTGGAGGATGATGGGAGATAAATTGACAGCATGTAGGAATGTAAAAGCCCCTCCCATCGATGACCAGCTCTGCCAGCCTAAAGAGCTTCTAAGAAAAACATCCTTGATAAGCTCCCATGCAGAGTAGAGATTCCTCTCCTCATTAAGTAAGAGATTTTATTGTCAAACCATCAGTGGCCTTAGCTCGTTCAATGTGTCATTCAGAGTGAGGTTTGCTGGTTTGGTTTGTTTGTTTTCTATAGTTTACCAATGATTGGTTGGTATGCATTCGTCCCTCGGGGATCTTTATTTCATTGCAGTTGCTGACCTTGCTTTATTTATTTTACAAATTTTAAAACACATTCTTTTTTAGTTTTTTTTTATTTTAAATATTCCAACTTGAGTCGTGCAGAGGTGGGGATAAGAGGTATGGTGAGAGCCAGGACTATCAGAGCAGTCTTCATCCATCATCTTCAAACTAACATCTTCCCAAGCCCTGGTAGAGCTGTCAGAACCATGAAGGTAGAAGCAACCCTGCCCCTTTCTTCCCACTCTTCTGCCTTTTGTGGCTCTCACCCAGCGCTCATCACTGCGCCTTTTTGACATCTCAGATTCTGTGGCATTTTCTCCAACCTCCCATACCCATCTGCCACCTAGACGTTTTTCAGTAGTGCAAGCCAGTTACTTTACAGAAGGTCTTTTCTTCTAACTGCACATGTAGCCCTGTGTGTTGTTCACTAAAGTCCCAGAACTCCTGCTGTGAGATTCGATGCCTCCTTCCATCAGGACACCTGAGGCCCAGATGCTTCAGTTTGGGTAGGTAATTTTGACCTGTGGTCTCTGCGAGGTCCTCTCATCATTTGACTTTTTATTTCTATCTTTAATTAAGAAGTGCTTTGAGACAGATCTTGGGACTATGTAAACACACTGTTCATTATTCCTTCCTTTCCTAATTTCAACATCCATTGCTGTGGTGTTTGCCAAATGGTGATTTCCTATTTTTGTTTTTGTTTTTTTTTTAACACTTGGTAATTGAAGTTCTCCTCTTAGGACTTCGTGTATCCTTTTAAAGTGAAGAACATAAAACTTTTAAAATAGCAGTGGTGGGTCCACTTTTATTTGGGAGGACAATTACACGTGCTGTGAAGCAGAAAAATATGCAGAACCAAAAAAAATCTCAGATATGAATGTTATTTGAAATGTTCCTACTGGTTTTTTCCCCTGTAGAGGACAAGGCATGGGGCTCAGTTGCCAAAACAGCCCAGTAGTTTGGGTCCCGGCTGCAGAGCTCTTGGTTCTGAGGTCGTGGATGCTGTGGAAGGGCTCATGCTGAGGCACGGCCTCACTTGGGATGGGTTGGAAGAACTTACGTGACATTGACCCACTGGCTTCTTTTCTCCATGCTCTCTAAGCTTTGGTGAAGGCTGCCCGAGACATGACTTCTTCCTTTAAGGGGGCTCTTACTTTTGACACAGCAAACAAGGTGCCTGCTGGGGGACAGTCTCCAAATTGCAGCATCCTCAAATTTAATTGACTTGCTACAATGGGAACCTTCTCAAGAGGACCCAGTTAAACCTACGAGTGTTCATATGGCCAAGCACACACACTATCACAGAGCTGCACCCCCGCCCCCACTGCCAATTTTGAAAAGATTAAAACAACTCATTTTATGTTAAAGAGAGTTTTTAAAAGGCAGGAGCGTATTTTTCATTTGTCCCTTAAAAGACTCAAAAGGAGGTGGTGGTGCATGTCTTTAATACCAGCACTTGGGAGGCAGAGGCACAGAGAACTCTGTGAGTTTGAGGCCAGCCTGGTCTACAAAGTGATTGCCAAAACAGACAGAGCTGTTCCACAGAGAAACTTTGTCTAAAACAAAACAAAAACCCTGAGATTTGTTCTTCAGATATGTTTTATCTGATTCTGTGTATGTGCTTGATAGAACTTTGGAAATACATTTTAATTACCCCATGTTCCCTCCCAGAAAGATATAAAGAGACAGTAAACTTCCTGTAGTCCCCATTTTTCCTCAGTGATCATGTGCTAACTAGCCACAAATAAATTCTTGGGGTAGGAAATGTAACTATTGTCTTTGGAGGGGAAAAAATGAACCTCAGGCATTTCAGGCTGCAAATGTTCAGTGATACCAACTGTCACTCACTCCAGTTAGACAAGGAGGAATTTTGACAGTAGAATTCATGATTCTTATTTTTTTTTCTTTCCCACTATCTTGGTTCCCTATTGGCCAACAGTGCTTTATTGACATATACACAGGACTTCCCCCATCATCTCCTCTTTTCTGTCTAAACAAAAAGAAAGGTCTTAACTTTAACATAGTCAAATAATATATAATAGAACAGTTATCAAGTAAGAACACAGTTACAACATTTTGTCTATCAACATTCAGCAAGATTTAAAGAAAATATCATCCATCCCATCCTTGAGAGTCCAAAGTCCTATATGTAGCTTATCTTTTATCATAACTAAGGAAAACTATAATTATAACTATCTGTCTTCAACTCCATCAAAGACCACAGAAGGATAATATATAAACACTAGGATTGACAGAGACATCTTGCTACCTGCTTTCTCTGTAACGTTGGGGCATCCATCTTCAGCCCATAAGCCATAATGTGTCCAGAAGATTTCTCAGCAAAGCAGGAAATTTCAAACTGTCCATCTGCATCAGCAGTCTGTAAGTCATTTTTCTTTGTCCTGTAGAAAGTCTAGTAGACTCTTCCATGAAGCAGAAACCCTGTAAGACTGAGTTCAGCAGTCACTTTCCTGTGGGTCCTGCATGTCCAGATTATACAACAACAGTCAAGCAGTACAGGCAAGAGCAGTTTCTTGCCCAAATAACTAATCTTGCCATGTTGAAAGCAAAATCCAAAACGAGTTTATTCGATGCTCATATTCCTCTCAGACATAATTGGTGATGCCGGGAGCAGACATTTCTCATTGTCAAGAAAAACCCTAAACCATTTTAAATGCCATTTTCTGAAGGTCTTTGAAAGGTTTGGAGACTATCTATCTCAAAGATATTTCTGTATATCTAGAAAACCTAACTTGCCTAACTATAAATTCTGACTATTATAAGTAACTATCTATAGTCTATAATTATGCATCGCATTTTAAAAGATCAGTATAAGCACAATACTTAATCAAGAGGAGAAATATACACATATCACAAAATTGACCTTGAATTTGTCAATAAATGAAAAACCATACCAATACAAAGTATGATTCTTATTCAGCTCGTATACTGAGTATATGGGTATTGGCAGTGGGATTGCACAGAATTCATGTGTCATATCCTCTTATTCATTGTGTTTGCATTTCTTGGAGAGTATTTGAATTTTGGCAGCAAAACAGCAGAGATAGGTAAAATCTGAGTGTTATTTCTAGACCCTAAGTAGAAATCAATGCCATTGTATGCTTAAGATGATTGCAAGTGCCAACCTGGGCTTAGAAAATGCTGTGCCATTCCTGAGTGGGTGCCAGCTGGGGTAGTACTACCTGGGATATGTTACACTCTAGGCATAGCCACCACCACCTCAGATGGTCTCCAGCAGACCTGGGCTAGTGGCAGAGAGTGGGTGAATTTCAAGGATAGAAGGCAACTTCCTTGATTTAGTTAGCTTTTAATTCTATAACACTTTGAAAATGCTCCACAAGTTTTCTATTTTTCTCCAACCATGCCTTCTAAGTTTTTGGAAAATGTTCTTTTGCATAATCATATCCATCCAACAGGATAGGGGTTCCAAGCCTCTGGTCAGCAATATTTTATGTGGCGGAATATTGTAGTAGGATCTTGTCCTGCCAGTGAGTTTGTGCTAGTGGCCACACCTCTTTGGGCGTGGCTTCAGGTGCAGATGTTTTAGCCCCTGGCTTTCTGCTAATGCTGAGTCAGGAAGACTCCCTTAAAGGAGCTGCAAGCCTCTGCTTGTCTCTAGCAAACAGATCCCACCCAAGAAAAAGCTGTGCTTGACTTTGTTCTTTTGTTTTTAGAATCCCTTTTTAAGCTTTTGTCAGGTTTTATATGGAAAACCTCAGCCCGCGTATTGGCGCCATTTGTTATGAACTATTTTACTACACAATCTCATGTCTTAATGATTATCTGAGTTTTGATAGATCAATAAATTTGGAACTATGAAGCAACCATGTTGGCAATATTTCCACATTCTCCGCATCATGGAAGAAAGAACTTGCTCAGGTCACTCACAAGAACACACCACACAGTTTAAAATGAAAGTAGGGGATGCAAATGTGCTTTCCAGAGGCAAATTAATCTGAAATAAGGATGTGTTGTCTCACATTGAGTTCAGGCTCATCGATCACGCTAGAGTCTGATACTTGCTCCACAACAAGGAGAGGGTGGTGAGATCTTCAAGACCCTGGTTCTGTCCCCATCCCCAGTTCTCACAAGGACTCATGTCCTCCCATATCCCTGCAGCCTGGCAAGTGCAGAGCCTATTGTAAACCCCCACATACTTGCTTACTCCCCTAGTAGAAGAGCCTTCTCTTTGCCCTGTGTCCTCCTTTTCCTTCACTAAAATCCACTGAAACAGTTAAATAATGAAGGTCTCAACCAGCAGGAAAACTTGTTGAAAAGAAAATAAAGTTCCCAAACATTCCTCTTTAAAAGCCAAGCACTCTTGCTGGGAATAACTCTTTAAAATTGAAATCTAACTTTTCTTGGATGATTTCGGGAGAGTGACTCAGAATCGGGTGGATAAGCCATCAGTTACAGTGGCTTCCCTGCATCATGACATATAATCAGCTATATATTCATGTGTACCCTGGGCCGACGAAGACTTTCAGGAGCCATAGAGTCTCCCTTTCGGGGTTCTCAGAAGCAAGTGCACACAGTCAGTGTGGCAGCTGAATGAAACCTGAAATTGATAAACCCAGGCTCCCTTCCTTCTTTACCTTATGAAAGTTAAAGCTGGAAAATCATGCTAATCATATGATCGTTTTTAGAATTCACTGGGTATATTGGTGTGTGTGTGTGTGTGTGTGTGTGTGTGTGTGTATGAACGATGAATGAATGTGAGAATGCAGATTTGATTTAACAAATGACTAAGGTTTGGTTTTTCTCTGACTGGCTAAGCAGCATCACTGCTCTGGTATAACCCCAGCAAGGCTGTCTTGCCCTCCTCCTGCTTTGTGATGGGAAGACAAAGAGGTGGGCACCAGGGGCACCTCTCACATAGAAGGTTTGTTTGTTTGTTTTTAGATTTAATGGAGGGGTTGTAGATAGTTTAAAACCTTGTACCAGGAGAAACAGAATGGATTAACCTCTTCTAGTCAGCTTCAGGCAGGAATGGGTTATCATCTGTGATGCTTTAAACAAATGGATCTGTTTAATTACATACTTTCAAAGGGCAAATGCACTAAACTAAATTTTTTAAAGAAATTGTAATTATTAATAAAGATGGTAACTGATAGTTTTCCTTTGAAATGCATGGCTCTGTGGTACTCCACCCCACCATCACTCAGCCTGTCTCCTGCAGGTTCTTGTGTGTGCTTTTAAAGTCACTGCCTGGGTGCCTTCCACTCTATGATCATCTTCTCTGGCAAAGCTCTTGTCCTCCTGATACGCATCTTTGTGACATAAATCTGTGCCTTGAATCATTATCTATGTGAACATCTCATCTCCTCGTCTTTGGAAGGCCGTGAGCCTTTCTGTGGGCCCTCTTTCACCTGGCATGCTCTACTAATGCACTCAGGTAGTTAATGAACAAATACTCAATTCATAGAAACGTACAGCATCTCAACAGTGTATGCGTGTGTGCACACATCCATTATCAAATGCTCTGGTGCTTCTGCTTCCATGCTCTACCAATTTGTATGAATTACACTGTTTGGCGTAGAAAATAACTAAGGAGTATTTAGGTTGCACAGTAGCAAGATTGCCACTGTTTTACTTAGGTTTTATTGTTGATTTAAGACAAAGTCTTGATGTGTTTCCCCTGCTGGCCCTGAACTCCTGATCTCTCAAGTTATCTTCTTGCATCTGCCTCTCCCATGTTCTGGGACTACAGATATGTACTGCTGTGCACAACTTTTATTTTGTAAGTAGCCAATTGTTGTTCTGTTTACCATTAGGATGACTAAAAATAGTCCCTTTCTGCCCTCCCTCCCTCCCTCCCTCCCTCCCTCCCTCCCTCCCATTGTGTTTCTCTGTATAGCCCTGGCTGTTTAAGAACTCACTCTGTAGACCAAGCTGGCCTTGAACCTAAGAGATCCTCCTGCCTCTGCCTCCCACGTGCTGGAATGAAAAATTGTGTGCCACCACCACCCGACTTTACATTTTTCAACCATGGAAGTAGGCTTCTTGTGGTGCTCACTGAACAGGGCTCGTCAGCTCTGCCTCCTAGCGAGAACTCCACCTGCTTCCCGTGAGGTCTTCCTGTCCCTTCCTGTTGGCTGAGAGAGTACTTCCAGTGACTCTGTGACTGGCGCTGGTCCACCACAGCATCTTGGTCAGAAGCATTGACCTTGAGGCTCCACCTCTTAGGTTTGAATTCCAGCCTTGCTTCATGCAGGCTGTGTGGTTCTGGCCAAGCCACTTGCTCCATGTCCTGGGCTTGGTTCTGAAGGTTGGAAGGCAGCAGACCCTTCATTCTGGAGTCTTTGTGGGAATGAACTCAGACAGCACATGGTAAGCTCTTGAGCTCTTGGCCCATGTAGCCATGAGCAACCCATAAATGGAAGGTGCCTTACTACTAATAACAGCAGGCACACATTGTTCCCCTGCCCTTGCCTTCGGCTGTCGCTCCCGTCACACCCGAGATAGAGAATTTTCAACACAAGTCTTTACTCTGCTCAGAGGCCGGTGTGGCTGTAAGAAGGCTTGGGCTTGTTAGGGCAAATAATTCCTTTGCTTATTCTTGGGGAAGCCCAGCAGAGAAATAAAGCCACTAAAACTGACTTCTTTGATTCTTACCAACACCCTTCCCCCTATTTAGGAAAGGGCAGAGAGATAATATTTCGTAGTGGTCTTGTCATCAGTTGCTTATTTAATAACGGCTTACTATCAAAACATAAAGCACTTGTCCCCAGGAAACTCTCTGTTGTGTGATTTATTTGTTTCCTATTTTTTCTTTGCCTAACCCCACAGAGAATTTGAAGCAGCTTTCAATTAAAACGAAACAACAGAAAATGTTCCAGGTCGCAGAAAACCCAAGTAACCAAAGTTGGCTAGATGATCGCACTTGACAGAAGGAAATGCTGGGGTTTTGTTGTTGTGTTGTGTTGTTGTTCTTCCTGGAATCTGGCTCCTCTGGCACTACCCAGCAGAGGCAGAGGAAGGGCAGTGGGCGCTGCAGACGTGCATCAAGCTTCCTCCCCTACAAGTGCATAAAAGTCAAGCTCCCTGATTTAGGTCAGTCCTTGTGAGTAGTGCCCTGGGGTTCGTTGACACTGGTTGTAAGACTCCCTGGAAGGCGCAGGGAGGCAAACGAAAGCAGTGACCGATCCATCCATCCCCACAGTTCTCCATCCTGTACCCATGAAACACAAGCTCTTCTTTCTCCACTGCCCTGTAGATCTTGAACAAAATAAGACTTTAAAAGAGATGGAGAGGATGCTGGAACATGAAATGAAAGAGCGTGAGCAATAGGGTCTTCTCAAAGAAAATGATGGCAGGCGGCAGGCAGGTCTTTGGGACTGTTGTGCCCAGACTCTAAACCCACGAAACCAGATTCGACACAAAAGAGTCTTTTTTCTCCTAAGATTTATTTATTTATTATGTATGCAATGTTCTGCCTCCATATATTCCTGCACATCAGAAGAGGACTCCAGATCTCATTACAGATGGTTGTGAGTCACCGTGTGGTTGCTGGGAATCAAACTCAGGACCTCTAGAAGAGCAGCCAGTGCTCTTAACCTCTGAGCCATCTCTCCTAGCTCCCGAGTCTTATTTTTTCTAATTAACAAGTTAATTGGGATTAACTTGGGTCCAACATAGCAGGTGGAGCAAGAAAGGCCCTGAGGAACAGCAGTGAGGCAGGGAATATATTGGGGTAGAGCAAGGGGAGTGTCTGGGGGTCTGTTAGTTGAGCAACAGTCTCAGGATTGGTGCACCTCTGGGCTTGGGCAACCTGTCCTGAGTTGATTGATCTGCTGCAGCTGCAGAAACGTTGCTCTGCCTAGAGGTCATCCCTCTGCATCACTAAGCACATCCAGAGCCTGCCAGCTAACTTCTGATTGGTTCCTTGCCACATGGAGGGTATCTGGCTTCCTAGTGATTAGGGCTTGGTTGGGCAAGGTTGGGGGCTCTGTCAGGGGCCTATGTCTTGCTGGGTCTTTTCTATAGTCTGTCATGGCTGCCAAAGCAGGGGCTGGGCCCTTTGGGACATCTGCAGGAAAGTGGAGAACAGAAAGGGCATAAATTGAATGGAATAAGTAGCAGGAACCAAGGTTGAGTCAGGACATGTTTGCCACATTCCTCCAACAAAGACAAGGCTGGTGTGGTTGGAGTGATAACCATAAGTGCAGAAGAGGGTGTGTGTGTGTGTGTGTGTGTGTGTGTGTGTGTGTGTGTCTGTCTGTCTGTCTGTCTGTGTCAGTGTCAGTGTCCACCTTCGTGTAGCCACATCACCCATTGTACCACCACAGCCCTTCCTTCTGTAACGTGGCTATCAACTCACACTTGAATCCCAGAAGCCCCAGGAAGGCAACCCAGGAAATTACAGGAGTCTTTGCTGACAGGATGAGTGAATCCATCTTCTGCAATCCGGGCTGTGAGAGGGGAAGTGAGAGGAGAGCAGGTGGTCTGCCCGCCTCTGGAATACTGCAGTGACGGTGTATTATACAATAAGCATAAAAGGATATATCTTGGTGCTGGCCATAGATGACCTGTTTGGTGTGTGATCCAAGGGCAGTGGGTCCTAGATAGCAATGCTATAAATGATGTGAGGCCTGGCCATTCTAAAGACCAGCCAGCCAGCTGGATAACCCTCCCCACTTGCATCTTGAGGAGCCTGTGGATAGCACCTGTGCTGCTTGAGGAGCCTGCACATGTTCTCGTCCAGCCTACGGATCCTGGAAGAGATGCCTTGGACCTGGAAAACCAATGGCAGATTGAAAGGTTCAGGCATTACTCTGGCCTGCCCTGTTACCTGGCAGGATGCGCTCAGGCAACACTCTGGCCAGCCCAGAGTTCCGTGAGAACCAGGCAGGTGCAAAGGACCCCTTTAAAGGACTGACCCCTGCCCGTTCACACTCTCTTCCTCTCTTCCTCTCTTCCTCTCTTCCTCTCTTCCTCTCTTGCTCTTGCTCTTGCTCTTGCTCTTACTCTGTCTCTCTCTCTTATCTCTCTCTCTCTCTGCTCTGCATGGGTTGGTTACCTCTCACCCCCCTTTTCCTCCCCATCCACCAATAAACTCCACGTGGGATCGTTGAGTCGCGGTCTGTGTCTCCTTACTGGATAAACCTAAACATTTTAACAACACAGATGCTTTCTGAGTCCTCACCAAACCTCTTAGCTCCTGTGGAGCCTCTGACTACATCTGCAGGAGGAACTAGTTGCAGAATCATTTTTAATCACACACTTTAGCATTGTCTTATTCTTTGAGTATTTGAGGTCCCCAACGCAGATTTGGGTGTTACCATTCACTTTGTTTCCATACCCATCCCTGTCTGAACCTAGTAATAGTAAGGGAGCCTGCTTCATTGCCTGGGTATAAGTAATGTTTCATTACCAGGTAGGCAAAGAGATTCTATATCTCTGCTAATACCAGAGATGTGTAAAAGTTGAGTAAAATTATATATCAGAAGGTTTCATGTAGCCTGTTCTACCTTACACTTACTACATAACCAACAATAACCTTGAACTTCTAATCCACCTGCCTCCACCTCTAGGGTACTGGGATTACAAACCTCTTCCACCAGGACTTCGCATGGCAGCAAACATTCTACTAAATGAACTACATTCCTAGCTGATTTGTTTTTCAAAAACCAAGTAAAGATTTTTGAAACACATAAGTTTCTTTCCTTGTCTTTGCTTCTTGATGGGCATTTTATTTGGTTTTCTTTGGTTTGGTGGGGGGGGTGCTGTTGTTTTTGTTTTGCTTGTGTTTCTGTTTTTTGGATTTTTTTTTCAGTCCTGGGAGTTTGAGCCAGGGTATCATGCATGGGCGAGCATCCTGCCACTGAGCTCCAGCTCTAGTACCTGGTGAACTGTTAGTCCCCACATGACCTCGTCTGTGGACATCCCTAGCACCGTACAAAACCAGAGCAACAATAGCAAATCAAAATCCCCACGTCCAACTTCAAGGAGTCCAGGGAAGCACAGGTCCATTGTACACCACAACAGAGATTACTCTAGAATGAGAGGATTTGAGGAAAACTGAAATTCAAAAATCAGTTGGTTCTGAAATTTGTAGAATTTTTATTTGAATGGAAGTGAAGTTTAGTTCGTATGGATCAGTAAAGGGCTAAGCAGGTAAAGGTGCTTGCTGCTAAACTGAGGACCTGAGTTTTCCCCCTGGGAGATAAACTGACTGGTAGGAGATACCTGACTGCCACAGTTGTCCTTTGACCTTCATGTGAACATCATGGCATTACTTAACATGCCCACAATTCGACAGTTTTTTAAATTAAGTTATCCTTTGGTTCTTTTATTTTCTTTGTTATCCATGTACCCATCCTTCCATGAAAACGAGTCTTCCGTGGCTCTCCAGTTCATGAAGTGAATCAGAGAAGCACAGCTTTTCATGGCGTTCCATTTCCAAACACATCACGGGGCAGTGAGGAGCACATGGTCCTAGGGTGGGGCTCCCCAGCTCTCCTGCACCTGCATCCCAGTTGAGCTTGTGCAGTTGGTAGCATCAAAGTGAGGATCCAGTCTGGAGACCACATGGGGATAGCAGCCAGTATTTGCAGAGCGCTCTGGAAGTCCAGGGGACGTTCGCTTTCATTGTGTGCGTTGCCACATGGATTCTTGAACCAACGGTATATGGCGTGTCATCTGTCTTATGTGGAACGCTGAAGAAGCAGAGTCCCTTTGACTTACAGCAGCTGATAATGACAAGGCTGGGCTGTGAACTGTCCTAACTCCACACATGTGTTCTTCTCCATCAAGCCAGATGCTCCATGCTTCATTTCTGACTCTCCCTAAAACCAATTTTGAAAACTGTAGGCAGACAAGACAGACAAACAGGACTTGGGCCTTTAAAAATGTGGCCAAGGACGGGAGAGATGGCTCAATGGTTAAAAGCACTGGCTGCTCTTCCAGAGGACCCAGGTTCAGTTCCCAGCACCCACATGGCAGCTCACAACTGTCTTTAACTCTACTTCCAGAGGATCTCCCACGCTCACACAGTCATACATGCAGGCTTAACACCACAGCACACAAAATAAATAATTTTTTAAATGTGGCCAAAATGACATGTAAGTGGGTATATGTTGCCAGCATGGGTCCTGCCCTGGTAGTTTTTTTTTTTCATTTTTAACGGGGTTTTTTATATGATTTCTGTGCAGAGGAATGTTACCTCATGCCATTATGTCCTTCTAGAAGATGAGCCAAGTCCATTTAGGCCTAGGCCACCTCAGAAAATGTGTGTCCACAAAGTGAAGCAGTCCCAGTAGGAGGGTTTTTAAGCAAATGATTATGCTGGCAGGATTTTTAAAAATAAGATATTTTTACACAGACATTGGTTGTGTTATCACATAACCTGAACCACATCAACAGGTTCCAATTAAATTCTTTCTGTTTCTAGTTTCACTGAAAATCCTCTCAAAAATAACTTCAGTAATTTAAGGACCAACTTAAAACTGTGTTTTGTTTTAAAAAAAATAGATCTGTGGATTTTTTCTCCTAATTAACTTTTTTTAAAAGTATGTGTGAAGTGTATTCAGATGCACTTGCTGTGGTGTACTTGCCTCAGTGTGTGTGTGCGTGCGCATGCGTGCACGCGTGTGCAAGTAAACTTGTTTGTGTGTGCATGTGTTCGGTGTACTTGCCTCTGTGTGTGTGCATGTGTTCGGTGTACTTGCCTCTGTGTGTGTGCGTGCGCATTCGTGCACGCGCGTGCAAGTAAACTTGTTTGTGTGTGCATGTGTTCAGTGTACTTGCCTCTGTGTGTGTGCATGTGTTCAGGTGTACTTGCCTCTGTGTGTGTGCTGTGTGTAGGTACACTTGCCCATGTACACAGGTAAAGGCCAGAGGTGGCAGTGGATGTCAAGTACCATTCTCTAGCAATCTCCACCTTTATTATTATTGTCTTTACTACAAAGTCTCCCTGAGCCCAGAGGTTGCTGTTTCAATGGGTCTAGCTGGCCAGGGAGCTCCAGGGGGTCCTCCTGTCTCCATCTCTCCCCCAGACCTGGCCCTAGGATTACAGATGCAAGCCACCAGGCCCAGTGCTTTATGTGACTGCCGGGAAACCAAACTCAAGCTCTCATGTTTGTGGAGCACCAAACACTTTCCCTACTGAGCCATCTCCCAAGCCCAGGTTTGTGTTCTTAATACCTATACTTGTCCAAGGGGAAGTGCCTCTAGGACCCTCATAAATGAAGCACAGTTAATGGATCCTTTTTTGATCTAAAGCATGTACTATGCAGGTTGTTTCTTCAGAAATGTAAAACATCTTCCAATGGGCAGAAGGCATGCATCCACCGTACTTCCATGTTCCCCTACACACCCTAAGACTTGAAAATAAGCCAGCACTAGAGAATGTTGGATTGAGATGTTATTTTTTAACATCTGGCTGATTTAATATAAAACATTTATGTGTCGTCGTCTCTGGCATGGGGCTTTCTGTGTAGGTGGTGGCAGATTTCCTGTGAGTTTCACAAGCTCCAGGGCCAGGATAGTTGCAATATGTACCCTCTGTGGCCACAGCAACAGGAAGGAGGGTTTCTTAACCCACGGTTGCCTACGACAGTGTAGGTGGAAGGTGGATATATCAGAAGGGGGTGACCTTCCCACCCCCCAAAATGTTCAAGTTCCCAAGAACTCAAATAAGACTGCCTAAGAATGGTGCTTTTAGGAATTCTGAATGTTGAGTTTTAGAGACAGATTATCTCGTGCCTAGATGTGTTCCGGTTGGAATTGCTGCTTCCAGTACCCTGTGGGTAAAACGGATATTTTGAGCATGACTGAGCTTATTAAGAGCCCTACAGTGCTTCCTCTGCTGGGGCTTAGAAATTTCAAAGGATTGGGGAGTGGGTGGAGGGGAGGATTATGAACATGAAATGTGGAGAGGGCAGGAGGACGGAAGTAACAGGTTTGGGATGTATCATTTGTGCTCCTGAATGGCACCCGGCCAGTGGGCAGCGTGGGCTGAGAATGTGGATTTCGGAAGACACGGTGCAGGAGAAAGTTCAGGTGCTGTTGTTGTAGTCGGGCACCAAGGAAACCGCATCAAGAAACTCCATCTGTTTGATCTGACTTTGATAGAGTAGTCGTTTTAAAAGTTTCAGAATTAGAAAATAGAGCCAAATCTATTTCAAAATTCCCAGTACTTTTAAAGAAGATATATGGTTTGTGTGCTCAAAGGGCTTGTGATTTCAGAGGTGAGAAATGCTGCTTTTCTGGTGTCACAACCCCCTCCGTCCAGGGCTTGGAAGCCTGAACATAGCCCTGCTCCAGTAAGTGAGGCTGTGACTTCCAGAGCTTGGAGTATCTGAGCTTTACTTTCTTCATCTGCCAAGAGAAGGTGTCCTCTGCTTCCTGAGTTTCCTTTGTTCCAGAAGCCAATGGCTCTTGGGCATTTGTCTCCTTAGTGAAGTAGAACAAAGTAATATACCCCAGACTTCAGGTGGCCATTCCTCCTTTCACCTAGGGAAGGAACCTAGACTGTGGGAGAAGGGAGGCCACCAAAAGCCTCTTCCTTTTCAGAAAGCATTTCTTAACAGAAGTTGCATGTATGGCTCCCACCATAACAAGGGAGCAGTCTTCAGCCTTTACCTGGGTCACTCATGTTCGCAGGGTATGTTCTGTTCTCTTCTTCCTGGTTCTTTTTAATAAACGTTTTTTCACTGATAACGCTTGCTGTGTGAGTCCCCAGTCACAACCTGAAGGTTGTTGCAGACCAGTTTACAGGCTCTGTGGCTTCTGCACCCTGACCTCCAGGCACCCTACTGCGAGATGAGGACGCTCTGGAGTCTGTGGAAATGCAGCACTCTTTTGACATGAGTTTCAAGGAAGTTGCTACATTGCTTATTCCTCTGAAGAAAAGAGATAAATCTAGCCTTTTCAGATCCTTATTTCAGGTTGAGTCCAGAATTTACAAAACTTAGGGAAAAAGACTAAACTAGTTTGGGAATGGTATGGTACCTGTATCCTTGTTATTGCCAAACTTTTGTGGGGTCGTGGGTACCGTTGTTGGAGCTTGAGCACCATTTGGCCCTTTTCCGTTTATGAACGTTTCTATTTTAACACAAGGATGACATGAAAACAATTCTTTAGTGCCCTTCCAAGTTGCAGCCTCGCTGTGCTTTGTGGACTGGCCTTGCCTACATACTGGGTTTCGGTTTTACAGAGATGGCCATTCTGCCTGTTAATTTCCTTCATCTCCAAACCATGATTTCTGTGGACCGTGAAAACCAGCCCAGAGGATATTCTAGAATGTCTTTGGAAGGTGATGAAAGGGTATGAGGAGGGGAGCTGGGGTAAAGGTTCAGACAGGAGGAAAGCAGAAAGCCACCTGTATCTTCCACGGTTGACCTTCTCTGCCCCCAACCTAGTGGGATCAGCTGACATCACATTATACAGGTACCATACCTGTGTCTAGAAGGATACCTGGAGTTCCCCCAGTCCGTCTCCAATTGGGTGGGTTTCAGCAATACAATAACCATTGGTAATTTAAACAACACTCTAGAGGGAGCTAGATAGCTGAGATCAGGAGATAATAGTTCAGAGACCAAATGAAAATTCACAGACATACGGTTCCTAATTAATTGGAAAAGGCAGAAGGAGCCTATCTCTGGCATTTTACACCTGAATAGCTTTGTCAGCTGGCATTGCACCCACTGTGCCTGTGTTGGCTTCCAGTCTGGACCCAGTTTAACAAAAACAGCAGCAGCAAAATAACAAAGTCCTCAACTGTTACTGGTTTGTTTTGTTTTGGTTTGGTTTTCCTTAAAGAGGGCATCTTGAACTTTGAATTCCTTCAGTGAACTTTTCCATACTGCAGAGTCCCGTTTAAAACAAAACAAAGCAAAACCTGGTTGATGCTGATCATTTCTAGAATAATTGATATCCTATTGACAAGATGGAACATCAACCCTTCTAATGCATTCCAGCAGAGTTGATACCTTTTTCCCCCCAAGGAAGTTCATTGCCTCCATCACCCATCACCTCCTCTGCTCACAAAATTCAAAAAAAGAAAAGTCAAAGAAGTCTGTAGAAATGAAAAATGTTGCGCTCTCTCTCTCTCTCTCTCTCTCTCTCTCTCTCTCTCTCTCTCTCTCTCTCTCTCTCTCTCTGTGTGTGTGTGTGTGTGTGTGTGGCATGCTCTGTGTGTGTGGCGTGCTCTGTGTGTGTGTGTGTGTGTGTGTGTGTGTGTGTGTGTGTGTGTGTGTGTGTGTGTGTGTCTATTTGTCTCTCTCATCAGTTTTTGAAACAAGGTTTTTTTGTCCTGGGACTTGCTTTGTAGACTAGGCTGGCCTTGAACTCACAGAGATCCGCCTACCTCTGTCCCCTGAGTACTGAAATTAAAGCTGTGTGCCTGTAACATGAGTTCTAATTGGTCTTAATAATAAAAGCCCAGAGTCAGATATAGAGGGGGAATGCTTGAGATCAGAGAGACGAAGGAGCAAAACCACAGCTACCTTACCTAGTCAACTTCCCAGCCAAAAAGACGCTGAGCTCCTATCTCCTCCCACTTTATCACTTCCTCTCTGCCCAGCCGTATCACTCCCTGTCGGTCTGTACAGGCCTCCAGACCTCTATGGCTAACTAGTGGCTAGCCTTGCTCCCTGATCTTCAGGCAGCTTTATCTGTTAGTGTATTAACAAGGTATCTGCATGTTAGTTTTTGGCAAAGACATTCCGAACATGATATTTCAACAGTTGCATTTTCCCCCCCTAGGCACTTTTGAACTATCAAATAGGCTAAATAGTTCCATGTATTTTTGCAGGTGGTAGTATTTGTCAGGTTCACCAAAACCCTGGTTTTCATGAGTCTAATGTTAACCAGGATGTATGATTATTAGAGACAATTGTTTTCCACCATCCTGGATAATTTAAAGGTCTAGCTGAATTTTTGTTATGATTGCTACTTGGTAGGAAAAATTTCTATTTTTACTGTCTTGTAGGAAGGGTCCTGGGAGTTGAACCCAGGATTTTGAGCATGCTAGGCGAGCATCCTGTCCAAGGTCGTATTCTCAGCCTAGTAAAGGTGGAGCCAGCATGAAGATTGATCAACACAAGAGTAGATTGTGGTGATGTAGTCTAGCATGTGCTCTAAAATAGTGGTTCTCAAGCTGGGGTCATGACTCCTTTGTGGTTGAATATCAGATATTTGCATTACAGTTCGTAACAGTAACAAAAATAGCAGTTGTAGAGTAGCAAAGAAACAGTTTTATGGCCGGGAATCAATGTAATCTGAGGAACTGTGTTAAAGGGCCGCAGCTCGGAAGGTTGAGAGCCACAGATGCTTAGAAACCCGAAGCACTCCATGAGGAAGGGGCATGGCAGGAACGCAGGAGTGGCGAGCAGAGGTGCAGAGGCTGTGATGGCGCAGGTTGCAGGTTGCTTGTCCACGGCTGTTGATGAGTGTGCTGTGTTTAGAAAGTGCGGGTTTCTTAAAGAGCTTTAAATGCAGCTATGCATCCTGGAACTTCAGTTCTGTTCATTGTGGCTTATGATGTCAAAGTCATCTTAGTTTATGTAAACTTCTCTGTTCACACAGCCACGGAATTACCTAAGACACATCTCTCAGGTATTCTCATTTTTAGTGGTAATTTATTTCGTATGTGGGATTATGATGGGTAGTTGTAATGGAGTTTAAGATGCATAATTGCATATAGTAAAATACTTAAGATTCCAAAAAAGAATGAATCTGGAGGCATTAAGTGATATAAATAGGAAAAAGGAAAAAACTGCAATAAAAATAAACCAGCTTCATAATTAGTCACGGAATTGAGGTGAGGCACCTGTTCCCCCTTCTGATGTTTCATGAGGAAAAAGAGTGGACTTTCAACTTTTTTTCCTTGTTTTTATGGAGATTTGTTTCTCTCGGAGCAGTATGAAATGAGATGCAACAGTTACCAGAAGCGCTATTTCAAAGAAGATTCTGGGTGTGCTTTTTGCCAAACTGTGGCTAAGCAGTGTTAGAGCAGCTGTTCTTACTGTTTATGGGAGCGGCTGTGAGCAGGTGATGCATGTTCCGTGTACACGTTAAGCATCTGAATTCCATGGGTAGTCTACATGCACGGGTATCTTACACATTCATTATTCTCTCCGTAAATGGTCTTGCTTTTCATAATAGAATTTCACTATAAGGCTTGTGTGCTCTGTTCTAAGGAATAGTTTCCCTACGGGTAGCACTGTTCAGTCATTTCCATTATCTTGACATAAACATTCATGTACATAGAGAGAGGGGCTTTTTGCATGGGATGTTAAAACCTTGTGCCTTTTGTACAGTAATCCCACTAGAATCAAAAGGAAGAGGTGACAGAGGCTCACAACTATAAGGCACCGAGTCTCTGGGAATGTGTGTAGGTGATGAATTTACATCATTGATACAGATCTCTGGGTCATCCCAGTTAGGTATGTAATTGCCCCAAAAGAGGCTCAAATTCCCATCCTAAGAGGTGCAGCCTAAGCAACAATGCTTGAGGCCTCCTGTGTGAGCCTGGCCTTCATTTGGTCATAACAACCACCAGGTTGCCCCTATGGGACACAGGCCTGCCTTGTTAGGAAGTGAACGGCATTTAGGAGCCCACGGTACTTCACATAACTCTGTGTACAGTAACAGAGATTGGAAATGGGGCTGTAAGCACGAGCTAGCAGACGAGTTATAAATATAGAATACTCTCTTCAATTCCACTGTAGTTAGTCATGGAGAGACAGTGTGAGTTTTATAAACTTATAAGGAATATACAAACAGTTCCAAATTTAAAATAACTTAGAGTAATTTTTAAGTGTGCGAAGGGTATTTCTTTTTCCATCCTGTCCATTTAAGCATCTGTGACAGGCAGTCATAAGTGATCTGTGTCTTCATGTGCCCAAGCCTGCTGCTCAGGGCTGCAGTCAGCGCTCAGCAGAGACTTCTTGTTTCTCTCTCTTTTTCAGGACTCTTAAGGAAAAGCGAAAACTGTGTGTGTGCTGTGAGCTTGGTGAGAGAGATAGAGAGAGACTCCCCAGCCGTGAAGCAGCCCTGCTCTGCTGACCGCGGCTCATCAGCATGGGGGTCCTTCCATCCTCACCCCAGTACTGGCTTCACGCGGGTTTCATTGTTTTCCTCTCATTAAAATCTGCCCGTGCTCTTCAGATTTCTATGTAGGTTTTGAAGCAGGTTGAAAATAATGCTTTAGATGATCTGAAAGTACACTGTAACAAATGGGAATCCATAATGCTGCTGAACAGACTGTAAGGTTGAGGGCCCACCAGTGCCATCTTTTTCTTGTTGACCTTTGCTCTCTGCCATCCCAGCAGCCTTCTGCGATGCAGCTTTAGTGTCCGTCTGTCGGAAGTTTCTACCGAGTTCAAACTCAACGTTGCCTGTGCATTTGGGTCTCTATCAGTGGTGCAGGTAGCATGCCGAGCTGAGGGGAGAAGCACTCCATCTGCAGATCAAGCCAGGCGACAGTCCTAGCCATGGAATAACAGCACGAGTTAGTGTGCATAGATATATAAAGGAGACCAGCTTTCCTCTGCACGCCCGGTTCCGTGGCAGCTATGAAATAGCCACTCTGAGACTTAATATCTACTTATCATTGTTTGGTCATTGTCTTGGGCTGACCACCTCTCTCTTAATTAGTAGCCCGTTTCTATTAATCCGTTTAACTCCATGTGGCCTTTGGCTTACCAGTGATGCCTGGGTCTCCTGACCCCCCAGTTGTTACATGGCGTCTCCCTGACTCCTCCTGCTACCTTTCTCTATCCCTGTTTGGATTTCCCGCCTGGCTAAATCCTGCCTGTCCATTGGCTGAAACAGCTTCACTCATCAACCGGTAAGAGAGACATACATTCACAGCACTCAGAAGGACATCCCCCCTTCAGAGTTAGCAAGTCCTTCCTTTGAGTAAAGCAAAGGATTCTGGGGTACAAATAGACCCTTCTCAGGCAGTGGTCTCTTCTGGCCCCCATCGTCTGCCGTCCTTGTCTTTGGCATCCTTCTCATTTTAAAACTTGTCAATGTTTTCAGCATTTCTAGTCAGAGTACCTGTGATATTATCACCACACATTATAGAAAGACTCGCTTTCCCACAGTGTGAATCACAAAAGTCCAGATTCATGAACGAAAATCAAAAGGAATGAAGTGCTAGCAGATGCCATACCAGGGGTGAACCTTCAGAGCGTTGTGTTAAATGGAAGAAGGGACACAGGAGAATATCCGGTTTGACTCCACTAAATAAAATGCTCCTGGCAGGCAAGTCAGTGGAGACAAGAGTAAGATTAGTCATTGCTCAGAGGCAGGGAGAGGTTAGGGTGGTGGGGGTGGGTTTTTCCTTCAGAATGATGAAAAATTTCTAGGAGACAAGAGTAAGATTGCTCAGAGGCAGGGAGAGGTTAGGTGGTGGGTGTGGGTTTTCCTTTCAGAATGATGAAAAATTTCTAACATTGGTTGTGGTAGTATTTGCACAACTCTATGAAGACACTTAAAACTACCAGATTTTCCACTTTGGGCGAATTATAAAATATGTGAATTATGTGTTGTAAAGAGAGGCCTTCCCATCAGCCTGGATCCAGACCCGCATCAGTCCCAAATAAACACACAGGAGGCTATATTAATTATGAAGCTGTTGCCCTTGCTTGTTTCTTGCTGGCTAGCTCTGACTTAAGTAATTACCCCATAATTGTTAATCTAAGTATTTCTGTTACCGGAGAAATTTCCAGGCTTCCTACCCCATGGCAGTTACATCTCGACTTCCTGTGTTTCTCCTTCCCAGAGCCCTCCTGGACTCCTAGTCCCACCTATCTTGGTTCCCTATTGGCCAACAGTGCTTTATTGACATATACACAGGACTTCCCACATCATCTCCTCTTTTCTGTCTATACAAAAAGAAAGGTCTTAACTTTAACATAGTCGAATTATATATAACAGAACAGTTATCAAGTAAGAACACAGTTACAATATTTTAGCAAGATTTAAAGAGAATATCATCTATTCCATCCTTGTGAGTCCAAAGTTCTATATGTAGCTTATCTTTTATCATAACTAAAGAAAACTATAATTATAACTATCTGCCTTCAACTCTATCAAAGACCACAGAAGGATAATATATAAACACTAGGATTGACAGAGACATCTTGCTACCTGTACAGTTACCTGAAGTTAGTCTGTATTGTTGGGACATCCATCTTCAGCCCATAGGCCACAGTGTGCCTGGAAGACTTCTCAGCAAAGCAGGGAATTTCAAACTGTCCATCTGCATCAGCAGTGTGTCAGTCATTTTTCTGTGTCCTTAGAAAATCTTGTAGACTCTTCCATGAAGCAGGAACCCTGAAGGATTGTTCGAGTTCAGCACTTTCTTGTGGGTCCTGCATATCCAGTTTATTCAGCAACAGTCAAACAGTCTAGGCAAGATCAGTTTCTTGCCCAAATGGCTAATCTTGCCATGTTGAAAGCAAACTCCATAATAAGTTTCTTTGATGCCCATCTTCCTCTCAGATGTAATTGGTGCTGCCAGGAGCAGACATTTCTCATTGTCAAGAAAAACCCTAAACCATTTAAAATGCCATTTTCTGAAGGTCTTTGAAAGGTTTGAAGACTATTTATCTATCTCAAATATATTTCTGTATATCTAGAAAACCTAACTATAAGTTCTAACTATTATGAGTAACTATCTACAGTCTGTATTTAATTATGCATTGCATTTTAAAAGATCAGTATAAGCACAATACTTAATCAAGAGGAGAAATACACATCACAAAATTGACCTTGAATTTGTCAATAAATGAAAAACCATACCCATACCATAATGTGTCAATAAAGTGAATACTGGAAAATATGCAGGAAGAAAAGGGAATCTCCTAGTGCATAGTGAGCAAAAGAACCCCGAGCCCTTTCTGCTTTCTCGGCCTCTGTTATTGATTGAAATTTCCTGTTCTCCGTCTTTGGGTCAGCAGCGCCTCTGTCTTCCTACCCAGCTTTCTGGTTAATGGTGCTATTTATAACTCTCCTCCTTCTGGCTTCTTTGTTACCCCTTTGCAGTGTTTTGTTTTCCTATTTTCTCAATGCTCTGCCCAGCACTGCTCGGTTCCTGAGGCTTCAGTGATCCCACGGGCATTGTAGTAGACGATTGTTTCTTTTGCTCGTTAATGAAATATTCTCAGATGCTTCAGCAGCTGAACTTTGTGACTTACCTTCTGTCCTGGACTGGGAGATGCTGCTTGGCTGCTTTCTCTAAGCCTTCAAACTGTGCTCTCCCAAGGGGAAGACACACTCAGCTGCCCCCCACCCCCCGCTTTAAAAACCTTACTGGGGGAGATGCATGCATGCCACAGCATGTATGTGGAGGTCAGAGAACAATCTGTGGCAATTGATTCTCTCCCCTCCGTGTGGATTCCAGGGATTCAGTAGGACACCAGAACCGTAGCCAGTGCCTTTTGCCTACCGAGTCCTCTCACCGGTCCTGACTAAAATTTTCTTTTCTTCTATGATGAAGTTTCAGTCTTACTAAACTGTATGGATGGACAGAAAGAATGCTCCTGTACCGTTAGAATGGTTTTTGCGAGCTTGCTAAGGAGCAGTTCTTGAGTATGGCATGAGCTGTGACTGAGTAAGGCCCTTGAAAAAGAGCCATAATTACCTCCCAGAATATTGGCTCTGGGCATTTGAAAGTTGGCGCCCGGTAAAGCGCCAGCTGCATTGTGTCCTATGAAGCAGACTTGATTGGTTAGAACTGACTCTGAGGGGCCTGTACCCTTTGGGTCTTTCTGGTCTGGTTCCCCGCTAACACAGAATTTCCTATCTGATAAGCCATGCTCTCTGTGTATCTTCCAGTAGAGAAACCGCAGCTTGAGTGTGCATCTTTGCAGATACCAACAAGATCCAGCCTTGAGGCCAGGCATGGTTCCACACACCTTTAATCCCAGCACTCTGGAGGCAGAGGCGGAAAGATCCCTGAGATCGAGGCCAGCCTGGTCTATGGAACAAGTTCCAGAACAACAAGGGCTACACAGAGAAACTCTGTCTTTAAAAAAAAATTCAGCCTTTTTTTTTTTTATTAATATTTTTTATTTTCCATTTTAAATTTAGATAAGAAACAAGGTTGCTTCACAAGTCAGTACGAGGTCCCTCTCCCTTTCCCTCCCCTCCTCCCGTGCCCTCCCCGCATCCCCCCCCCCCCCCCCGTTATCCCCTCATTCCCCCAGGGAGGGTGAGGCCCTCCATGGGGGTGTCCATAGTCTGTCATTTCATATAGGGCAGGGCCTAGACCCTTCCCCAAGAGTTCAGGGTGAGAGTGCACCTCACATTGTTCTATGGGAGTCCAAAGTCCGTGTGTATACTTGGTATGGGTACTGATCTGCTGCCCAAGGCTCAATAGATTACCTAGGCCTCCTCACTGACACCCAGATTCAGGGGGTCTTGATCAGTCCCATGCTGGATTCCCAGGCTGATGCCTGGGATTCTAGAGTTAACCTTTGTCTGGTCAGCTGTTTCTGGGGGTTAAACCAGCCCAGTCTTAATCCCTTTGATCATCAGTCCTCCCTCTCTGATACTGGCTTTCTTGAGTTCAGCTCAGTACTTAACCAGCCACTAAATGTAGTTTCTGTTTCCCAGACTCTCTGGCCATAGGATTGTAGGCTGGCACTCCCCAGATCTATGTCTAAAATCCATATATGAGAGAGTACATGCCATGTTTCTCTTTTTGTGACTGGGTTACCTCACTCAGGATGGTTTCTTCTAGTGTCATCCATTTGCCTGCGAATCTCATGATTCCATTATTTTTTTCTGCTGAATAGTACTCCATTGTGTAGATGTACCACATTTTCTCTATCCACTCTTCGGATGAGGGACATCTAGGTTGCTTCCAAGTTCTGGCTATTACAAATAAAGCTGCTATGAACATAGTGGAACAGACATCTTTGTTATATGAATGGGCATCTTTTGGATATATGCCTAAGAGTGGAGTTGCTGGGTCTTGTGGTAGGTTTATTCCCATTTTTCTGAGGAATAAAAATTCAGCCTTTTAAATTTTAAAAATGTCCATGAGATTTCCATTGGCTTCAACTCAATAAACAAAGAAAACTGAGCTGATACGTATTATCCCTTTATTATCATTTGGATGCTGGCCCCTTTTCCAGGGTATGTGTTCCCTTAGTTTTGTCCTTCAGACTGAGGTATATGCCTCAGAGAGTGGAAAGGCTGCCATCATGGGCGGGGGAGCTCTGGATGTGATGCCTGCGGCACAGCAGCCTGATGCCCTTGCACAAGTTACTTACTCTCTCAGTTGTCTCCAGTTTGGTCATCTACAAGTGAATGATTTGTGCCCTCTATGATTGTTAGGAGGACTAAATCATGTATATAAATAACATGCTTAAAGCATCATCAGTCATATGGGAAATAACACTGAAAGTTAACTCCGTATTAATAAGCAGTCTTGTATTTTGCCTCTGTGGTATAAATTGCATTTATGTAAGTGAGACTCAACCAGCTTTTATAGGAAGGATGACCTGGGAATTTTCAGTGATTTAGAAGCTCAGAATGAGCCCACTGAGTATGGGCATGTCCGTACTTTTCAGATCTGAGTTAGAACAAGTTGCCTTGGGCATGAGAGACCATAGTTGGTCTTTCAGGGTCAGCATATTCTACATCATTGAAACTGCTTCTGTGCTGTTAGAATCGGGTTGTAAGCATGGTCCAGAGAGCAGCCCTGTGCCCCCATGTGCCAGAGCTTCATTAAGAACCTGGGGACTGTGCACTGCAAGAAGGCCTATGTACCTGGAATTTGTGGGGGAAGCAGGCCAAGAGCAGTGCTGTCTGGCTCCTGAGAAGCAGGGGGCTTCCTTAGTGCTGCTTGTAGCAATGTCTCAGGGCTTCGTAGAGGTGTTTGGGATTGAGTGGGGACCACCTGTAAACTGCCGACTCTGGCTGTCTGTAGCTTGCTGCCTGCAAAGCAAAGCTTTGGAGGTGTGGAAGAAAGCAGAGAACAAAGCCAGAGAGGAGTAACAATGTGTGGCTTCTACCCCTCCACATGCACCCCAAGAGTCAAGAAACTTCCCGAGTGCCGTTGCTTTGTTCAGGGGTCTCCATGTTATGAAGCAAGCCAGCCCCAAACTGAGTTGGAAATCCTTTGAAAGCCAAGAAGGGGGAAAATGTCTTGTCACAACAGATGCTGAAAAAGTTGTGAGCTCTTGTGACTAGTGTGCAAATGTCCCTCACTAACATGCCGTGCTCCAGGAATGTTCAGTTCAAGTAAGCTTTTCTCTTGTGGAAGTTCTCGAGCTGTTACAGTCTTCCAGTTCAAACAGAAACTGAAGTATCTTGGATTCTGGCTTAAAATGATGTCTTCTCTGGATCTGTCTTCTGTCCTTCCAGAAACGGAGGTGTTTTGGTTTGGTTTTTGGCATAAGGCAGGAAATAGTGTTACCAATGTGATTTTATGTATGAGCTTTTAAGACACTGGTTGCCACGTGAAATTTCCTTTGCTTTGTAACTGACTGAATAGTGGCTACAGTCTTCCAAGCAGACACTTGCATCGATGCTGTTTTAAACTCTGTGGCTGGCTTTTATGTAATCAGTTCAGCTATGGGGCTCTCGTTCCAACAATGGGAAGACCATAAGTGTTAGGTTCTTGTCTTCCTTCTGAAGAAAGCATTTCTATTCCTCCTCATTCTTACTCTGTCTCTCCCTCCCCTCTCTCACTGTGTATATCACTAGTTTTACTTTGTGATTTAACCCTTTTTCCATTGAGTCTGCAGACCTTGCTAGGATGCAGGCTCTCTGAGCCTGAGAAACCTGGCTCACCAACACTTCATTCCTCTTTCGATGTATGCTTGTCTCACTGGACATGCCTGGTGCTGGGTAATTTATAAAGAAAAAAGTATTTACTTTTCATAGTTCTGGAGACTGAGAAGTTCAAGAAAATGGTGTTGGCCTCCAGTGAGAGCATTCCTACTGCTTTGTAACATGGCCAAGACATTGCATGCTGAGCTTGCCTGCTTCTCTCCTCTTATGATAAAGCCTCTACTGACCTAATGATGTCCCACCCTGGTGACATATCTAGTGCTAATTGTCTCCCAAAGGCTCCAACGTATGAACCACCACAATGACAGCAGCCAAATTTCAACGTGATTTTTTTCCCCAGAGATACATTCAATAATAGTAATGTATTTGCTTGGGGTATTAGATTGGGGAGAAGTATGTGAGGAGAGGTAAGAGGGCAGATTGAAGACCGTTTTATAAATTGAGAGCATTTGACGGACCTGAAAGGGTGCTAGATAGACAACACTCCCTATGCCCACCATGGGCTCCATGCCCCTTCTCTGTAGTCTGGTACAGTCCCTGCCAATAAAGACAATCATTCTGTGAAAACTAGCACTTCCGACAAAACCACAAGGAGTCCTGAGTTCTCTGGTCCATCTCCGCCTCCTTTGAAAGGCAGGAAGACATGCAATGCATTATTGGAAGCCTCCTCACTGGTTAATTTGAGAACCAAACAGAAAGTGTGACCAGCCTTGGTTGACATCTGTCCTTGGGCCCTTGGCGCCATGGTTGAGTCTGAGCGGAGCTCTACAAATAGATTATGGGGAGACTGGAGAGATGACTCCATGGTTGGTCGCACTTGGTGCTCTTTTTCAGAGGACCCAGGTTAGGTTCCCAGCACCAAAATAGTGAACATTGGTGCACACCCATCTGTACCTCTGGTTCCAGGGGATCTGACACCCTCCTCTAAGCTCTGGGCATCAGATATGAATGTGGCACACATACATGCATCCAGGCAAAACGCCCATACACATAAAATATATTTAAAAACATGCAATATTATCATTATGGTCTTAAGTATTACGTGTACTCTTGCCTTGGAAGGAGTCAAGTTAACTCCCACCTAAGCATATGTGAGAAGAAAGCAAGGGAGAGGGGAAGGATGGAAGAGGAGGTCTGCATGTTTGGCTACTGGGAATGATGCCTCCAAGGTCAGCCACAAGTCCATTCAAGGCTTACCTTCACTCTTCCATAGAGAGATGGTTGTAGTAAAGAAGTAAGAAAGGCTGCCTTTGAGCTAGGCAGCCAAGCCCTGTGCCACAGCCTGCAGACAGGTCTTATGGACACAGTTTCGATCCTGGGGAGCCCCATGGGAATCCTAGGAGCGGGTTTCCAAGGGATGTGTGGTTTCTTGACCGGAGAGACTTGCAGGCTGATACAAAAATGGCCTTTCAACCCCAGGCAAGAGTTCGGACTACAACTTAATATGGTGTTTTTTGGTTGTTCAGAGCGGTGCTCCCCATAGGCTCCAACAACACCCACAGTACCCGTTAGCTCCCACTCACTCCCCAGGCCTCTACTTACTGCCTGTCTTTCCCACTTTGCTTGCCTAGTGCCTCCCTCCTGCTTGGCAGTTTCTGCTACCTTACTCTCTCTGTGCCTGACTCAGACGCTTTAGCTTACCTCCACATCCACAGGCCAGTTTTGTCCCTCAGCAGTTATTGGGGTTAAAATTAATTGCACGGTAAAAACTTGTGTGGCGGAGGGGCCCCTCTTTCCTTGTGAAAAGTTGAGGCTCCCATCTCCTGGCAAAGAACTTCGGCATCTGTGCTTTGAAGATACGGTTTCTCGGAGCTTGCAATCGGTAAAGGATTTACTGACAAAAGCAAACAGGTTAAAAAGAAATTAGAATTTAATAAATGCAAGGACTCTGGGGAGGAAGAGAGTTACAAGGCTGATGTTCGAGACTCGATTTTTCTCTCCTAAAGAAATGAAGAGGAGTTTTTAAATATGCACACTGGCCCTGAACCTTTCTTCCTGGTCTTTGGCACAGGGCGCATTGTGACTTTCTGGCTGTTTGCGTTAAGTTTTGTTTTTATTGTCATCCCTGTACAAATGAATTCCAAGGAATAGAATGGTCTCATGAGCAAAATCAATTTCCTTTCCTGTGTGCATTAGTTCACAGCAGCTTCAGTTTCTTCTTTTTAAGGTCGAGCTGCCCTTAACCGTGCCCGTGTGTTCCTCCCTAGGAGCTGGGGAAGAGGTCCCCTCCTTTTCCCCATAGGGCTGTAATTGGAAATTTGGTTACTGCAGTAAATTTTAAGTTTGGCACTCCTGTAGAGCAACCATCCATCTGCTGGCGAGACGTGCTGCCCGGGGCTTTTCAAGAAATCCCTTAATAGTCCTGAACACTAATAATATTTATATACATCAAGATGAGACAAAATTTACAGCAGGCTTCTGAGGCTGGCTCCAGAACTCTCTAATCCTGGACGGCCCTGTGTTCTCCTGCTGCCTCCCAGAGTCCTCTGTACTGTAGAGAAAGTGGAACACTGCTTGCTTCCTGGTAGCCACCACAGATTTCTGGAGTCTGTCCTCTAGCAAAAAGTCAGCTGTCCTGCACATTCTTCTCTCCTCTGCATGCCCTTTCTACACTCCCTTTACACAATAGCAGATATGCATTTGTTCACAGCTGGCATCACTCAATGTTAAGGAGCCCATTGATCTGGTGGGGACCCATTGATGTGGTATCTACCTAAAAAGAATAGTTCTGTCTGTAAAGACAACGTTTTAACTTTACTGTTCTTGGTTGGGAAGAAGTTCCCATCACAGACATGCAACAGGACACATTTTTGTTTGCATTAACAAGTGTCTTATCAAGTGTCTATTTCTATTTCTCATCCTGGGAAAATGTAGCATTTACATTTGGTGGTAGCAGATTAAGGAGAGTGCACAAGGTTATTTTCCCCTGTTTTTACACGGTTGGGGCTATTACTACTACATATTTGACCTTGCTATCTGCTATGATGTGTCATTTTCTTTCCAGTGACACTTAAGTAAAGAGCTCCACGAGTTGACATTTGGTCCCCATTAATAATCTCTGATGATAATGGTGAGAATCCTAATCTGTTTTCCCTTCCTCTCCAGTAGTAGAGCATAGTGTTAGTGGGTAGCTGGGATGGCTTTACCAGGGAGACTATAGCTGATTATACTGAACTTTGTGGATCTGTGGCTTTTGTGTAAGCTGTAGAGGAACGGCGTAATCAGCAGCAGATTCCTTTCCCCTGGCCATTTTTCTGTCTGTTCTGCCCACTGTGGTCATCATGCCAACACTGTAGCCTGATGACCTTTCTAGGGTGAAAACATGACCCCTGCCTAAAACTTTAAGCAATGGTCACTATCCACCAATTGATTGGCTTGTGGTGCCTCCCCATTTGGCCCTACCCTGTTCCCAGCAACATCCCAGCCCATATTTACATGTGAGACTCTCTTTGAGGAATGGTCTTGATATGTCATCCCACCACCCTTCTGCTTCTCAGTGCCAATCTCATTGTCTCTGACGCCCAAGGCACTAGGAACACCATGTGCTTCCACAACCCCCTGCTGCCCCGTGTGGTGTCCTTTCCTTGAGGTCTGGGACTGCTACGGACCAGGTGTGCAGTTGTCTGGCACATAGATGCAGCCCACATTCAGCCAATACTGGGTGGGTGAAATACATGCAGAATAGATCTGTTCACTTCTGTCACTGATGAATTACAAACTGAAATCAACACAAATAACTCCAGTGCTTGTTTAGACCTCAAATACTGATGTGACCTGTGCAATGTATGCATGTAATGAAATCATCAAACTACATCATCTTCAGGTATGTCATTTTTCCATGTCTTCGAGTGGAAGAGTCAGTGATAGTGTTTGAAGCTAAAAACATGGTAGGCTGAAAAGTGAAATCCATTTTACTGTCTTCAAAATAATTGCTATGGTAGGCAGTGTCTATATTCTGACATTAAGGGCTCCTGCAGCTTATTTTCTTTTGGTGTGACCAGAGATAATTAACTCCTTATTTTGGGGCTAGAATAGATGTTCTAAAACAGCCAAAAAGCTAGTTTCAATGAACAAATGTCAAAACAGGTGAGAAGACTTTTCTCCTTCTTTTGTTCATGGCTCTGAAGGCAGGTCTTATTTGTGGGTAGTTAGTTGTATGTAATCGATAAAAGTTTATTGTAGCTGGAGTTTCTTGTCCCACCAGGTCCTGCTGCCCCTTCAGCCTCAGGTAAATACACAGACTAAATTATTACCCATACCTACTAATCTAAGTATTTTCACGTGGTCTTATCTTACCAGATAAGGGTCAGGACCTCATATTCCTTCTCCACTACATGGTGTCTCCTTGTGGCTCCTCTCTGCCTGCCTACCTTTCACAGAATTCTCCTCGTCTCCTTGCCCCACCTATCTTCCTGCCTCTATTGGCCATACAGTGTTTTTGTTTTTGTTTTTTTTTGTCAACCAATATGAGAAACATATATACAGAAGGACATCCCCTATCGTTTTTTTCATCACCTGAAGAAGTTCAGAGGTCAACAGCTCGGTATTAGTCTAGATCAGTGACTCCTCAACCTTTTTTTTAAAAAAAGGTTTATTTATTATGTATACAGTATTCCCTTGCATATATGCCTTCAGGCCAGAGAGGGTACCAAATCTCATTATAGATGGTTGTGAGAATTGAACTCAGGACCTCTGGAAGAGCAGTCTATGCTCTTAACCTCTGAGCCATCTCTCCAGCCCCTCTTCAACCTTCTTAATGCCACAATCCTTTTAATACAGTTCCTCATGTTGAGGTAACCCCCAACCATAAAATTATTTTATTGCTGCTTCATAACTATTTTTATTATGAATTGTAATGTAAATATATCTGATATGCTGGGTATCTTGATAAGTAACCCTCAAAGGAGCCGTGACCCACAGGTATATTTTAACTGAGATGTACCAATGAGTCATGATTCCATTTTTCTTATAAAAAATGCATGCTAAAAACCACTGGCCTAGGGGCTCCGCCATCTTGAGAGGCCAAGTTCCTTTGGTCTCACTCCGTCATGTGTTACCTCATGGTCAAAGATAGCTGCATGAATATCCATGCATTCCTTCTGTGTTGCAATCAGCAAAGAAGGACATGTACTGTGTTTTTTAAGGCATGTTCCAGTAAGCTCTAGGGAAAAAAAAGAATACTTATATCCCATTGTGCAGAACTCAGACACATGGCCATACTCTGGCCACAGTGGAGGCTAGGAGGCATAGGAGTCAAAGGGATGAAAGTGTGCCCAGCCAAATACCCAGAATTCCTGCAGGGGGAAATAACTAATGCTTCTGCAGGGGGATGACTTTAGAGAAGAATGCAAGATTACTTATGCCTTGGCATGTCATGAGAACCCTTTGGTTTTCTTACTGGGTTATGCTACTGATTGAAGTGTTGACAGTCTGGTGCCTGTTTTTAAATGCAGTGACACAGGAACACTTGGATGTGACTAATAACTGTATAGACAGACTGCTTCGACACCACAGGACAGGCTGACTCAGCACAGTCGATTCTGAAAACTGATCCTAATGTCATTCGAGGTTGCCCACAAAATGGCTATGCTCCTAGAACAGTAATGCATGGGGACTGAGGGTGTACTTGATGCTGGGACATGGCTGTAACGGGGGTGGTGTGTTCATAGTTGAGTCTAACGTGTGCTTTCTGAGTGGCTTGACATTTACTTGGGAATATTTGTATTTATCCATGTAAAGGCATGAAAGGATCTGGAAAAGGCCACATGAAAGGTTGACAGAGTAGCCTTTGGGGGCAGATAGACTTGTGTGTTCTTTATGTTATCTGTGATTGCTGGGGTTTGGTTTGGTTTTTAGCATGCGTTTCATATAAGAAAAATGGAATCATGACTCATTGGTACATCTCAGTTAAAATATACATATTTATATAGTTTTGTAATGTTTCCCAACAGTAACCGCCCCAAAGAAAATAGGGCACATGTAATGCTAACCAGATTTCATAGTTTCTTGATTTATACATTGTTCATGAGTAAGGCTTACAGACCATGGTGTGTGCTCATGATAACACATTTATGGAAATGCACAGCAGAGCATCTGTTCAGGGTATGAATGGTGCATCTGCGGTTACCAGACCCAGCCTTTAACTTAGCAAGGTTTATAGTTCGGTGGGCCCTGGCTGGGTGCACCTCGTGTGCTACCATCCTGTACCAATTGATCTAGTGACTTGCTCGTGGCTGGAAGGTTGTGCTGTGCTGAGAAGTTGCTGGTGCATGCAGGCACAAGCACCACCGAAGACCTTTAGTAAGCACAGTGGTGCCTCGATTGTTGCTTAATCCTCTTGAGTGCAAATTGAGCACTTGTCCATATCCTTGGTTTCTTTTTCTGGAGTTTCAGAAGCAAGAGACCAGTCACACAGTGACACACAGTAAAGTGTGTGGTTCTAGTTTGCTGTAACCCAGAGAGGGTAGAGCCCATCAAAGCGGGGAAGGCATGACACCAGGACTGTGAGGCAGACTTGACAGGCAGGAAACACAGAGTGAGCACAATTCACTCGCACACAGGAAATAGAGAAACCCCACCCCCATCAAAGTACTTCTCCCAGCAGGGCTCTTCTGCCTAAAGTTTCTATACCCCCCCCAAAGAGGCCACCAACTGGGGATTCATTGTTCATATCCATGAGTCTGTGTGCGCCATTTCTCCGTGTGTGTGTGTGTGTGTGTGTGTGTGTGTGTGTGTGTGTGTGTGTGTGTAGTGAATCCCCTGGGGTCTTAGAATGGATTCCTCATACCACCAAGGGCTGGGACCACAGTGCCTTGTATAATACTAGTAGCCCATATGGTCTCTATTTCTCTCTGTTCACCTGTGCCATGGGCTCCCTTTTAATAGGTGTAGTCATCCCATTTTACAGATGAGAAAAGAGAAGGGCAGGCTTGTTAGAACTTAATGGCACATCCCATAGCAAACCAGTTCATAAGAGAGAACTCAGTTGGCATGTGTTGTGTCCTTTCCCAGTGTGGGATTACCTGTGCAGACCTCAGAGGAAGTGTGGCTTTCCTAGCCTGTCTCTGGGACACCGTCGTGCTGGTGGTGGCAGCAGATGGCCCAGGGGAGGCTGTGTAGCCCTTCATCTCACCGCCTTCTCCCCCTGCTCCCACAGTGTGCCCGAGTGTGTGCGGGAAGCGAGCGTGCACCGAGAACAATGAGTGCTGCCACCCGGAGTGCCTAGGCAGCTGCCATACACCTGACGACAACACAACCTGCGTGGCCTGCCGACACTACTACTACAAAGGCGTGTGCGTGCCTGCCTGCCCACCCGGCACCTACAGGTTCGAGGGCTGGCGCTGTGTGGACCGCGATTTCTGCGCCAACATCCCCAACGCCGAGAGCAGCGACTCAGACGGCTTTGTCATCCACGATGGCGAGTGCATGCAAGAATGTCCCTCAGGCTTCATCCGCAACAGCACCCAGAGGTCAGTAGCTCTTGTCCCTGATCCAGGAGTTGAATCTGCTGCATATTCCATGAGGGCAGGAGCCACCCAGAGGTTCATGCAGATGGGGAGGCTGTTGGAGGGCACTGACTAAGCCTGTTTTAATGAGAATCTTGGATTGACTGGTCTGTTTTCATTTCTTTTTTTGTTGGCCTGCTTTGTTTTCTTTGAAAGTGCCTTGCTAGCACTAGAGAGGAAGGGTTAGCCTGCTGGCCAGGTGTCTGGATAGTCTCGCTCCCTGTCCACCTGCAGAGCTGAAGTCTGAGAGATGGTGATGGTAACTACAGACGCTCCTCCCTGGCTTCCTGTTCTAGCCCAGTGAGAGCTTTGGCAGTATGAGAGGAAGGGAAGACAAGTCCTCGCTAACATTCTTGTGGCCCAGGGACAGGTCTCCCACTTCTCAGTATAAGCCTGGGCTCTGCACATGAACTAGCAGTGAGGTCAGCCATGTTTTCTCCAGAACCTCCTTCCGCTGAACTCTGCCCCTTTGGTCCCTTTGGTTGTCTCGGTGGCCCCTGGCTTTCCTTCCTGAGGCTTCAGTGAGAAAGCAGAGATGTTCTTGACTAAACAAATGGTACGTCTACAACCTCATCATGGACTGATGTTCTCGAAAACAGGATGTTACAGCTCTGGAAACACAGGACAGTCAGAGGCCTGGGGTTGTTGTTTCCTCCCCTGAACAGAGCAGAGGGCTCTGCCTCCTGGGCTGTACACACAAATGCATTTCTGAAATCCTCAAAGTAGAACTAGGAGGCTCTGATTGCCTCTCATGCTTAGCTGAGGGAGACCCTCAAACCAGTCCCCAGCCTGTGAGAAGTCCTAGATCCAGAATCCATCCTGTGTGAAATCCTAGATCCAGAACCCATCCTGTGGGAGACCCTCAGACCAGTCCCTACCCTATGGAAAGCCCTGGATCTAGACTCAGCCTGTGGGAGGCCCTGAATCCAGTTCCCAGCTCATGGGAAGCCCTAGACCCAGACCTTAGCTTTTGTGGGAGGTCCTAGATCCAGTCCCTGGCATAGTCCAGCCCCCAGCATGGCTAACAATTCTTCCAGTACAAAATGTATAGTTTTGCTACAGTCACTTTCTATAAAAGCTGTCCAACATGTCCTCAATAAGAGGATTCCATTTCTCTTGTAGTATTTGGGGATGTTTCTATTATAAGCTGACCTCTGGATCAAATCAAAGATTGAATTTTCTTTCATAATGTTAAGATGTAAAGCAAATTCCTACCTGTTTAGTTATAACAGTACCATTATAACAATAAAAAAGGAAAAAATTAAATATTTAAATAATTAAGTAAGCCATGGAGTATAATGACTCAGAATTGTATGATATACAGTCTACCAAAAATAAGTTTTGTCATATTTTACTCATGTGTTTCAGTCTCTATTAGTCAACTTTCTGTTACAAAATACTTGAGGTGATCAGTTTATAAAAAAGAAGATGGAGCAGGGCCATGGTGTTGTATGCCTTTAATCTCAGCACTCAGGAAGCAGAAACAGGTGGATCATTGAGTTCGAGGCCAACCTACCTACAGAGCGAGCTCCAGGACAGCCAAGGCTACACATAGAAACCCTGTGTTGGGAAAAAAAGAAGAAGAAAAGAAAAGATGACGAGGATGGGTTTTAGCCCATGATTTTGGGGGTTTTGTTCCAAGGTTGATTGGTTCTATATTGCTTTTGGGCATGTACCAAGGTCTGGCAGACCTCCTGGTAGGCACTGCCTTTATCAAGCTGATGATTAAGCCATTACAGAGTGGGCCTTTAAGGACATTTTAGATCCAAACATTCACAGTCTTAGTATATGAAAGCGCTTTACTAGTTCACATCTTGAGCCAGAGACCCGTGTCTGGCAGCAGGTAGATGCTCAGCCACAGTCCAGGACCTTCCTTCAGGGGCTGGGGTAGCAAAGGGTAACTAGCTGTCGATGAACTCACTGTGGTGTCATCTTTGGCTGGCAACTGTCATGCCTCTCTACTCAAGGCATTCACCTGTGCTGCAACACACAGCGAGAGTGCTACGTATTCATGGGAGTTGGTTCTCCTTCCCTGCAGTGTGGTCTTAAAGCACTGGGCTCTTGCTCCTGCCCATTCTCACAGCCTTTTCCATTGTAAAGTAAAACACCACCAAGAAAAAATAGCTGTCCTTCTCTGGGCCTCTGAAGTCTATTTAGCACTTACTTGAAAGTGGTTTTTAAAATACTGTTTGTACTTTGTCTATACCAGAGTGGATTTTTGGAAACTCAGACTGTAAATATGTAATCCGAACATATCCTTATAAAAACATTTTTAAGTGCTAAATGATACCTAGACATTTTAACAAAGGGGGTGCGATTCATATTTTTCTATTTGAATAAAAACAGGGGAGGAGCAAGTGTAGTATTACCTTACAGCCCAGTCATGTTGACCCTGAACATTTACTGCACATAGATAGTTGTTTGTAATTTCTTTAGATGTAATACCAGGAAGTAAGGACAACTTGTGATGGGGGATGACCCTCTGTATATATGTTTCTCTTACTGGTTGGAGAATAAAACACTGTTTGGCCAATAGCCAATAGAGGCAGGAAGATAGGTGGGAGTAGGAGACGAGAATTCAGAGAAAAGCAGAGGAAGTCCACCAGAAGAGATGACATGTAGTCAGCTAAAGGAATAACAGGTCCAGGCATTATCCGGTAAGCCAAGACCACGTGGAAATACATAGATTATTAGAAATGGGTTAATAATGAAGACAGAGCTAGCCAACAAGAAGCCCTAGTCATTTGGCCAACAGTTTAATAATTAACATAGAGCCTCTGTGTGTTCATTTGGGACTGAAGTGGCAGGACCTGGTGGGACAAGAAAATCCAGCAACAACTTGAATGTCCTCTAAGAAGTAGTAAAGCAGGCTGTGGTACATCTACCCGTGGAATATTACTCAACGATGAAAAGATTGCCTTTCAAGGATAATTAGCAATGTGAAGTATGTCAGTCTCAGAAGTCATGCACTACATAACTGATTAATGTAACGATCCCAAACTGAAGGTGGAGATCAGTTTAGCAATTACCAGGCATTAGGAATAGTGAGGTGCGGGATAGGTAGACACAAGGGAGGACTTTGTGTTGTTGGAGTTGTCCTGGGTCTTGATTGCAGTGGGGTTTTATGCACAGAACCCCCACTACTGCCAGGTTGGATTCTTGGTTTAAACACTGTATTGTCATTGTATAAGATGTAACAACAGTTCTGAGAGTTGGATAAAGGATACTTGGGTGCTCTGTACCATCTTTGCAATGAAGCTGTAGTTATTTCAAAAATGTGCATTTATTTTTCAGGGGGAGCTAGGTTGGTGTTTAGTCAAATTAGAAAAACATATCACAAGGAAAGTTCACACGAAAGCCCCCTCCCGGGCTGGAAATATGAACCATCTTAGTTTCCCTTCTATTGCTGTGATGACCAGGGTAACTTACAGAAACATATGTTTAATATGGCTTATGATTTCAAAGGATAGAATGGGGTGGAGCTCAGCATTAGTCTTTTGAAACCTCAAAACCCACTCCCAATGACACACTTCCTCTAACCAGGTTACACCTCCTGGTCCTTCCCAAACAGTTCCACCAACTAGGGCCTGAGTTTTCAAATACACAGGCCCATGGGGCCATTCTCATTCAGACGCCACAAGATGTCGCTTGTGGTATTATGGAAAGCTAACTGTCATTTCTCACACCCTCGCCCCCCCCCCTTTGGCTACTGTGTCCAGTTTCCATAGGACCCTCTGAAAGCCTCAATCCCACTCCCCTAACCAGAAATAGGAAGATTACCAGAGAACTATTGGTTGCGTGTAAGCTTTTAAACAATACAAAATGTATGTGTGTGCTATTTTGGGAGAGGATGGGGGAGTTTAGTAAAATTTTAGCTATTATTTTACCCTGATTTTCTTTCTCTTCATACGTGCATTTAAGAACAATAATTTGACTGTAATGCTATCCCACACACACCCAGAAATTTGGATCATTTGTCTCATTCAGAAATCGGCCCAGCTTCCCGGTCCTGATTCTGCACACAGCTAACATCTCGGAAGGTGTAGTCCCCAGCTTAGCATTTTCTCTGCTGTTTCCTAAATGATGGTCTGTAAGCAGGAAGTACGCCGTGAGTCCTTCTGGCTCCTGATAGTGTGTGGCACTCAGGGTAGCATTTGAACCAGAACCTCATTACAGAGCAGAGGAAGCTCCTGGCTTTTATTGTACATGCAGCAAAACAATATTTGGATCAATTTACAAGTTTCTGCAGAGCACTGTCAAGATATAATTTCAGTTGTGCTTTAGCAAGACAGTAATGGGCCTGCACTGTGCCTCGTGCCTGGTGGAATCCCTTCCCGGGCTTCATGCTCTCTGACTTGGAGAATTAGACTCCTGTTAGTGGCAAAGATCCTGCTATATCTTCCCTACCCCTGCCAGTTTTTCCAGCCTCCTCTGGTGTGCAGGCAAGGGTCTCCTCAGAAAGCAGCTCCACTTTTCCCGAGACCCAGAATGCCTTTCTGTGATATGTCTCCCACAGGGACCAGCTTGCTCCATTCCTACGATACCCACATGCTTCTTGCATGGCTCATGTATTTTGTCTAGAAACACGCAGCACGCTTTCCTCCTCCTCAGTATGTGTTTGTTCCCTCCTCGTGGTTGTGGCTGGAATGGCTTGCCTTGGGTAGGCCTGTGGAGGAGAGACTGTGTGATCACTTGGATGCTTCAAGGAAGGTTCCTTCATGAAATGCTGCTGTAATAACAAACAGAAGGCCTTCTTGCTTTTCTGTCTGCTTTTGTTTGTTTGTTTGTTTTTATGAAGAAGATAAACTCAATTCTGTGGTTTTGGTCCACTCTTTATCTTCAACAGCATGTACTGTATCCCCTGTGAAGGCCCCTGCCCCAAAGTCTGTGGCGATGAAGAAAAGAAAACAAAAACCATCGACTCAGTTACGTCGGCTCAGATGCTCCAAGGATGCACCATCTTGAAGGGCAATTTGCTTATTAATATCCGGCGGGGCAGTAAGTATTCCACCGCACCAGACCCGCAGCTAGGTCTCTCCGCTTACTTGCATGAATGCTGGCCCTTAGTCACAACCAAAATACAGGCTTAGAAAAACAGCATGGGATATAAGTAAGCCTCTTGTGTGACGTCTCTCCTATGAGTTTTCCTGAAAGATAAAATCCAGATTGAAAGGCAGCCCATGTTCCAGCCATTAGCCCAGAGTTTATTCCTGTAAAGAGGATCAGCCCTCATCTCTGTTAGTCACATCTTACGCAGGAGAGGCCCGTCCTGACACACACAGACCTCAGCAGACATTGATGGATCAGACCCATGAGTCAGCTCGCTGTAGCTGCTGCTGAGTCCACACATCTGTATGCCCAGAGTTTGGGTTACTTGCCTCTGTTGAGACTGAACAAAGGGAAGGATTTGCTAAGTTGAGTTTTTAGGAAGTCTTAAAGGATGGTGGATCTCCTAATTTGCTTCTGAGAGCCAGGAAGATGTGCCATCCACCACTCAAGCCCCTGTCTGCGCCCTACAGACTCCCTTTCACTACATTATAGACAGAGTCCCTGGTACACTGCTTTAGAATTGGATTCATGAACAGTAGTTCACATCGGTGGCAACAGCATAACCCTGCAGTCTTCTTCTCTCTAGTCCTGTTTTCTTTCTTTTTTATCGTTTTCTTATTTTTGTTGGGAGTGGGTGGTTTTTGAGACAGCTTTAGCTATCCTGGAACTCACTTTGTAGACCAGGCTGGCTTCAGACTCACAGAGATCCGCCTGCCTCTGCCTCCCAGGTGCTGGGATTAAAGGTGTGTGCCACCACCACCTGACTTCTTTCTAGTCTTTGACTGCCAGAGAAAGGCCCCTCAATACATTACCTTCAGTTCTCTGCGACTGGGGCCACTGGATTGAGGTACTGAGAGTTTTATAAGTAGAATACTATAGGCAGAAGAATTTTTATTATCTTAATTTGTACTGGTAAATCTTTGGGGCAGTCTTTTATGGTAAATGTAGCTTATTTTTTCATTAATTATTTATTTCATGAATTCCCTTTCCATAAATACTTGTTAAATGAGTGAATTCTATTCTTAGAGTATAGAGATAATAGAAACAAGTACTGTTTTTGTTATTGGAAGTGGTATCTTTTTAGACTTCGGGTTTGTTTTTGTTCGTTTCACAAGCCCTTAGTTTTTATCGCCTGCTCCCTATCCTTCCACCATGGAGAGGACCCTGTTCCCCACACAAGAACTCTGACCCTTTTAGTACTAACCAAGTTGAGTTCCTGCTCATAATAGATTTATTCATTTTCTTTAAATTTTTTCATTCCTGGATATGCCTTTTAAAATTCTATTGTTTTACATCTTCCTGTCCTGTTGTGGGAGGTAAATGTTATTGGTAAATCCGGTCCATGCTGGGAATGGTGGCACATGCCTTTAGTCTCAGCATTAGGCAGAGGCAGGCAGATCTCTGGGAATTCAAAGCCAGTGTGGTGTACATAGTGGGTTCCAGGACAGCCAAAGCTCTTGGCTTGCACTCACTGAGGTCATAGGTCATTTCCAGGGGAACAAAACACAGAGTTAGCTGCAGCCACTCTTCTTTCCCGGTATAATTTCCCTTAGTCATTTAAGTGTGAGGATTTGTCCTCTACACTTTTATTTGTATCAAACCAAAGTGGAATCTTTCACTAAATCAACCTTCACAAATCACGTACAGTATAAAATTCCAGTCAGAGGACCTTGCCCAAATTGTCTTAGAATTTTGTCATGAGCTGAACTGAAGTTTATGTTTCTTACTTACTATGTGAAAGGTGGGTAAGCAAGATAAAAGAAAATGCACTGTTTGTGTGTCCTATTGTAATAGCAACTTTTGCTGGCTATTTTCTGGCTACATAAGTATGTAATTGTGAGCAAAGCAGAAAACTTAGAGATGCAGAAATGATTAAAAAAAAACCACTTGCAGGTCAAGTATAGTTGCCCAGGGAGGGAAGGCAAGAAGATCAAGAGTTCAAGGTCATCTTCAGCTACATAGTTCAAGGCCATCCCAGGATACAAGAAACCCTGTCCCTATCTCTGTGCTGCAGAAAATGAAAGGCACAGCTCCCTGCAACAATCATTGCTGCAGTATCGGAGTGTGTTTTCCTTCATACAGATCCACAAATCATAGGAACTCCAGGTACAGCAAAGGCTGTTCCTACTGAGACTGAGAAAGGTTTGCCCAGTCCTATCCTGGCACTTCGGGAGCAGGACTGCCTGTCATGGAACATATTTAAAAGACGTTCCCTCGGTTTGTCAGCTGGGGCTAATTAGCAACCTGGCATTTCTGATTTCACGTTCTGTTAATCAGCTTGGCAGCTGCAATATCCAGCTTCCTAGAAGCCTGCTTTCCCGCCTTAGAGGCCTCGTCCCAGCGTGCCAGTGGGAAGTGGAGATTGTGTGTGTTTGACAGGGACGGCTGGTCCTATGCCAGCTTTCTCACCCAGCTCCCCCAAATAAGACCTGCTTTGCGTTTTCCTCCACACCTGTGTGTCTGAGTCCAACTGTAATATGCCACCTGACCAGAGGAACTCTCAGTGACACAGACTCCTCTCCCTGTAGATAACATTGCCTCAGAACTGGAGAACTTCATGGGGCTCATCGAGGTGGTTACCGGCTATGTGAAGATCCGCCATTCCCACGCTTTGGTCTCCTTGTCCTTCCTGAAGAACCTTCGTCTAATCTTAGGCGAGGAGCAGCTCGAAGGGTAAAACCTCTACATTCTCCTTTATGAAGTGGGGTGTGCTTCTTTCTTCTTTTTACATTTTATTAGTGAGTGTGCTCATGTGTGTATGTGTGCTCGTGTGTGTGTGTGTGTGTGTGTGTGTGTGTGTGTGTGTGTGTGTGTGTAAATGAGTATGTATGTACATGTGTGCCTTTATGCCTGCGGGGGTTCAAAGAGACATAGAGTGTCTTTCTCCGTCATCCTTCATTTTTGAGACTGTCTCTCACTGAACTTGGGGCTCACCAGTTTGGCTAGACTTAACTGGTCAACAACCCCCATGGACTTTCTTGCTCCACCTCCCAGGTGCTGAGATTCCAGATGTATGTTATGTGGATTCTGGGGGTGGAACTCAGGTCCTCACGCTGATACAGCAGGTGTATGACCCGCCTGACCATCTGAGCCATCTCCTCCTCAAATAGAGAAGCATAAAAACTTGCCAAGTACAGACAGTTCATTTTACTGTAAAGATATTGCAACCTATAGAGGTTGTGTGTCAGTTACCTTGCAGGATTTGTATTATTCATAGAAACTTTGCCTTCTGCACAAAAACTGCTTTACGAGCTGGGTTTTAAAGCAGCCATGGGTCTCAGCGTAGAATAGAAGCTCGTGTTTCCTGCGTGTGTTCACATCGTCTCTCCAGCCTCTGTGTACCTTTGCTGGCTCCTTTGTATATTTGATACAGCTCTGGTGTAGCTCTGAAGTTAATGATTTGAAGTTTTATAGATGTATCAGTTAAGGATGAAGTCCTTCAGGAAGAAAGTGAGGGGAAGATCCTGGGAATCCATGTCCGTGACCACTAGTGTGTCTGCGTGAGGTTGTAGCATGAGGGTGTCTCTGCAGCCTCCAGTTCTTCTCAAACCAACTCTGTCCTAAATGCTATCCCCTGATACAGCCAGAATGAGCTGCTTACCCTGTCCTTGAAAGGCCCACTGTCTTCCCATTAGAAAATGGGAAGCTTCAGAAAAATATCTTCCTCCTCCCAAATCCAAGGCAGGTGCCAGGCACCCAGCCCAGAGTGTCCCAGTCATTCCTGGGGTTCTGCCTATGTGAGGCCATGATGTTGTTGGTTCATTGTTGGTTGTATCAATTTTAAAGGGAACTGGAATTCAGTCTGATATACACCTCTTTCCCTCCCACCCCCTGCCCCCCTCCCTTCCCTCAGACTGAGCAAGTGATAGGCATAGAAAGTGGAGAGGAGGCTTTGATTATTTTTATTATGTGGCATGGTTATCGTTACGAGCTAACTGGAAGTATACATGCACTTAGGTGTAGCAGGAAATTGACGCTGGTTTTTATTTCCAAGAATATTTATAGCGTATCTTTTCATTATTTGAAACTTACATATGAAGTACCAGCCAAGTCTTCTTAAGGATGCTTGTGCTTGGGAAGCTTCTCTGGAAAGCTTAGGGCCCCATCCTGCTGTCAGCATTTTAGAAGGGAGGGCGGGACAGGTGAGGCCTGGAGGCTGTCTAGAGGCTGCCTCTGGCTAAGACACTTGAGACTCTCGCCTTTAGTTGTAGCTTTCTCTGCCTTTTCTTCTCCTGTGATACACTCCCCGTGCTCTGTTTGTTTGAGGGGCACCTGCAGCCACAGCTCCCTTGTTTTTCTCTCCTAGGCTAGATTAGGCTCAGCCCTTTACTACTTCCTCATTTATTCAAAAAAGGAAGGGAAGGATTCCAGGACAACCAGGACTGTTACACAGAGAAACTCTGTCTCAACAAATCAAAAAGGGGCGGGGTGATAAACAAACTAACACAGGCAGTGCAAAACATCGCTTTCAGAGCACCCCCAGGGGAAAGAAAAGCAGGTGCTCTGGGCACCATAAGGAAGACCCACCACAGTGGGAGAGGATCGGAGGATCGGACAGACTTCTGGGGAGAGCTGGCAGTGAAGACAGCCTCCTGGAGCTGGAAAAGCACAGGGGTAAAGACAGACAGTCAGAAAGAGTCGAGCAAAGAATGCCATCCTGCCCTCCCTCCTGGGCCTGTCTTCCAAACAGTGCTGGGGAGGTAGGCGATAGTAGAATTATAGGAGGTGCTGCTGCTCACGGGTTATTTAGGTAAACCATGGGGCACACTCGTGGCTTTCGAGAAGAGGAGTCTTAGTAGAGCTGTCTGACATTTAATTTCAGGGTGCTGTCTGTTTAAACCAAGGTAAGCTTCTACCCTGTGTTTCCTGGAATGTGCAATACAGTTACAGGGGCAGGGAAGTCCTTGCTGTACCTCATGAGGTTGTACCTCTCTCCAAATCCATCAGTAAAGTTGGGGCCGGGAGCGTCGCAGATCGAAGCTCGAGTACTTTTTCTAAGTAGTTCTGTGTACTCTGGCAGACAGTGGCAAAGATTGAAAATGATTATCTTATCCCTGTAATCATTCTAATCTATATATCCCCAGGCCACTTTTGATTTTTTCTTTTTTTTTCTTATTTTTTACATTCCAATCCCAGTTGATTTTTTGTTTTAAGCATCCTTGTTTCAACTCATTCTTGTTGAGCCTCTAATATGGCTAGTGAGAACAAAATAAATGCTTTTCACCTGGTTCACGATTCTGAACACTTTTGTTTTGATGCAAAAAAGAATCTTCCCCATGAAGATATCCGTCAACCTCAGCTATCTAAGAAAATACTGCAGTCCTTCTCACTTGGCCTTGTGAATAGCCCTCATGAGAGCGCACATATTTTACAGACAGTGTAGTTCCTGGGTTTTCTTTCTGAGCCTTTTTAACCTGTGTCATGCATATTCATCATGAACCATTTCTTTATGCTGATTTCCAGGCTTGCAACAGGTGAGGCAGAATCCCATCAGGGTGGGCAGCTACAGTATGGTACCCAGGTAGCATCAGGACCCTTTGGTTTGTCCAGAAGGTCTCAACCATTACTCACTGTAATGTGTCACATCTATAACCTCAACTTTAGATAATAAGAAAAATCACAGGAATTACAAGGAAAATCACAGGAATTGGAGAGATGACTCCTTAGCTAAGAGTGCTTGCTGGGCAAGCATGATGCCCTACATTTGAATCCTCATGTCCCAGGTAGTTGGGTATAGCTTCACGTACATGTAGCTCCAGGTGAAGAGCCAAGAATTTGCTAGTCAGATGGCCTGCCTAACCTAAATGTGAGTTTTGGGTTCAGTGAGAGGTGGAGAATAACAGAGAAGGGTGCACATCTGTATATTCAACATGCATGCACACATACATCCACCCAAAAGAGAGCAGGGCTTTCTCTGAAGTAGTGGTGTGGTACATTGATACACACTTGACCTGTAATGCATGAATGCCTGCTACCCTCATCTCTAGCAAAACTTGGGGGTAGTAGAAGGGAATGAAAAGAGAAAGTCAACTTTATGTTGTTGGTTTGGTTTGGTTTTTGTTTGTGTTTGCTGGGGAAAATTGGTGTTTTCCCTTAAATAAAAGAGAAATATTTCCATTATCTGGAAATTACTCTACTTCAGACAAACTTGATTTGGAGGCAGTCACGTAAGTTAGAAGTTCAAGTTCTTTAGAGCTTTAAGGATTGATGTCTTGACAAGAACAAAAATACAGAAAGGTAGCAGGTAAGAAGAGTTGGAGTTCTTGGTATGTTTAGGCATCTCTCCTCTGTCCTCTGGACTTTGCCGATTTGGTGTTTTGTACTGCCTTCTTGCAGCTCTGGGACCCTCCCATAGCCTCATTTTAGCATGCACTTGAGACTTAAAATACATACAATTAACATGTGGCTCAGCCATTCTAGGCTCTACTTAGATATATGAAAACATGTACATGCAGATCTTGTAATTGAATGCTCATAGCAGCATTTTTCACAATACCTGCCCAAAATAGCTCACTGGATATAATCTAAGGGTTCTTCAGTGAATGAATGGATAAGCACAATCAGAAAGATACTGCTCAACACCCAAAAGGATTGGGTCATGGTACATGTAGCAACATGGGTGGACAGACATGGGAGATGCTTAGGTTGGGAGGAGAATGGGGTCCTTGACCTGATTCAAATGTCCTGAATCTGGATGATGGGATGGTGTCTGTATAAATTTATTGAAGCCCCTGGAGCTGCATATTTATAATGGGTACAGTTTTAGAAGGTAAATTATACCCCAGCAAAGCTAGCTTTAAAAGCACTCTACAACAAATAGCCTTTTCTGTGGATATATGTGGTGCTGGGTTTAGTTCTACCTGAGTGTGTATTTCCATATGCATTGAGCCTATGTACATGGTGTAACTTTGGACTTGAAGCGAACCAGTACTCTACAGATGGGTTGAGTGATGAAGGTATAAATGGCTATGTTGGTGACAGCTTCAATGTGTTGGCTTCTGATGCCCTCTAGAGACAGCTGTCAACAGGCAGCAGTAGTGTCTCCTGGGGAAATGAACGGGGATTATTGGTTGTAAACATGTCTGCAGGTTTTCTTCCAGTATGTCACTAAAGGCTTGAAAGCAGAGTCCTGTGTGGAATGGAGACCTCAGGCTCAGCCCTCTATGTATCGAGATTCGGGACTTGCATGTTTTCTGTGACTTCGTTCTGTGGGACTTTGACACTTCAGAGAGTAGCAAGGTCATCCAGTGCCTTTGTGAGGCAATTCAAAGCTCACAGCATCCTTTTATATTTAGCTTATCCGATTCTTCCAATTGGCCTCAGGGCCGGAAGAGACCAGAAGACACCTCCCATGGGCAGCTGAGAAACTGAAGTCCTGGAGAAGCTGAGTAAACCACCCAGAGTTGGCACTTCATAAGCAGTAGAGAGGATGCTTGGGCCTGATTTTCAGTTCCTACATGGAATGCTCTACACCCTGTCCCTGGCAGTCTTCCAGGTGTCACTCAGCTCTGCGGCATCCAAAAGGGAGATGGTGGTGCTGGCCTAGAAATGGTGGCCAGAGATCGTAGCTAAGTGTGGGTTGGGTGGTTATGATGTGACCGTTCCTGGAAGAGGTTACCAGCACCCTAATAGGTCTACACATTGGCAGGTGAAACTCATCCAAGTAGAAGGGAGTTTTTTGTTTTTTCTAACGTTGAAAAGGCTAAGAGCTGGAGTATCAATCTCAATAAAACCCCAGGGCATTATATAGCCTGTAGGAGCCAAAGAAGAAATGAACAATTCAGTTTTTTTAAATATTCTGTGAATGTAAAGAGGCAGTGAGCACACAAACAATTTCTGAAATCACATTTACTGAGTGGTTTCCTTAACTGGTCATTTCCTTTAGAAAACAATGACATCGCAGGCACATTCGTATTTGGAAGGTGTGCAGACAAATCTCCACCTGGACCGTCTCTTAATTCTCACCTGATTGTAGAAGGCCGCCTGGGAAGCAGGGGCTGGAAAGCACGCATCATGTTGACAGGGTACTCTGAGCAGTTTGATGATTATTTTGGTGAAGGTTCATATTTTTCTTTCCTGTCTGCAGACTCCACAGTGCCTGGGTTTTATTGATATTGGTATTCTAGCTCCCAGCCTTCTCAACATTGTTTAAAAAGAAAAAGTTTGTGTTTATTGTAAAAAGATAATCTTGCTTTTCAAAGTGATTAGTCACATACCCTGGATTTCTATGTGCCTGCCATTCATTTGTCAAATTCCTACTTTCTAATCACGCTTCCTCCCCGGGGAGAAGAATGTTTTGTTCAAAAGGGAGGTATTTTTGGTGCAGTTCTGTTTCCTGCTAGTGAAATTAGTTTACTAAGAGGCCTTGGCCTAGATTGAGATGCAAGTTTGACCTGATTAATTGGCCCCTGCATCCGGCCTAGCCGTATCTTCACTAACAAGGAGATTTTTTTTTTTTTTTTTGGTCTCCTGGGACTCAGACCTGGGAGCAGCCTGACCAGTGGGTTAGAGATGAGCCCAAAGACTGAAAACACCTCACAGGTTAAAGGGGCTCATGATGGGACCAGTCCTTTTCACCATTACAGCTCTCCTTCAGATGCCTGACTATCTTGGCTACCCCCTTCATCAATAAGAGTGAACGTTGATGGGTCAGTGGGTGGCAGTTCTGACTGACAGGTGTCCCAGGACTTCTCTCGGACAATCAGCCTTGTGGATGATTACAATCTGGATTCCTTTGATCAATGTGTCTAATATTCCAAGACACAAGCATGGTAGGGAAACACTCTTAACAAAGGAAAGTGTTGCTGGACCATACATTTTGCCACTTTCTTGCTGGTTCCCTGAGCCCCTGCATGTACAGGACCCTGCACTGCAGCATGTTTTGGGGTGCTTGAGTAGGTTTGGGGCTTCAGCTTGACTGGACAGATTTTACTTGAGCTCCGACTCCTAGGTATGAGGACTGTTGAAATACACCTATATTGTGTTCCTGGTTGCGCGCATGATAGGTGTAAGAGGGATGTATGCCCAGAGGTCAGAGGACGGCCTTGTGGAGCCAATTTTCTTCCTCTGTGCAGGTCTGGGTCACCTGGCTTGTGCTGTGAGCACCTTTGCCCCATGTAGCCATCTCGCTGGCCTTTCTAAGGACTCTTAAAGCCAGGGAGAACTCAGACCTCACCTGTTCCACTCCAGTGCATAGACAGTGCTCCTGATAGCACTAAGGTACCTACCTACCTGTGGCCCAAGATGTGTTGAATTCATGGCTATTCTGGTTCTGAGTCCTCGCCTCTGAGCTCCCGCTGAGTACTCTGGGAAGTGTCCAGGGCTGCTTGGTAGCATCGCAGTTGTATATAACCCATGCCTTAGTATGTGAAGGTCAGGTTGAAGGTGGACCTCCCTAGTTAGTCGTTCAGATTGGGGTGAGGTCCCTCAGCAGGTACAGAGGTACTTGGTGGACACAGCCTTTGGGATAGAGCAGGACTTTGGGACTCCTCTGTCTTAGCTGCAGGGAGAGCTTCTTGTCTGCACTTTTGCTTGCTAAATCTGTGAGTGGGTCTTAGACATAGCTTTTAGGGTTCAAGAGGAACAGAGGACTCAGACCATCTACTGACATACTGCCTACAGATCAGGGCTCAGGGGGAGGGGTAGAGAGACAGACCTGCTGCAGAACCCTTCTGTAGACATACCAGCAGAGCTCTTGCTCTCTCCCCTCCCCTAGATGGGACAGGAGAGTGGCCAAAGATAGCTTCCTCCCTTTTGGCCATGACTGTATTCTACTGGAAAGTGGGCCATGGGATCAGTGCTGTGTCAAGCCCGGTGGACTCTGGGTTTTCTAAGTGTGGGCCTAGGACTGGTGGTGTCAGCATCACTCATTCAAAGTCCAGATTTCTGACCCACTCTGGTCCTCTGTATCAGAAGCCTTAAAGATAGTTGGGATGGTGAAAACAAGCTGTGTGCATGCCAGATGTGCAAAGTCACTGTTAGACACTGCACCCTGCTACCCTGGTGCGAGACACCAGAGAAAGCACTTAGTGGGTCCATCTCCTCTCCCATACTTTCATGGACTGAAATGAAGGCTTCTTGCAGTGAGAGGCAAATGTAGAGGAGGGAACAGCCAAGCTGTCTCCCATCCCATCGTGCACTGCTGATTGGGCATGGGTAGGATTTATTCCCGGGGATAATGGCAGTCTTTGCTGCTAGTATGTAAGCTGTTCCGGTTGAGTAGCAGAGCATGTCTGTTCTCCTGTAGGCTGATTTCAAGCACATTGTACATACCTGGCTCTGAGAAAAATAACCAAAGTCATTTCTAGGGAATGATTTGAGGAACATTCTTTGGTGGGAGAAGCTTTGTGTGTTGGTAACAGAGGTCATAAAGTTAATTAGCGTCCTATGGATTTCAAAACATTGTCCTTGGCTCATCTTTTTGCCAGTGTTCACAGCCACTGTCTGACTTTACATAACCCCAGGAGGATGGAGCCACACATGTCACAGAGAGGTTCCATGTTGCTGAGGGGTCCATGGGCACAGTAGGTTGCTAATGTGAATTTCTATGCTTCCAGGAACTACTCCTTCTATGTTCTGGACAACCAGAACTTGCAGCAGCTGTGGGACTGGAACCACCGGAACCTGACCGTCAGGTCGGGGAAGATGTACTTTGCCTTCAATCCCAAGCTGTGTGTCTCTGAAATTTACCGCATGGAGGAAGTAACAGGGACAAAGGGCCGCCAGAGCAAAGGGGACATAAACACCAGGAACAATGGAGAGCGAGCTTCCTGTGAGTGATGGCATCCCAACCTCTGTGGCTGACGCAGTCTGTGGCTTTCACGGGCAGGCCGCTCTTTGTTTCACTTTGGACTGTCAATCCAGCCACCTTAGCCAGCTCCTGGCCTCTTCATGCCTCCACAGTTAGTAGTGGGCAGGTGCCTGACAGGTCCTCACCGATACATTTCCCGAAGCATCTGTTTGAGTGTAAGAACCGTGCAGTTTAAATGTCTGTTCAATATGAGCAAACAGTATTTGCTAAAGAGCCGGTCCTCTCCAGCCCAGTGAACAGGCCCGCTCTGCCTCCCCGCCATGGTGCAGAAGGCTCAGAGTAGAAGCGGGTGTCAGGCCCCCGGTCTTCACACTGGGCCTCCTCTTTGAAGAGAAGTGAGCCCACATCCCTGAGTCTATAGCGCTTTTCACATTTTGTACAATATAATAGTAACATTCTGGTGATAGAGTTTTCACCCTGCGATCTCATAGACTAGAGTCCATCCTGTTAATCCAGCCACTCTCCAAATGTGGTCTCAGGCCTGGAATGTCAGTCAAGCTTTGTCCTCCATCCCTGTATGGAATAAGGCCCTTAAAAGTGCTATGACTCTACCAGACATGATGATACACTCCTGTATTCTCAACACTTAACAGGCTGAGGCAGGAGGGTTGCAAAATTGTAGCCAGCTTGGGCTGCATAATAAAGCCCTGTTTTGGTTTGGTTTGAATTTTTATTATATTTTTTAAGATTTATTCTTGTCTCATATACTGCATCCCAGCTGTGTTTTCTCCACCCAGTCCCTCCCCCTACGCTTCCTCTCCCTCAGATCCACCCCTCCTCACTTCACTTCAGAAAAGGGCAGGCCTCCCAGGGCTATCAGCCAAACATATGACATTGTCAAGTTACAAATAAAACCATCCCCTCGTATTGAGGCTGGACGAGGCAACCCAGCAGGAGGAAAAGGGTCCTAAAAGCCGGCAAAAGAGTCAGACAGCGCTGCTCCTACTGTTAAGAGTCCCACGGGAACACCGAACTATACGATCATAACATGTATGCGGAGAACATAGGCTGTAAGACCCAGTTTTAAAAAAATAAAAAAATTCTAAAGCTTTACTGGATCCGCTATCTTTGACTTTGGAGCATTAGTGGGAAAATAAAGAGTCATATGACCAAGCGTTAGTCAAATATACACATGCACACAGATAAGAGGCTAGCCTTGTCTTTTGAGTGTCTAGACCTACTGGATACCCTCAGGACCCAGGAGGCATTTAGGGGAGAGTTGTAGAGGCTGGAAGTGTGTACATAACCAACATCTTCACCTTCCTGCAGAGCTCCCTGCCCTGTTCCCCATTAAGACCATAGCAAAAACCTGTGACCAGAGCATTTCAAAGCACCTCTTCTCCCTTAGAGGCAGCCAACCTGACCTGCAGGTCATGAATGCAGCAGTCATTTATTTTCCTTTGGAAGCACAGTCAGGGTTTTCTCTCTGAGTGACACTTGAGCAGGACCTGAAGTGCTCCCTGGGTTTCCGTCTCAGTCTCTTGCCTTTAGCTCATTAGTGTGAAAGTAAGATTCAGGCAGTTTGGGGGCTAAGGACCACTCTCTGGAGAGCTTTGGGTGCCCCGCCTTTGCAGTTGGAATATCATGCTGCAATCAGGGCCAGCTCAGTACCACCCCATACCTCACAACCAGGGAGCACCTGTCACAGAGCGCAGGGCTTGCCCAAGTCAGGGCCCACCTAGTCTCGTTCCTGCTAGAGCACTCTGAAGTCTTAGAGCCTTCTGGTTCGGTGTCAAATTCAGACTAAGAGAAACTCCTTTTTGTGGCAGGTCTTATACCTACCTGCCTTTGGTGGCTTCGTAGAAGCCATCAGATGTCCACACCTGCAAGAGCTCTTGCCATCCCCTCAGATCAGCGTACAGGTTTGCTGTCATTTAGCCAGATCCCTTCAGCAGCCAGCTTAGTATGGATGAGCTGAAAGTTACGCCCGCCACCTTCACTACAGAGGCTTTTCTCACAGGCTCATGCCTCATTCCCCGGGTGGGTGGCCAGTGCAGTGAGCTGAACTGAAGCAAAAGATGAGCCCGTAGGAGCTCCCTGGCGAAACACTTGGACCCTTGATGGGAAGTAAGAAAGCTTCCTACAAAACCCAGACAGAGCTTAGCATGGGCAGCTGCTAGCTTCAGGCAAGAGAACAGTAGTGCACGAGTTTCGTAGAGACGTGTGGATCTCTGTCGCTCATGGGTGTGCGTTTTATGCCCCAGGTGAAAGTGACGTTCTCCGTTTCACCTCCACCACCACCTCAAAGAACCGCATCATCATAACATGGCACCGCTACCGGCCCCCAGACTACAGGGATCTCATCAGCTTCACAGTCTACTACAAGGAGGCGTGAGTTTCTGTGCCTGCCTGTCGTCCTGGTGTGGAGCTCCAGGGTGGCGATGACAAGGCCTTTGGCTGTTGTATGAGTTGGCTGAAGAGGGAATCAGTGGGTTTCCTTTGAAGAATCAGGCCAGGTGGCCACTTCATCCTCATGTAGCCTCTCTAGTTGTCACACGACACTGTCCCAACCTGTGACAGCTAGTCAGGCCTTTCTTTGTTTAGATGGTTTGAATTTTTGATCAAGTTCAACCCAAAGGAAAGGGGGATGAATTTTAAGAGAACTGGATCCATCCAAACTGTCATAAGCTATAATGAGGACTTGGTTAAAACACTGTTTTTGACTCTGTCCCCAAATACCCCCATACCCCCATAGGATACACTGCTCTCACTGAGGTTGCCTTGAACTGGTCCGATACTTTCCATTCACTCTTTGTGCGCGTGGCTTTGCCCTGACTCTTCTCTGGGTCATGAGCCCTGTAGCATTAAAGAAGAATGGAGAGGGACCAACCTCAGTGTCAACGGTTTCCGGGATCTTCCAAGACTTTCCCAGTACTGATAACTGTCATCCTGCCTATGTAGTCATGACTTGCTCCATGTAGCAGCTCTCAGAGACGTGATCATCCATTTTCCCAAGGCTCATCTCCCCAGAAGCAAGAAGCAAAGGTGCCCGTGGCAGTGGCTGGTACATTCCCTGATGCTGGACCTAGGGTCCTGGGGACTGTTACAGCCCATGGGAAACAAGAATGGAGCGCTGTCCCCGGCTCCCATTGTGACTGCACATAGGTCACGTTGATATGATTTCAGAAGCCAGTGGCCGGCAACACTTTCATCTCATAAATGTAGACTCCCACCCTCCCACCGTCTGTGCAGAACCCTCTCTTGTCTTTGAAAGTGTTGCCAATACCCTGCCATTGTTAGCTGGTGATTTCGCTAATGCCACTTTGTGAGACAATCAGAAAATAAAATATCTGAATATTATCAGGTATTTATCAGCTTATATTTTAGAAACTGTTTTTGGTAAAAAAAAAAAAGTTTTGTTCAAAAGTAATCCTTTATCAATATCCAGTGTTTGCATTAAACAGCCATGATTTTTTATTCATTAAAAAAAAAAAAGCTGTTCCAATTCAGAAGAAAGAAAATCAGCATCTGCCTGTCTTGGGAGCAGCTTTTTCAGTCCCTGTGAATATAGAACTTGCTGTCTCTCTGAGGCTGCTTGTTCAGTTCTGCGGCTCATAGCTGGTGAGCCCCAGTCCAGATGCTTGATTTTATTCTTGTATAGAAATCTAATTGATGATGAGTTTTATTTGGAATTCCCATTATAGACAGTGTGACACACTCAGCCCCTGGGGAAGGTTCTTGAGAGCTGTGATGCCAGAGCCCTTCAACATTCTCTGGCCTTCGTTGATTGTCTTTCAGACCCTTTAAAAATGTTACGGAATATGACGGGCAGGATGCCTGTGGCTCCAACAGCTGGAACATGGTGGATGTGGACCTCCCTCCCAACAAGGAGGGGGAGCCTGGCATTTTACTGCATGGGCTGAAGCCCTGGACCCAGTATGCTGTCTATGTCAAAGCTGTGACCCTCACCATGGTGGAAAACGACCATATCCGTGGGGCCAAAAGTGAGATCTTGTACATTCGCACCAATGCTTCAGGTATCCGTGCACCAGATGAGCCCCCCGACCCCTGACTTGTTGTGAGCTTGCTATAGTTACATGAGCAGTGTGACTGTAGGGACAGCGGTGAGATGCCTGTTGTTGCTGCTTTCTTCTCATTCCTAACACCTTAAATTCTGCTGAGCAATTTTCTGGACTTGTACCATCTTAAGCATCTATCTCTCTGCTCTATGCTAATGAGCCTGTGTCCTCCAGAGTTGTAAGGTGGTTTCTTTCTGAATGCCCCAGGGTGTAGCCGCCTATAGCTGTTCTCCTCTGTTTTAATGCCAACTGATAGGACCTAAAATGATGCTGATCTGTGCACTAGATCTGTGCTGACCTAGTGGCTTGCTGGTTTTTCCATCTCTATTCTGTGGCCATCAGCATTTTCAGCAGGCAAATAAAGGCTAAACACCTAATAGGCTTAGAGCCTTGTGCCATCCAAGCATGGACTGTTGACTGATCCCTCCTCATCTTCTCTTCATGTGCTGAAGTACTAGTTCCCCAACTCCAAAACCTAGAAATAGTGAAAGCAAACATTTGTGTAATTTTATATGCAAAGACTATATTTACATATGTACACACACTTCATTGTAAAGATAATGACTGTTTTAATACATTTGGGCTATTAAAACAAAAATCCCATAAACTGGGTGGCTTACAAAGCAAAGAAACATACTTCTCACCATTCCAGAGGTTGGGAAGCCCAAGATCAAAGGGTAGGTATTTTGTGTCTGGTGTGAGCCGACTTCTTGGCTCATGGGGATCTGTTTGATGTGTCCTCACATGCCCGAAAGAATGCGCCTGGCAGTCTCTGACCTTCTGTCTGTCAGTGTTAGTTCTGTTGATTAAAACTCCACCCTCATGACCTAATCACTTTGCAGAGCCCCAACACTTGAAGCCTAGGGTTTCCACATAGTGACTTGTGGAATGGGCACACACACAGTCCACAACACCAGTAAACATTCTCTGAGAACAGATTCTGCTACAGTGAGTAGTGTGTTAAAATAGTGCAGACTAGCGCAATGTAAGTGTAAAATGGCAGAGTGAGAAATTTTTAAAAATAACATAGAGCTCATGCACCCCTACTTCTCCAACCCCCACCCCATAAGCAGTCACAGTCATTTACTGACCCTGAAGTCTTCATAGAAATGAATTTTCCATAGGCATCTAGTCCTGGGGATGGGTTGATTTAGTGGAATTTCAAGTGCAACAGAATACATTCATATTTCATCTTAGAATTTGGGAATAACAATCCCCAGAGAATCTTCACAGCATATTTGAGAAAGATAGTGGAATTTTTTCTTGCAGCAGGTTGATAAGAAATGTGATTGTTCTTCCTAAATATTGAAAACTGCATTTTGGCCCCTGTCCTCAAGTGCTAGCGACTGATATGACATACTTGGTCCATCCTTTGCCTCTGTTTCATCTGTGCAACCTGTCATTGAAATACCTGGTAACAAACTTTGAGAAATTCTTCTAGAAACCCTGAAGGGACCAGACATCGATGGTTATAGCTTCTTTGCTATAGTTAGTGTTAGTCCTGATCTCCCAGCATGACGCAGTTCTCAGAGTCTTTAGCATCTCATACATTCCAAGGTCCTCATCAGCTAGTTAGTCCTTTCTGTTGATGTGGTATGTGACCAAAAACAACCTGACAAGAAAAGAATTTGACTTACATATCTGGATCGCAGTCTATCATTAAAAATCCAGGGCAGGAACTTAAGCAGAGGCAGCAACCATGGAGAAGTGCTGCTAACTTACTAAGGTTTGCTCCCCATGGCTTGCTCAGCCTGCTTTCTTATAGAACCCAGGACCGCCAGCCTAGGGGTGACACTACCCACAATAACCTGGGTCCTCCCCCATCAACCACTAATTAAGAAAATACCCTACAGGCTTTGCCTATAGCTCTGTCTTATTGATGCATTTTCTCAATTTAGTTTCCCTCCTCTCAGATGACTATAGGTTATGTCAACTTGACATAAAACCAGCCAGCACAGCCTGTTTTTGCCTTTCAGATTTTAAAAACAGCTTAGTTGGACCTCATGCTTAAGAGACATACCATGATCCTATTTCTTGCACTTCGAAAAATACCAAAGTCTATTCTTTGTCGTGTGTGTGTGTGTGTGTGTGTGTGTGTGTGTGTGTGTGTGTGTGTGTGTGTGTGTGTGTGTGTTGGGGGTAGGGAGTATTTTGGCTGTGATTTTGCTATGGGAACTCCACTGAGAACATGGCAGTGGTTCTGGGTGTTTTCCTTTTTACATTAAGTTATTTCTACTTTTAGAGTTTGGACATCGGTAGTATCAGTAGGATTATTAAACTCCCCTTGCTGGTAACAGGATTTGCATAAAATAAGAGCTCATGTGTGCTGGCTTTCCAGGATCATGACTTAGTCATCCCACACAACCTTGCCTAAAGGATCTGTGATTCCATGTTCCTGTCCCCACATTTCTTTCATGCAGGGTCAGGCACACACAGTACTCCACACACTGTCCACCCCCCACTTCCGTTTTTCATTTTGTCTCTGTGTCATTTTTATCAGAGATTCAAATTTGCAATCGCAGATGAAGTCCTGAGGAGTTCAGTTTGCTATTTGCTAAAACAGACTGGAGAGTGGCAGCTGTCACAAGTGAATTAACTGTAGATTTTTAAAGTCCCCTCTAACCTTGCCTGTACACTCATCGTCTCTTTAGTCTAGTTACGTGAGCCATGCATGTTTGCGCAGAGATTCTCTACAAACAGATGCTCCAAAGGGAAGGCTGGCATTCCAGTTAATACTCTTTCAAAACAAGGCTCGGGTTCACTCTGTTCTGCTTGGCCTTTTGCTATCTTTGTGGCCAGGTCAAGCCTGCAAGCTTCCTGTTGGTTTGCATCGAGTCCCTGATAACCTCCACCTCAAATGTCCTTTGTGCTTCTTTCCAGTTCCTTCCATTCCTCTAGATGTACTTTCGGCATCAAACTCTTCCTCTCAGCTGATTGTGAAGTGGAATCCCCCAACTCTGCCCAATGGTAACTTGAGTTACTACATCGTGAGGTGGCAGCGGCAGCCACAGGATGGCTACCTGTACCGGCACAACTACTGCTCCAAAGGTGAGCTGGGCCAGAACACACACGCACATGCACGCACGCACACACGCATGCATACCCACCACACACGCGCGCACACACACACACAGCGACAGCCACAGGATAGCTACCTGTACCGGCACAACTGCTCCAAAGGTGAGCTAGGCCAGAACACACACACGCGTACACCACGCACACCACACACACATGCGCACTCATGCACGCAAGCACGCGCACCCGTCCCCGTTAACAGTGCTCACAAGCCCTGTACAGGGCTTTCATTCCCAGTCTGTTCTCTTCCGAGTAGACAAAATACCCATCAGAAAGTACGCGGATGGCACCATTGATGTGGAAGAGGTGACGGAGAATCCCAAGACGGAAGTGTGTGGTGGTGACAAAGGGCCTTGCTGTGCTTGTCCCAAAACTGAAGCCGAGAAGCAGGCTGAGAAGGAAGAGGCCGAGTACCGCAAAGTCTTTGAGAATTTCCTGCACAATTCCATCTTCGTGCCCAGGTGAGTGTCCCCCCCCTTGGAAGTGCCACATTTGGTGCTACTCAGCGAGTCCCATCTCTTCATTCCTCTCTGCACGGTGGGGACACAACGTGGGACCCACCTAGAGGGAGCAACAAAAGATGCTATCACTGTGGTCAGCAGAACTCCTACAGAAGGCTATCCTTGCAGGAAGGGGCTCCAGGCTCATGTTATGGGAGGAGGTGCATGTGTGTGAGAATTACATAACCTCAGCCACATCTCCTCCCTCAGAGAGCAGATGAGGTCATTGTCACCTAGCGGTGGAAGCCCTCTGCCTGAATCACTTGACTGTCCTCGAGGAAACCAGTAAAGGGAAAAGCTGAGTTTTGGCCCATTTCTGCCCCGCCCTCCTCTGTCCATTGACTCCCTCAACCCGGCAGAAAAGGAGTGATTGTAGTGGGGGCTGGAATCAGTCAGTTTCAAAGGCGACCCAGCTCCAAAACATAGCCATGTGCTCAGCGTGTCCATTACAGTCAGCTTTCATAAGCAGAGTGGGCACCGCCCCAACACCCACCCTCTGCTGCTGTGGTCTCCCCCCCAACACCTACCCTCTGCTCCTGTGGTCTCCCCTCAACACCCACCCTCTGCTGCTGTGGTCTCCCCCCCAACACCTACCCTCTGCTCCTGTGGTCTCCCCCCGTTCCTGCAGAGTGAAATCCCAAATGGAAACAGGCACCGACTCCCGAGCCTACACCCCTGAGTTCTGAGTTCAGTCCTCAGAACCCACATGGTGGAAGGAGAGAGCTGACTCCCACTAGCTGTCCTTTTCTGAGCTTGGGGGGACAGAAGTAAATGTATTTAATTTTAATAGAAGAAAAGAAAAGTTCAATAGCAACACTAGAAAAAGCCCAGTTGTACACCAGTGGATGGATAAACAAAAGGTTACATAACCAATACCAGTTAGCTATAAAATGGAAGGAATGCTGGCTAATGACACAGCGTGCACAAGTCCTGAAAACTCCATCAAGAATGAAACAAAGCTAGACAGTAAAGAATAGATACTGTGTGGTTTCATGTATCTGAAATATATGGAATAGGCACGTGACAGATTAGAGTTTGCTCTGGGGTAAAAGCAGGGGGAGAGGAAAGTGGGATCATCTTTTTAGAGTTTCTGCTTAAGGCAGTGCAGTCTTTCAGAAGCAGTGTCAGAATGGTTGTATGTCAAACGTCATTAAATTGCATACTTAAAATAGTTAAAAGCTTGTGTTGTAGGTCATTTTTCTTAATTTAGTGATTTGCTTTATGACAGTTAAAATGATGAGCACAATAGTTGTTTGTTTTCTAGCATATGTGCTGCCAAGGCAAACACAACACAGTAGGATCTTTTAAAGATCAGAGGAGCCAGAGCTATCTGGGATTAAGGAAATGACTGGGCTCTCCTCCTGAAAGGTTGTGCACAACCCTGGAGTCTGAAAACTGGTTGGAAAGCTGGATTCAGACCAGTGAGGTGCCCAGCCCAGTCCCCATGGCACCCCAGCTGCCTGCAGTCCTCTGAGCCTGTTCCTCCCCCCCCGAGATCCCCCAAGCCTTTAACTGCTGTTTATCCTGCCGCTACTTCGCCTTTAGTGCTTTTCTTGGATTGTCTCAACAAATGGATTTTCAAACAGCTTCCTCGATATTTGTGAGATGGTCAAAGATAGCCCTCTTCCTCTGAAGAGTCAATAGAGTAGAAAATACAGACCTGTTAGCTCTGGAGGGCCCATCCCTTTTGAGAATGGAACTCCTGGCTTCTTGGCAGCGTTCCCCTGTGGTCTTCCACTCTTCATGTTCTTGCCAGGTGGGCTGCATCCCACCTGTACGCAGCTCTCATCCCTTGCCCAGTCCCAAGCAATGCAGCAGTAGCCTTAGCACCCAGCTTTCCCATGATTCACCCACAGCTAGCCTGAGGGTGGTGTGTACCTCTTAGAGGTGCCTGTCTGATGGTCTGTTTTTATTTTCTCAGTTCTTATCAATGTTTGAGGCCTGATTTTCAGGTTTCTGGAAACAAATGGAGCCCCACTCACGTGTTCTGTTGTTTTCCTGCTGTTTCACAAACCAACACAAGTCAGTGGCAGAGGCTCCACTCCCCTCGCAGAAAGGATGTTGGGAGGCCACAGGTACCCACTACTAAAGGAGAAGCAAAGTCAGGCTTGATGGACTTCCAAGACCATGGTGCATATTAGGGACTGCAGTCATCCTGCAGTCCTCAGGAAAAGCCCTGGATTTAGGGACTTGCTAGCTGCTCAAACCAGAGTATCTTCATTTCAGAGAAGGTCAAGGAAGCTGCTACTGTAGGCCTTTGGATCCCTTCTGCCCTGTGTGTCTCAAGCCTAAACTATCTCACCTTTTCCCTAGCCAGTCTTTTTTATTAAATTATTTTTTACATTCCAATCCCAGTTCCTCCTCTCTCCTTTCCTCCCACTCCCTCCTCTCCCCCCTCCTGGTGGTGTGAATGTGCTTCCTTCGGGTATATGCTTGACAGTGGCATTGCAGGTCTTGAGGTAGGTTGATCCCTAATTTTCTGAGAAATCATCATACTGATTTCCACGGTAACTGTACAAGTTTGCACTCCCACCAGCAATGGAGGAGTGTTCCCCTTTCTCTACATCCTCTCCAGCATGAGCTGTCATTGGTGTTTTTGATTTTAGCCATTCTGATCGGTCCCCTAATCAATCTTAACTGAGGCTAGCTGGTTTGTCCATCTCTATGGTCAGTCAGTCATCAGGACTAACCAAGTAGCACTGTCAGTTGGGTGAAACAGAGCAATGCCTGGCTAAGAGTGGTTGATGCGTTGTTTCCTAGTGCCTTTGATGGACCACTTGTGTGGGCATGTGTGTGAGTGTGTGGGTGTTTTGAGGGTGCCACAGAGAATGCAAGATGGGTCATGAAGAAGGAAATCCCCTTGTTACGTTGGTTCTTATCCACGGAGCCTAAAAGTTTCATTTATTTCAGGATTAGGATTTTCCTTTTTCTTTGTTTTTTTGTTTGTTTGTTTGTTTGTTTGTTTGTTTTTTTTGGTTGTTGTTGTTTTTTACTTCCATCTTGGCCACAGAAAAGACAAAGAAAGCTGATGCACTTACCAGCCGGCCTTCTCTTCCTTACAGACCCGAAAGGAGGCGGAGAGATGTCATGCAAGTAGCCAACACCACCATGTCTAGCAGAAGCAGGAACACCACAGTGGCTGACACCTACAATATCACAGACCCAGAAGAACTCGAGACAGAATACCCTTTCTTTGAGAGCAGAGTGGATAACAAGGAGAGAACTGTCATCTCCAACCTCCGGCCTTTCACTTTGTACCGCATCGATATACACAGCTGCAACCACGAAGCCGAGAAGCTGGGCTGCAGTGCCTCCAACTTCGTCTTTGCGAGAACCATGCCTGCAGGTACGGCACTACAGCCGGGGTGGGGGAAGGCTGGCAGAGAGCGTGTTCCCAGTTCCAGGTCCCGAAGAAAGCAGCTGCCTTGATCCAGAAGAAGCAGCAATCGTCCTGGTCCACCAGAGCAGCCTGTGGGCCTCCTTTTTAGTCCCCTCTTCCCTCGCGGTCACCCAGACAGCCACTGGGTTACTGTGAGGATGTGGGCTGCAGAGAGTCAGTGCCTCAGATGGAGGCTCGGCCTACACCGAAGCTCACTGCCCTCCTTCAGGGCTGCTGTGTATGAGGGGTTCTTTTTCTTTAGATAGGAGAAACAGACCTGGAGAAAGTGACTTAGGTTGTCAGGAGTGTTTCCTTGTACTCAGTCACAGGTTTTTCTGGTGACGATAGGTCAGAAGGTAGGTGCTGTGGCATCCTGAGATGGCAGGTCATCAAGCATGCCCAGTCCCTTATCCTGGGCCTTGTGCTAGCAGGCATCTCGGGAGGGCCCCCCACACACAACATCCCTGTGCAGTCCTGCGACAGACCCATCTTGGGGAAGGGCCATTCTCAACGTTAACCCAGCATTTGTCATCCTTTCTGGAGACCTAAACCCAATGTGGCTGCTTGTTTCCATCCTTGCACAGAAGGAGCAGATGACATTCCTGGACCAGTGACCTGGGAGCCAAGACCTGAAAACTCCATCTTTTTAAAGTGGCCAGAACCTGAGAACCCCAACGGACTGATTCTAATGTATGAAATAAAGTACGGATCACAAGTCGAGGTACGTCTGGGACTGTGGCCTGCACTCTCATGTGTGTCTGCCGGCCCTGAGAGCACATGCTGTCGCATGCCACAGCTCTGCTGGTCAGTCAGTCAGTGAGCAATCGGGTCTTCCCAGGAACCCAGGCTCTGGGGAGCAGTCACCGCAGTGCAGGGAGCTGGCCTGCATGATGGCTAGGCAGACGTTGGGCAGCTGGAGTTACCAGCACATTGAGGAGCTTGCAGGTGTCAGTCCTCTTTTACGATTGTGGGAAACTAACCCTTATTGTTTGGTTTCTGTAGGATCAGCGGGAATGTGTGTCCAGGCAGGAATACAGGAAGTACGGAGGGGCCAAGCTTAACCGGCTAAACCCAGGGAACTATACAGCCCGGATTCAGGCCACCTCTCTATCCGGCAATGGGTCCTGGACAGACCCTGTGTTCTTCTATGTCCCAGCCAAGAGTAAGTCTTAGGAAAGAGATGCATGTCAAAACTAAAAGCTGGCTGGGCCTGAGCTGGGCTTCTGATGTCTGCTTTTCTGTTAGAACAGAGCTGGCCGGGTTGAGGAGATGGCTCGTTAGGTAAAAGTAATTGCTTGAGGATCTAAGTTCAGATCCTTCACATCAAAACCAGGAGTGGTGCTGTGCTTCTGTATCCTCACTGACAGTAAAATGCTTGCAGCTTGCTAGCTAGCCAGTCTAGCCCATTGGTGAGCTCTCAAAAAATGAGGTTACAAGCCATAAAGGAAGACATTTGACATTTACCCCTGGTGTGCACAGCTCTGTGCCATCATCACACACACACAGGGAGGGGGGAGACAGAGAGACAGAGACACCTGGGCAGCTATCAGGTAGGGTCACATTAAGGAACTAGTGTGTTATCTGAGATCTCAGCCTGGGAAGATGCTGAGCCGTGGGTACTTATCTCAAGTGACTGACTAGAAGAGGGTAGTATAACCTCTGGGAGCTAGGAGACAACTCTGCTTTCACCTTTGCTTATGTGTAGAGGCATTTTGCAAAGCATTGAGTTGAACATGCCGTCTCCTGCCTAGTCAGTGAAACTGGCTAAGGCTCATAGCCAATGCTCAGAATCACAAGGTGAAAGAAACCCAGGGAGCAGCTGGTCTCACTGCTCTAGGGCAGAAATCTTCAGGACAACATCCCAGGCAGAGGCATTCTCCTCCCCTTATCTGTCCAGTGTAAAAAAGAGGTACTCTTTATCCACCATATATGTTGAAAGATAATGTATTCATCATTTTGCAGAGACTGGAGGATAATGTTACAAGTTTCAATCAAACCATTGAGAAGTCAGGATTCTTAGAAGGCTGTTGTATGTAGTGATGTCTTATGTAAAACTAAATGTTGTAAAATAGTTAAATAACAAGGGCTACATACCATGAAAATTTAGTCTTTTATTTGGTGAAGTATTTGTATATAGTGCATCTTTAGATGTCTTGCGGGAAACCAAATTAAATTTTTAGATTAGTTCATGTCCATGGACTATAGGGACAAATAAAACAATGGGCTCTCCCCTTCCCTTCTCTCCAGTCACTCATTTTGTTTGGGGTTTTTTTCCCCCATTTTAACTGAAGTCTTATGAATTCTTTCTGACACGTATCTCGAATCCGGAATCTCTGTTGCCATGCTTACCACCATGAGTCCAAAACCTCCTAGTTCTCGTGGTGAGACTGTTCTGAGCAAGGCCTGCAGGAGGGCCAGGCTCTCTTTTGAGAACTTGACTTGCCATTTGCCAGTGAAACTCCTGGGAAAGTTAGGTCAGCGCTCTGATCTTGCTGATTTAAGAGGACCTCTTCCTGTGTCTGTATTAAGCAATGTATAACATATTCAGGGAGAATGGCATGTTCCCCTAACTCCTCCTATGCCTGGCAACATTAGCAAAAAGTATCATCCTGTGTGGGAGATGGGTGGGGTGAGCCAGCTGTCCCTGGAACTTTTCATAAAGATCAGCATAGCATGAGTAGTTAGTGTGTGTGTAAGAGTCTGTTCATTTTACTTCAGCAAACGTATACACTTCCACACAACTACATTTGAACTATTATTTCAGAATATACAGTACTTAAAGGAGTATAATGCTTCCATCTGTATTTACATTTTTCTCCAAACGGTTTAGTTTATTTGCTGGGCTACTCCTGAAATTACCTTGAAGATTCCAGTGTGTGGTAGGGGAGTAAAGGCTTTTTCAGAAATGGTTTTTATCATACGTCCAACCATATATAAAAAAAACAGCAAGACAAGCCAATTACTCGCCTCCTAACTTTGTCCTGTTTCTTCTTGCTTCTGCAGCGACGTATGAGAATTTCATGCACCTGATAATTGCTCTGCCGGTCGCCATCCTGCTGATTGTGGGGGGACTGGTCATCATGCTGTATGTCTTCCATAGGAAGAGGTGAGTATCTGGGCCAGCATAAGACAATAGTGGTAGCCAGCTAGATTGACTATTTGAGCTTGAACATAGATCGTCTATGGGGGGAAACACTGTATAGACGGGCAACCCACGTTCCTAGTCAGCCATTCTCCAGAGGCAAAAACGAGCATTTCCTGAGGATTAACGAGAGATGATCATGCTACCCTTTTTGGTTTTTCAAGGCAGGATTTCTCTGTGACCTGTAACTCAGAGACGTGCCTGCCTCTGCCTTCTGAGTGCTGAGATTAAAGGCGTGCACTGGCCCCGCCTGGCTCCCGTTTTCCCTTTTTGGCTGTTGCGGCACACAGATCACTGGCTTGTAAAGAGCTTCTCCAAGCATGCAGTATAGCCTTCCTGTCAAGTGAACCTTGTTATTTCCAGTGAAGCAAAGAAACTAGTGTTTCTTTAAAAGTTCTAATCTGAGGCCACCGAAGAAGGTGGAGGAGTTGTCCTCAGATATCTGCTGGCCCACCAGGGTCTGAATCCCAAGGATCCAACTTCCAACTGAGCATGCTTTGCGTCTGTTTCTCAAGATAATTCATGCGACAGGAAGGAAAAAGACAAGATGAAAGTATTACAATGATGTGTAGAGATGGGGTTGTTGACTTGAATTTCATCTTTTTTGACAGAAATAACAACAGGTTGGGCAATGGAGTGTTGTATGCCTCTGTGAACCCCGAATATTTCAGTGCAGCGGATGGTAAGGATCCTGATAGGGGTCATACAGCCTGTGCACCCATTTACATTCCCCTACTTAATTAAATGGCTCAGAAGTTCTGACTTGGAACCTGGGTTATACCAAGTGGTTATTTCGTTTGTCTTTTTACTTACCTCTTTTTTACCTAGTGCTTAACTTCAGGCATTTTAGATAAGTTGGGGAGGATTCCTGTAATGCTTGAGTTGGGGTATTTTTCAAGCCCATCATATTTCCTCACTAAGCCCCTGTAGTGTTTCTCATGCCTATCTAGATACAGGCAAGGCAGGAATCTCTGAGAAAGACTTGTTCAGGCTCACACAGCTAACAGTAAGAAGTCAGGACTAGGAGGCATCCCCAGCCCCTCCTCCTAAATCCTGATGGTGTGGTGTTTGGAAGGACTGTGAGGTTGCTGTGAGGGGGCTCCACCAGATCTGGCAGTGAATTCACAGGGGTGTGAGCGCAGCGGATATCTTCAAGAGAAATGTTTCTTACTGCAGAAGAGTAAGTAGATATGTAGGAGAAAAGAAATCATCAGGATTGCTCTCATTGGTTATTCTGTTTAAATACAAAAACAGAGAAATACTTGGGTGATTTAAAAGCATTGTGTAAATGCCTATGGTTTTCACTATGGTTTCTTTAATCATTTCTAACTGAGTTATGTTTACAGTAAAGCCAACCAAGAACAGCCTCTTCTGAATATGAATCAGGTGCAGAATAACAATGTTATTTCTGTTTGTCAAAGGTCTCACAGAGCTATCTTTGAAATAGGTATACATGCAGATGTTTGTGTCTGTAACGCATAGAAAACACCCTGGAAGGATGTGCACCACACTTAAGAGCATAGTTACTTACGGGAGGATCTCTCTCCTTTAAAAATAAACAAAGCAGGTCTGGATATGTAGCTTAGTGATAGAACATTTGCCTAACATGTTCCACACCCCAGGCGCTCTCTCTACACCACCAAAACAAACAAGAAAGCAATCAAGCAAAATCAAGAAGCTAAATGTACATTGTTCATACAAAGGCCTTACTGTAGCCTTTATTATACAGGCTAGCCTGAAACTTCTGGGCTCAAGACATCCTCATACCCCACTTTCGTCTCCTAAATAGCCAAAAACATGCAGCCATGGTATCCTGGCCAGTAACTGCTTTTGTCAAAGAGAAAGGGGGTAGGGGTGGGAGACTAGAGAAATAGTCCTTTTTTTTTTTTCTTCAAAACAAAGGAGGAACAAACGTCGCCACCCAGGCCAACTGGTGAGAGAACGCTGTTACCTCATCTGAACTTGATTTCTTTGGTCTTTTGAGAAGCACTAGCCAAGGTGTTTTCCTCGAATAGCTACAAAGTGACATTGCATCGCAAAGGCATTTAGAGACTTCTTTCTCCCAGGGTTAAGCATGTTGCTGTTGTCAAAAGCTCACTGAGAATCCCCTACAGGAAAGCTCTGATAACATTGTGCACACTTAGGAACCACTCTGGCTGGTGAAGCCGAGGTATGCTAGCTAAAGTCAGCTGCTGGATTGAATTTAGAATAAGGTTTAAAGGGCATTAACTTCAGGGACCTCCCAAGGAATGGATGTGATTGGCTTTAACTCCGTATTCTGTGGCAAAGCCACATAGCTAATTCTCATTAAAAGCTAGCCTGGATCCTTGGAGATAGTAAATGGAGACAGTGACCCCCATCCTTACTGAGAGATAGTATAATGACCTCATATCCCATGCTGTCGTCCTAAGCAAGATCAGCCTCTGCAGAGTCACAAGCTGTCTGAGCCCTGTGGAGGGCAGAATTCTAGTTGAGAAATTACCAGACTCATGTGTGCCATGAAATACAAGAATGTGCATAGGAGCCAGGTGTGGTGACGTATACCTGTAATCCAAGTGCTGGGGGGATTGAGGCTGAAAAATTGTAAATTCAAGGTCAGCCTGGGTTACATAGCAGGTTTGAGTCAAGCTTGGACTATATAGTGAAATCCTGTCCCAAAATGAGTCAATAGGAATAAATGAATAAGTAGATAAATACATGTTTTAGTTAATGCTCTATTTCTGTGAAGAGACACTACGACCACAGTAACTCTTAAAGGGAAAGCATTTCGTTGGGGCTGGCTTACAGTTTTGGAGGTTTAGTCCATGACTGTCATGGTGGGAAGCATGGTGGCGTGCAGGCAGTCATGGTGCTGGAGAGTCCTACATCAGGCAGAGAGCAAGACGCTGGGCGTGGCTTGAGCATTTGAAACCCCAAAGCCCACCTCCAGTGACATGATTCCTCCAACAAGGTCACACCTCCTAATCCCTGTCCAATAGCGCCACTGCCTATTCACCAAGCATTCAAATATATGAACCTATGGGGACCATTGCTATTCAAATCACCACAATCTATATGGCACGTTCTCCAGAATATTAATTGGTGGTGTTCCCAACACCAGATTTATAATAAACATCCTTTCCGTAAGGCATCACCTAAAGGTAGGTGCCTGTGATATGAGGGTGTTCAAGGCCTCTCAACCTCCAGCTGCAGCCCAGCATCCAAAAGCATAAAAGTAAACACAGCCACAATTTCCCTCCCGTCCCATCTGAGCCCGGACTTCCTTCTCCATTCCACGTGCATACATGCCAGCAAAACACCCATACATAAAATTGATTTTTTTTAAAAGCATTATGCATTCCAGTAATTCAAATCGCTTGCACAGCAAAACAGCAGCTCTAGGATTAAGCAGCATTTTATAGCCTGCAGGACACCTTAAACTATTTTGGATTTTTACTGTAGTTTTCATTACTGCCCACCCTGTTTCTTCCTTCATGAACATGGGAGTTCTTCTCTTTCCCCACAGATGGGAAAGGCAGGCAGAGTCTTCATCGTTAGTTCTCGGTTCCATGACGAGAAAGGGGCAGCATGGTCACCCAGAACTTGATCCCCACCTCTTTGCAGCTCCCTAAGTTAAACAGCTAAGTAGAGGGAAACGAACAGCAAGCAGTGCTTGAGGCACACGCTGCACTCCTGCAGCTCCTCTCTACTGAGAGTCCTCCCGCTCCTCTACAGTCCTCCCGCTCGTTCTCTATCATCTCTTTTGAAGGCTGCGCAATGCTCTCTCTAGTCTCTGCCTTCTTTCAGTTCGGCTTAGTTTCTCCATCTCCACAATGTTGGGTTTGTCAGACACGACTGTGGGAAGGGTAGAATAAGGTGCGTGACCTAAGAGGGTCCAATCAGCACGGTAGTCCCTGACGTGCCCCCTTGGCCTTGTTGTCACTGTGTAGTCCAGGCTGTCTTTTTTAAAGTAACAAGCCCTCTCTCTAACCTCTGTCGCCCAAGTGCTGGCATGGGATTACAGACGTATGCTGCCACCATGACTAGTAGTCATGTTTCTAAGTATAAAGAAAAGCTGATGAAATAAATTTTAGTTACATTTATTTTTTTTCATTTAACCTGATACATCCAGCAGTTGGTTTTAACATAAGAGCAATCTTTTTAAGCTTGTTTTTAACCAAGTCTTTGGAATACAAGACTGAAGAAATGGCTTAGCCATTAAGAGTCCTTGCTGAGCTTTTGGGGAACTCTACTTCAGTTCCCAGCTCTCACATGAAAAGGCCCAACTGTAACTCAACTTCAGAGAGTCCAACATTGTCTTCTGACCTCCCAGGAACCCAAACACGTGTGGCACCCCCACCACACACAAGGGGGGGATCCACATGTACACATAAAATAAAAATAGGCCAGCCTAGTCCACAAAGAGAGCACCAGGGTTTCTCTGTTAACCCTGTCTCAGATAAATGGATAATTGATTAATTTTTAAAAATCTTCTACAAGTTATCTCTTTTTTTGTTTTAAACAAACCTTTGAAATAGGATGTATTTTTGCTTGCAGCACATGTCTATTGGACCAGTCATAGTCAAGTTCTCAGAAACCCTACCCTAGGGCTAGGTACTCTGTTAGCTAGCATAAGCCGAAAGTCCATAAAGAGGATGCTTCTCCCCTCTAGGCTCATCCAAGAAGATGATGATTAGCTCTCCTCATCCACACTCTGGTCCTTACCTTCCCATCCATTCCACACTGTTCTCTCTTTCTGACATTCATTTTAATCCCTTGATGAAGATGGGCAAGATCCTACTTTCTCTGTCTCTTAGGATTAATTTGCTTTTTTTATTTTCTTTGGTTGGGTTTTTTAGTTGTTTTTTTGTTTGTTTTTTGTGGGTTTTGTTTTGTTTTGTTTTTTTGCCAAGGAAGGAAAAGAGAACCACTGCTTTCTTTCCTGTCCTATGTTTCTTTGTTTCTTTTCAGTTCTTAGATGCTTACCCTCCAAGTATCATGAAATCCTCAAAGATTGGGTGCCTGCCCTTGACTGTATTGTCCTGTGACTATTGGTACTTTCCTTCTTGCGTTTTAGGAAACAGCATCTTGTATTCTCTAGTCTGAGTAAGGGCTGTTTCCATGCCTGCTTCAATCCCCGTCTCTTACTCTCTAGTGTACGTTCCCGATGAATGGGAAGTAGCTCGAGAGAAGATCACCATGAACCGGGAGCTTGGACAAGGGTCCTTCGGGATGGTCTATGAAGGAGTGGCCAAGGGTGTGGTCAAGGATGAACCTGAAACCAGAGTAGCCATCAAGACAGTAAATGAGGCTGCAAGTATGCGTGAAAGAATTGAATTTCTCAACGAGGCTTCGGTGATGAAGGAGTTCAACTGTCACCATGTGGTAAGAGAGTGTCTGACAAGCCAAGGTCAGACACAGACAGAAAGCATTCCTAGGGCCACTTCTGTGCCCCTGGCCACGACTCTGGGATTACTGTCTTGCTATCTCCCCAATGGATAGTTTCCCTGTTGCCCACAGACCTGCACAGAGGCCCTAGCACCACACAGTTCCAAGAGGCCTAGGTCATCATGTGGGATGCCCTCAGTCCTTCTCTTTTTGATTCCTCCAGGTCCGGTTGCTGGGGGTGGTATCCCAAGGCCAGCCTACCCTGGTCATCATGGAACTCATGACACGTGGAGATCTCAAAAGTTATCTCCGGTCTCTAAGACCAGAAGTGGAGGTCAGTTTTGATTCTCACCGTGTTACCTTACCTGTTCTGTTTCCATCAGGAGCCCCCTTGTAGGAAACATGGTTTTAAATCTGTTTACTTCTTAGCCTTGAGTGTCTTGCTACATGCTTTGCTGTGGGTGCTTTTGGTAAAAGATTGTCCAGCTGGGGGCAGGCTGGAATCTCTGTGAGGAGATCTTGTCCGTCCTTGGATCCCACCCACTCCACCTCAGGCATCTCTGTGTTCTTGTTTCTTCATTCCCTCTACCCCTACCAACATCTCATAACAACCGCTACCTGCCCTAGGGCATGCTAGGGCCAACCCTTCCACTCACCCCGGCTGGTCTCCTACAGACTTGACTCTGCCTAGCATGCATTTTCTCTTGTTATGGTCCTCAGAGAGCACCCCCTTCTTCACCAGGACCATGTGTGTGTGCTTAATAAAGTTCAGTGTTTAGGCTGGCAGGGGCCTTGACCTTAGCCCTACCCAGTCTGTGCACAAGACAGCTAGTAGCCCATGTGTACGCACACGCGTGCACATCAGACACACACACAGGTATACACACATGTGAGCATGCTGCCTTTACCTTGATGACACATGGTGCTCTTTCCTTACCCTGACTCTGCTTTAGAGACTTCTCAAACTCTGCACCAGCCTTCCAGGCTGGATAATAAGCTAGTGTCTTGCTTTAACTTTTAAATGATAATCATCCCAGTTGCATGGTCTCTGCTTAGTCTAGTAAAAATTTCACATTGTAAACCTGATAAGGTCCTGTGTAATTTTTCATTAATCATTGCGGAGTCTTTCCCCCGTCTGCTGTATTAACCCCCATCCAGCTTCTTAGCATCTGTAAGTCTGATTTATAAGTCCTTAATTCTAAGAGTAAACTGATAGACATTGAAAATATTGCCAGAGCCAACTGCCTTTTATGGGGCTGCCTCAGTGGTCCTGATGTCCTCACTTTGACCCTGGCTCCATTACTTGGGGATAAAAAGCTTGTCTTCCTGCATGCTCTCCAAAGGGAAACTTCCCTCTTCTCATTCCATTTCTGGCTCTGTTCCCATTCTCTATGGAAGCTTTTGTTGTCTTTTCCTCTACAACTTAAACATCTCCCAGGTAACAGTTCCTTCATTTTAGTTCTGACTCCCTGCTCACAAATGCCCTCGTTTACTTTTAGCATGTGCTTTTGGGGTTTGAGGAAAGCCCCAAAGCTCTGAATGAATGGGTTGGTAACTCTGGCAGTCTCTTTTTCTCCCCACATCAGTCCTAAGTTCCTGGTGGAGCCTTTTCCTGCCCCACTAACGTCCTGTCTGCAGGAGAAAAGCTTAATGGAATAGGAGGTACCTGGAGAGTGGTCCTCTGAGATGCCTCCTAAATCAGGAAGGAACGCCTTCCTTCCCAACTCAGGCACGGATTAAAAGCCCTAAATGTGGCCTCAGGGCTGTTCTGCCGTTGGTTACCTCATGGGTTACCTCCAATGCCCAAGCAACTAACTGTCAGAGGCCCCTGGGCCTCGGTTTCCTCTGTATAAGAGATAAAGGGCTGTAGAGATGGCTCCAAGCAGCCCTTAAGGGCACTGACTGCTCTTCCAGAGAACCCTAGTTGGATTCTCAGCACCCACGTGGCGGCTCACAACTGTCTAACTAAGTTCTGGCCTCCTTGAGCACCAGTTGTGCAGCTGTTGCACAAACTGTACGTGCACGCAAAACACCCATATACATAAAAGAAAAGGTTAACAAAAGTAATTTAGAGACAAGGTGAATTCCTAAAGCCCCCTTCGGAAGTAAAACTTTAAATTCATCAGATCTAAATTTTGTCTTTCTAACTCATGTCAGAATAAAAAAAAAGTATTTGTTGCCGGGCGGTGGTGGCGCACGCCTTTAATCCCAGCACTCCGGAGGCAGAGGCAGGAGGATCTCTGTGAGTTCGAGGCCAGCCTGGTCTACAGAGCGAGTTCCAGAACAGGCTCCAAAGCAATACAGAGAAACCCTGTCTCGGAAAAAAAAAAGTATTTGCAGGTATATCCCAGCTTTAGTATATATACCCTCACTTCAGTGTCTGTTCCCTACTTTCAGTGTATTTACTCCAGCTTCAGTGTATTTTACCTCTTCCCCCACTGGAATTTGCCTATTTTCCTTGATAATGTATGGATGTGAGCTCCTCTTAGGGAGCTTTAACATAAAGATCGCTACTCTCTTGAGAAGAGGGGGAAAAAGGGCATAAGATCATGAACTAACAGAAAGTCAGCCTTCCCTGCAGATAGTCCCTTTTGTTGATTGTTTTTCACACAATGAGTGACCGCTTCCTGTTGAACACTTACACAGCATTCATAATCCAGTATGTGTTATGGGCCTAAATACGTGTCACCTGCAGAGGTCCTACTTTGCCATGCATATTTAAAGCCCTGAAGATACTAAAAGACAGTGTAAAGGGGGGGAGCACCAGCATAAAAGAAACAGGAGATTCAGGCTTCCTCCAGACGATGCCACGTCCCTTGGAAACATCCCCTGGATTATAGATAGGAAACCCTGTATCAAAGTAAAAATGATTAAATAAATGAATGGGCTCCACTAAGTCTGCCGTGAAATGTGGAGAGTAGTCCTGGACTTGCCGGAGGGCTTCTACCTGATTTCAAGATTCTGGCATCCAGTGATAACTTAGCAACCCTGGACAAGAGCCAGCATTCTCGTGAGTATTTGGCTAGAGTACATAGGACCTATGTAGAACAGCCCAGATAGTATGATCCCAAAGCCTTGTCATGCTCTTCCTGTGGCCCTCAAAATAACTTAGGGTGATATATGGGACCTAGGAAAGTGAGATGGCTTCATAGTGTTGTATGAGATATTTTGCAGTTAGGGAAAGAGAGGCATGATTTATTGCACTAGTACAGACACACAAGCAGTTAGTGTCTAAACTATGGGTTAATGATTGGTTTTGCATGTGGGGTTGGGATGACAGGGAGCCTTCAGGTAGGGGTGTGTGTGTGTGTGTGTGTGTGTGTGTGTGTGTGTGTGTGTGTGTGTGTGTACACAACATACCTGCATACACCTTGAGGAAATTGGTTCTCTTTATTTACTGTGCCTGTCTTGGGGATTGTTTTAGGATTCCTGTTGCTGTGAAGAGGCACCATGACCACAGACACTCTTATAAAGAAAAACTTCTCATCAGGGCTGGCTTACAGTTCAGAGATTTAATCCATTGTTTTCATGGCAGGAAGCAGGGTGACATGTAGGCAGACATGGTGTTGGAGAGGTAGCTAAGAGTTCTACATCTGGATCTGTAGGCAGCAGGAAGAGATGGTGAGCCACTAGGCCTGGCTTGACCTGAAACCTCAGAGCCCACCCCCCAGGGACATACTTCTTCCAACAAGACCACACCTCCAATAATGCCATTCCCTATGAGTCTGTGGGGACCGTTTTCATTTAGACCAACACAGGGATTGAACATCGGTCTCCTGTATCTTGGCAGCATGCTTTCGTCTGCTAAGCCATCTCGCCAGCCCCTTGGGCATATTTATTTTATTTTGTCAAAATTGTCACTTTTTAGGTTAATTCTTTTTTTCAGTGCCAAAGGCAGTGATTTGTCCTTCTGCAAACAGGGTGAACTCCATCTAAACTCCACTTGTCCTCAGTGCCCAACAGTAATCCAAGATGAAAGAGCTAGTCCTCATATTAAGATATAAGGTGCTAAGGCACCTTAGGAAAAGGGGATGAAGACAAAGAGGCCCTGGCCACTTGCGTGGTAAATCGAGCATGCAGTGTCCATTTAGGAAGTGAGCGTTTGTCCCGTGTGACCTTGGTCCAGGTGTGCAGTGCTTCCTCTCACTTGTGCTCTGTGACTGTGGATGTCAAAGGGACAGAAACTAGTTAGGACCTAAGTAACTGAGAACCCTCAATACTAGAACTTGCTGCTTCACTTGAAGTACTTTCTGTCCTGCTCCAAACAGAAAGTACTGGACAGGGGCCCTGGCTTGCTGGTTAATGCAGTTGCCCCATAGGCATTAAGGACTGGAGTTCAGGTCCTCAGAAGCCATGCAAATGCTAAACAGGTGTGGCAGTCCATCTGTAATTGTAACCTTGGAAGGATGGGTCGGGATGCCTAGAGTCAGCTGCTTTAGCCAGCTCTGTGTTTGCTTGGGAGACCCTGCCTCAAAGGATAGACAGAGGAGCAATTTAAGATGATTCCTAACATCAACTAAGGGCCTCCACATTCACGCACATGCATACATGGGGATAGGGTTAGAAAATGTAAAGAAAAGAAAAAAGGTAATAATGGTCCCAAGCAGTACTAATTGATGTTTACCCTGTGATATGGTCAGGGAACCAGCACAATGATTTTATCACAAGCAGGCATCGCCAGAGCTCAGCAATATGTTCCTTCTGAGCAAGTCCTGACTTCCTGCAGGTGACCCGTGGTGCTCATATTAAATAAACATGGATGTCAGTTCCTACAATAAACTGGCAGGTAGGGGGGGAAAGTCCCAGATGCTCATGTTTTGTTTTGTTTCTTCAATCTGCAGCAGAATAATCTAGTCCTAATTCCTCCAAGTTTAAGCAAGATGATCCAGATGGCTGGAGAGATTGCAGATGGCATGGCGTACCTCAACGCCAACAAGTTCGTCCACAGAGACCTGGCTGCTCGGAACTGCATGGTAGCTGAAGATTTCACAGTCAAAATTGGAGGTATGTCCTGTGCTTTCCTGAGTGGAGCAGAAACTTAAACTCACGGGTACTTTTAGGGCCTTTTCAGTGCTTAGACTGCCCCTGGGAAGGTTTGCAGTATGTCCCAGATGTACAGTGGCTGTCCTTGACTTCTAAGATGTGTGTAAGTCGGTGTCATTGGCTGCTCCTGGCTATCATCCTAAGAGCACCTTAACATGGTGGTCTAGATAGTAGTCATGGTTCTTGGATAGAATGTGGGTTACAGAAATAATCAGGACAGCTTGCTTCCACGAGTAATTTTGGTTTGAGGATAAAAGCCAGCATCCAGTCCCTCCTCAAATTTCTCAGCTTACAAAGAACATTGTCCCTCGATAGGCCATGAGGTTCCTTGGAGGCAGGGCTCCTATGATGAGACCTGCATAGGGTAATGGTGGTGGTAAGGTAGGTGTGTCAGTCCGCAGTAAGAGAGCGGAGAACCCTGCCTACTGGTTTCACACCTGGCTTGATCGACTCAGAGAGTCCTTTCCCCCTCTCCTACTAGCAGAGGTTGAACCCAGGACTTCATGCATGCGAGTTAAGTGTTCTACTGAGCTATATCCTCCAGGTTCTTGACCTTTCTGGCACACATAGCACTTCCCACCATGACCTTAGTTGCTTAGCCTGCCTGTTAGACCCCTTGTTGCTACCAGTACATTGTAATATTAAAACTATATTGGACTATATTTCTGCTCACTGGCTACTAGAGACACTCCCCAGCCTTTCCGTTGTATGCTTGTATGTTGGCTTTGTTTTCCATTTGTCTTTTAATAATTAAAAAAAAATGTAGTGACAAAGTTGCTCAGGAAACCACCTGCATTTACCAAGCCTTTACCTTCCTACTGTGATAGGACAGCAGTTCAGAAGCATACCAAGTGTTCGCCCTGAGAAGGAACAGAAGGGACAGTGTGCAGCAAAAACCTCTAGTCTTTGGCTGTCTCTTGAACATATGATCTGGAGATGTTTTGCTTGCTTAAAACCTAGCGGTGACTCTTTTAAATGAACTTTTTGATCTCTTAAGTGAGCACCGAATATCTTCTCTACAGAGGTACCCAAAGTAGGGCTGTCTGTCTTCATCTTGCTTTGATTGCAGGAGTTAGGGGTGTTGGCATGCAGCTGTATTATACGGCAGACATCGGTCATTTGGAGTTACTCAGTGTCCCCCAGCATATCTCTCCCTGGGCTTGCACATTCATTTTTAGAGCCCTGGGAACCCTTGGTAGGCAGCCAGCAAGAGGCTGTCCTGTCCCAGAGCTTCTAGATAAAAGCCATCCCCTTACCTTTGTGACCCTTACTGCCTCCCATCCCCTCACTTATGCATGGGGACCCATATTTTACTCCTCAAAGGAAGCTACTGTGTACCTGAGTGGACTGGGACAGGTTCATTCATTGGGGGGGGCAATAATGTGATCGAGTGGAAAAATCAATGTTTGATGAAGACACAATAGTAGGCAGAGGCAGGACATGAGCACAGAGGACCTGGTGGAGACGGCAAGCCTGTGCCCGTGTCCTCAGCACTAAGGACCTGGTGGAGACGGTGCCTATGCCTATGTCCTCAGCACTAAGGACCTGGTGGAGACGGCAAGCCTGTGCCCGTGTCCTCAGCACTAAGGACCTGGGGAGACGGCAAGCCTGTCCCTGTGTCCTCATCCTGCACTCCCTCACACTCTTCCCAACACAGGCAGAAATTCTGCTAAGGCCGCTTTTGTCCCGCTTTGCATTACAGTTATGCAAAATGCTCTTTTGTGCCTCTTACCATTTTGAACCCAAATCAGTAAGGATTATATTTGCTGTTTAACCATGTGGCATATTTATGAGGAGAATTTGCCTTGTAATTGTGATTCTTCTTTCTTTCTAGAATTAAATTTTGTGTGCATGTTTAGGAAGGTAGGGGTGGTTCTGTTTTTCTTTTGCACTTAGAAAGATTGTTTTCTAGAAACCCCCTTTATGCAAGTCAAAGCAGATCCTGTCATTTGCATGCCACTGGATTAATTTGGGGATGAGACTTGAGCACTTACATTTTCGTCTTCTGGTGGGTTCCTGGGTGTCCCCCAGTGCCCCCTGTCTCAGGGATGACACACCTTAAGTCAGCTCACCAGAGGCAGCTGGACATTCGTACACAGTGCAAGTCAGTAGTGTTGGCTAACATCCAAAGAGTCTCGTTCCCCGTGGGGCTTGCTTTGCCTTGGTGACCTCATTGTGGTACCACTTAAGAGGTGTGAAGGGGCGTGGTGTTTTTTTTTTTTTTTTTTTTTTTTGTATTTTCGAGACAAGGTTTCTCTGTGGCTTTGGAGGCTGTCCTGGAACTCACTCTGTAGACCAGGCTGGCCTCGAACTCACAGAGATCCGCCTGCCTCTGCCTCTGCCTCTGCCTCTGCCTCTGCCTCTGCCTCTGCCTCTGCCTCTGCCTCCCAAGTGCTGGGATTAAAGGCGTGCGCCACCAACGCCCGGCTGTGAAGGGGCGTTTTTAAGGTAGAGCGACTCTTTCTCCCGGGAAGGAGAATGGAAGAGTGTAGGTGAGGAAAGGTGGTGTGATCAATTGGAAAAATCAAAATTTGATGAAGACACAATAATGTGAGATTATACAGCAAGCCTGCCATCACCCGTAACATGTGACACCTTCAGGAGACTCGGAAAATGGGAGAAGTTTTCAAAACTGAGTGGGAGTATTGTGTTGGGAAATGGTGTTGGGTAATAGCTCCGGGAGCCTGGTAAAGAACATCTCAGCCTTTCACTGTGTACTTTTATGTTCGTGAACATCTTCTCCCCTATTAAGTGGTGAAAGGCCTTCTCCTCAGTGGTGGAGTCATGTTCCAAGTAAATGAGATCCACATCCTCAGGATATTGGATCAGGCTTCAGAACTGTGTGTCACTCACCCTTGGTCTAGGCAGTGTGTATTTTCTTGATACATCGCTGTATTCAATAACCTGAAAACTGCTTCTCACTTTAAATGCACTAAGGGAATTAACTTTTTAAAGATTGTAAATTATTGAGACCAGGGATGTCTCGTATTTGACTGATGGTGTCTTACCATGTCTGCCTTATAAAATTACAAGCAGTAACACTGAGCCTCTCCGGAAGGCAGCAAGGACAACATTCACCTTGAATATAGACAAAGGCCAAGGGCCCTTGCTGGGACAGCCACAGCACCTTTGCTGCTGCCCCAAGACCTGCTCCAACTAAGTAACCGTGTCCTCTCTGCCCCCTGCAGATTTTGGTATGACACGAGACATCTATGAGACAGACTACTACCGGAAAGGAGGGAAGGGGCTGCTGCCCGTGCGCTGGATGTCTCCTGAGTCCCTCAAGGACGGAGTCTTCACCACCCACTCAGATGTCTGGTACGAGAGTTTCCCTGCATGGCCAGCTTGTTTCAGGCTCCTGGAATGACGCTCTTCCTAGTCTCTGCTCACTGTCACCCATTGCCAGCCTGAGTTCACCGTTCAGTGCTCCGTAGCCCTTTATCTGTGAGATATTCCTATGTAGAGTTCAGTAGAACAAAAGGGTATTTGTGGAACTCCCAAGGCGTATGTAGAACCAGCATTTCCTTCCCTTTTTAGCTGATACTGTGTTTCCAAGGAGTGGTGAAATGCCAGAAGTCTGAACCTTCCCTTCTGTCTGTTTATCCTCTGGCTGTTTCCCCTCTCTTTTTCTCGCTCTTAACACGTTATTATACTATGTACGCATGTGCTCCTGCCTCCCCTGCCTCCCCTCATTGAACCTTCAGGTTGCGGGCAGTGCTTTATTTAAACCCAAAACTTGAGGGTCACGGCTGTGGTTTCCTGTTGGTCCCATCCAGTATGTGGCACACACCCATCCTATGGATATCCATCGTTGCTGACCCAAAGCATCTTCCTAGTAATAAAAGTGTCCTGTGGTGAATGCACACTGGCCAGGGGGTGAAGAGACTTCTCTGTAGTGCTGTTTACCGCAGTTCCTTGGAAACGCTGTGTACAGGTCATCGGGTTCCAAAATACAACTGGAGTTGTTGGCAGGCGAGAGCCCTGGCACGTCCCCCTCCTCGAATGTCAGCAAGTGTCTTGGCTTTCCTCTCGGGAGATCCCATTGCTGTTGTGTTACAAAAACGGTAGTTGTTTACTCCATCTGCAGATAACCACACAGAATAACTATCCCAGTAGTGACTGACATCATTTTTTTAGCCTCATGAACCTTTCCCAGTCAAGAGCTTTGGATCTTATTTGGGAGCTTTGGATCTTATTTGGAAGACAGGTGCAAATTGGAATAGCATTTGAGTCTGACCCAGCACAGCCTGCTTGTTTCCTGACTCAAGGGTGAGGTCTGTGCTGCAGTAGCTCATTCGAGGTTACCTCTTTTCTGTCAAATCACGGTTCTCTGCTCCATGTTCAGGCGAGGTGGCAGGAGAGGGCACACCTAGGGCCACACTTCATCTGCTGTTTCCGGCCTTCATGCTTCTGGAAGCTTTGAGTTCAGCTTGCAGGGTGGGAAAGCAGAGTCAGCATAGGGAAATAAAAGTGAAGTCTCACACAGACTCCTTCTAGCCCAGTTCTGGGTACTAACTGTCAGTACAAGCCACAGCAGGCTCACAGGGTGCTCCCTCCCTGTTTCCTCCACTGTGACCCCATAGCCGCTACAAACTAACAAGGAACTATCTGTATAAAAAGGAAAGGCCTTTCAAATCCATTCCACCAAATGCTAAGGCATCAGCTGTGCTTGAACATTTATTTTCTCAGCCCTACCTTCGAGCATTCAACCGAAGATAGCAAGGCCATTGGGATATATGAACTGTTTCTCAGCTCTAACTGGAGTTGTGCCTCTTAGAAGAATGGCAGTCATTTTAGAATGAGTTCATAGTCATAAGACAGTTGTTCCAAGTACGTAAAAAAATCCCAAAGAATTTTGTTTGACTTTGTAGGAGGCCTTAGGAACATGGCGCTGGGAGGGACCTTCAAGTCAAGCCAAGCCCTGAATCCCATCTACTGCATTTATCATAGCTTTTACTTGAGTTTTTGTAGAAATGTTCCAGGGACTGTCCCCTTCCTCACAAAGGCAGGCTGGCCAGCCTATGTCTCTAGACATCTTTGTTCTTGTCTGGTGTGGAAAAGGATGCTGACTGCAGGAGTCTGGGGGGAGAACTGTGAGAGAGTTAAGCTGAAGGCATGCTGGCTTCTTCAGGAGTTGAGTAACCAGTGTCTAGATAAGGCAGTTGGTACTCGGGGCCAAGATTGTTACCTATTGCCTGGAAGCCTATGGTGAACCAGGGAAAGCATTAGAAGTGAGGGAAGTTGGCCTGGAAGGGAACCTTGTCAAGACCAGCCTGCAGTCGACAAAAATAGAAAACCACATACATCATTGCTTGTCTCCGGCTATATTTCAGACATGAGGGTGGGCGCTGCAGCCTCCAAAGAGTACCTCTGATGTGACCAGACAGGCTCTGGAAGGCGAGTCCATGACTGATGTTGACAGGAAACCCATTTCTCTGAGCCCAGGTTTTTCAGAACCATGATTTCACTACAGAGTGTGACTTTTTTGGGTCTTTTGTGCAATTTGAAGACTAAATCTTAGTCACTGCTAGTTCAAAAGAACCTTGAGTCTGACTGCTAAGGTTCTATTTCTGTCTGACATTGCTTAGTATCAATTTGTACAAAACCCTTTTGTTCATAGAAGGGAGATGAAGCAGCCAGGCAAACATTATGATTCAGTCAGAGGCTTCCTGCTTCAGCTTAGGTCAGGGTCCTCAGGGTGCTAAGTGGAAAATGCCGGCCCCAGGTTCTTATGTGGGGCTCAGCCCCACTGGGGTGTCCATCCGAAGCTTTGCATTGGCTTCCAATGTCCAGTCCGCTTTATTCCATTAACACAACCAGAGCGTGAGGCCAGGGAGAATTTTGCAAAGGTGGAGATTCTCTCTGACAAGCTATCTGTGCTGCAGGTGACAATATACCCCTGGTACCTATCTGAAGGTTCTGTATACATGGATCTACTACACTTTGATCCTCTGGACTGACAGGCCAGCAGCTATACACATGGTAGAGTTCCTTCACTGCTCTGCCTGCTGAGTTTACACCTCAGCCAGCCTCCAGACCAAAGGATTCTTTGTTAGCTGTGGCATGCACCATGGGCAGGTGCATCTCACCCGTGCCCTGCCTGACTCAGCTGCCTCCCCAGCCAGTGGCTCCTAAGTTCTGTAGGGTTCAGGTTTTCATCTACTTTGGCCCGAGTCAAGATCCTACAGAACTTTTAGACATTCCAAGAGCCAGCTCCCACCCCACACCTGTCAGATAAGACCTACTCTGGGAACCCAGGTATCTGTCTGTTTAAGAACTCCAAGAAGACCCTCCTTTACAGTAGTTGGAGAACCATTAGCATAGAGATTTCCAAACTGGGATGAAAAGAATATCCCCTAAGGAGATAGTTCAGATGCTTAGCTGTCCCAAGCCAGTACTGGGACCTGGTGCTGGAGTCAAAACTGTGTGAGGGATGTTAGAAGCCCCCATAACCTCAACGATCTCAGCCATGCCACCTGGGCTTTGCTGGCCCTACGGGAAGCAAATTAGCAGGGACAAAGAAGGCAAGATACCCCACACTTAGCCACAGAGCTGTTTGACATACAGAGTGCTGTCACCACATTGAGGAGACTTTTTCCGCACCTAGGGTTGAAGAAATGCTAATAAGGAAGGGGACACACTCCTGCCCACCCTTTTCTGAGCTACTCATGCTTTGTTTCTCCAAATAGGTCCTTTGGGGTCGTCCTCTGGGAGATTGCCACACTGGCTGAGCAGCCATACCAAGGCTTGTCCAACGAGCAAGTTCTTCGCTTCGTCATGGAGGGCGGCCTTCTGGACAAGCCGGACAATTGCCCTGACATGCTGTATGTATTTTCTGAGCCATTTAAGATTAGTAAGTCCGGAGCCAGTAACTCCCTCTGTCCCTGTGGGTACAGGAGAGCATTAGAAGAGGGCTTATATATCTGTATTGGTGGAGATGAGCTTGTTGGTTCTGTGACTCTGTGCAGTGCCTTAATCCCATCCCAGGCCCCCAGTGCTGATTGACACTCTGCACTGTGGTTTCTCAGGCCCCCATCTCTGTGAAATATGAGACGACAGCAACCCTGGCTCATCCCTCCCATGCAAAATTTACTTTTTAAGGCAAATACTGCAGCAATTATTGCTGTTAGGCCAGATTCGAGAGCTCTCCCAAGCTGTCGGCAGACCTGTCAGGTCTGTGAGCAGGTTCACATGGGGCTTTGCGGTCAGGAGCCCTCTCTTGCGCTTTCAGACTAGACTTCAGATAGCCCCAACAGCAGGTCACAGACCGTGTGCTGTGAGCCTTATCCCTGTGAGTCACATGGACTGGGAGAAAGGTTGAGCTCATCCCTCTTCAGACGCAGTCTCCTAGGCACACCCCCTTAGGGTGTTGGTGACACTGTTGCCTTGCTCTGCTTCTGGTAAAATGACATGTTGGAGTTGTCAGGTGATAACAGTATACCTACGGTGCTACGTATGCCTCAGTGTTCAGGCCTTGTGACTTCCAGAAACGCCTCCAAGATAATCAGCTCACAGGGAGAAACGGGTGCAGCGGCTCCCAGTTTGGGGTCGTAAGGGGGTTCCATTGCTTTTATGGTGGAAAGACTGTCAGAGCAGATACCCTCTCTTTGTAGGTAGAAAGTGAAAGGGGGTTGTTACAGGGCTGCAGCCCTGATGTCATCCTTTTGAAGGCACCCTCCCACTAGGCTCCACTAGGCCCCCCAGGGTTGCCAAGCTGGGGGCAAAACTTTTCACCTGTGGGCCTTGGTAGGGCATTCAGCACCCAAACTTTATTTACAAATGGAGCCTTGCTTTGCTGTGCAATGTTGGTGGCTCACTGGGTCAGGAGAATGGTCCTTCCCAGAATGAGTCTCCAAAGGGGATAAGAAGGTATTCTGATTGGTCCATCGGGTACAGGTTGTTAGCAGTGTTTTTGTCTCTGACACACCTTAAGGCAGGGCTCAGCTGTTGTCCTGCGTCTCAGGGGTAAACATCAAGGTAGGTTCCCACAGATATGTCCAGACCAATATAGGCATTTTCTAGAAATGCTTTTTAAAACAGGTTCCACTTCATTTGTGAAAGAATCCCAAGGGAATTGTCAAGATTTCTTGGTGTCTGTACAAAAGACACTCATACCTGCCTACTCTTCCTCAACGAAGCACGGGCTCGATTGGGGCCTCAGATGGTGAAATGATGTACAGATGGAGGCTGGGTGTGTGGACGGTAGGCAGGAGATCCCCACACAGAGGTGCAAGTGACTGTGCTTAGGATCTGGTGAAGTTGAAGGAGAGGTGCGGGCCAGCCTCATCCCACGTGAGGCTCCACCAGATGGTCTGCACGAGTTAGCCCTTGCAGTTGTGGGACTGAGGTCAGCTGGGGACAGTTTGGAGATCCTGGAGTCTCTGGCCACTCCAGGCCTCGCCACATCTGCATCCTTCAGACTTGACAACATAGCTCCTTGCTTCTTGTAGGCCACATAGACTGAGAAAGTTTCTCTGACAGACTGGATGTTACTGGTGGTGCTGTGGACGTGTGCTCATTCTTATCCCTCAGCTCTGCCACAGTGATGTAAAGCAGATACCAAGATCAGCAAGTATGGAGCCTTTGAGAGGGAGAGAGAACATCGCCCAGGCTGGCCTGGTTCTGGGGATAATCTTCCTGCCTCAGCCTCCCCTGATGCTGCCATTACAGGCTTGTGTCAGTGGAGCCCAGCTAAGGCTATGTATATTTTTATATCACATTCGCACTTCCTTCTTACAAAATTCTCCTGTTTGGGTTTTGTTTGTTTTTTGTGTCCTCCTGCCCCCAGCTGTTTGTAAGTGTGAAATCCCTCCTGCTTGGAAGGGCCTTACAAAAATAGGCAGCCGACCGTGTTGAGCCACGGGCTTGTCCATTGCCTGCCGTGCCCCGACATCATCTTCAGGGAGAGTGTTCCCACAGCGTCCTCTCTAAAGTGGCATCAGGCTTACAGCACGCACGGGGAGTACCCCGAGAAGCTGTGGTGCCTGCGTGCTGCTCATGCCGTCCCTCATAGCTTCCCTTTCACTCGGTGGTGCAGCGGTGTTCATACTAGTCCGCTCGCAGAAGACTCAGTGTTTAGGGCAAAGTTTAAGGGACAGAATAGGCCTACCACACCAGCGTAGATACAGATACTAGCATCAGTGGTGTTTCACAAGCCGAGAGACAGTTGAAAGGAGCAGGTGTGAGTTTTTGTTCCTGTGGTTTAGGGTTGGTCACAAGAATGGTATTGTTTTTGTTCTTTCTTTTTATACTGGGGCAAACATTTGTCTCAGAAACTCATGGGACTCCTGAAGCTGATCCATCTCCAGCTGACTGGATTTTTTCTGTATGAATCTAATACGCTTGGGAAGCAGCCACCTGCCATGGGAAAGGCAGTGGACTTCCTGTTCCCAGAATAGAGGGAGGAGGAAGTTTACACACAGAGGCTGCTCTTGAACGTGAAGTGATTGATTCAGGAGGCATTCCTGCTTTGCCATTCAGAACCCCTTTGGCAGATTTGTCCCCTTTCTAAGAAAAGAACTTTATGAAGGAGACAAGCTGGCTTCCACAGGGAGTGTGGTGTCCTTCTGAATCTGCCGGGGTGCTGATGAGATGTGTTTCGGGGACAGGATTCTTTTGTTGAGAGAAGTGTGAAACCTGGTGGGTCTCATCTACAGGAAGGGCTACCCAGCATCCTGAACTGAGTGAGTGTCAGCGCCATGACTCGGTTTGAATTAATCTAGCAAGTGCTATGAGATTGGATCAGGATTGGTTTCCACGTTTAAACTGTAGACCAAGCCCGTCATTACCCCTGTGTAGCAAGCTTTCTTGTCAGACTATCTTGGAACCACCAGCCCACAAATAATGACCCGAAGATTTATTATTAATTATGAAAGCTTGGCTTTGTCTTAGGCTTTTTCTCAACTAGCTCTTATAATAACTAACCCATATTTTTTAAATCTACAATCTGCCATGTGGCACGTTCAACTTGTTCCTAATATGGCACGTTCAACTTGTTCCGATTCCACTGACAAAATCTTGTGCCTATATTCCTCCTCCCAGTGTCTCTGTCTCTCTCTGTCTCTCTGTCTGTCCTGTGTCTGTCTCTGTCTCTCCCTCTCCCCTTCCCCTCTACAAGTCCTGCCTGGTCTCTCTAGCCTAGCTATTGGCCATTCAGCTCTTTATTAAACAAACTAGAAGGTGCCTTAGGCAGAGACACATTACAGTGTACATAAATGCTCCAGAACACCCCTGGATTTCAGTGCCTTGCACACAGATTTGTCAGTGAACCCTGCTGAGGTAAGAGACTAGTCCCAGGGTTCATGGAACCTGGAGATCCTGAGACCAGTCTGTAGCACAAAAAATAAAAGACCAGAGGCAGATATTGGAGTTCAAACTTCAAGCTGAATATCAGAAAAGCAAAGCAGCCAGCCACTATCTCTTAGTGTCCCTCAGACTGAAAAGTGATCCTGGCTCCACCAAACCTCAGATTCTAACCTCTCCTCAATGTGGCTGGAGAATCCTGAGACCTCAATGTCTTCCTATCCTCAGTGTGGCTGAATGCCAGCTCTGAGACCCTGGTGGTGTCTTAAATACCTCTCACGAGACCTGGGATTAAAGGTGTGAGCTCTAATTCTCTTTTAGACTGATTCACTCTAATGGATCCCTGGGTGACCTTGAACTAACAGAGATCCATCTGCCTCTTAATCCTGAGTCCTGAGATTAAAGGTGTGTATCGTCACTGCCTGATCTCTACAGCTTGAGGCTGGCTTTGCTTTCTGAATCCTCAGGCAAGCTTTCATAAATCATAAATAAAATGTCACCACACGGGTCCCAGCCCTAATGCTGAAGGATGGGATGGTGATTTGAGCTCAGCCACAAAAAACTTAGGTGCCAGAACCGTTTGTTCCGGTAACATGTCCACATCACATGCCAAGGCTTCAGGATGCGGGATTCAGGAAGGAACTTGAACTTTGTATTAGCTCAGCGTCACCAGCCCAGGCACAACCAAGACATACTCAAATCAGACTGCATGAGCCGTGGCATGAACTGTGTGCCAGCACCTGGGCTGTGTAGCATCCCCCTTCAGGTCCTAGTTGAGAAGCGGCCCCTAGCACAGCCTTGGCTGTTGGGGTTGCTAGGAGACCACCCACAGCGCTGTAGGGCCTTCCTAAAGTCTGCTCTCTGGGTGAAGTCAGCACTGGATGCCACAGCCCTAACTCTCGGAGTGCAGCCGGAGCGCTACAGACGCAAGCTACTGTGCACATCTCAGCGTACAGGACGTGGGGTGAGCCGAGAGGGGAGTGGGGATAGCAGTGTGCATATACCCGTAGGGATAGACCTCTCTCCCTGGAAGGTGCTTCAAGATAGGGCAGGACTGCCACATGAGCCTCCTCTCGTTTCTAGGGGAGAGCCGGTATATACCTTCAAAGAGGGACATACCCTGTGAAACATAGCTCTAACTCGCCGGAGCCGTCGAGTGGTTTTAAAATGTGCTTTTTAGAAGAAGCATTTCACCATCTTATTAATCCCACAGTCTGCTGGAGAGTTTTCCTGTGGAAAGAGTATAAAACAAGGTCTTCAGTCGCACAGAGCAAAAGACTTCCTTTTAAGGGCAGCACTGGAAGGCCTGACTCTGGAACGATTTAAAGAAGCCATCACATGGCTTGTTTGTGCTGATGTCACCGCATCTCTACCCGGCTGGTGGCACCTCCTCGGCCCCCACCCCTGGCCACAGGGCCTGGAGCCAGACACATCTCATGTTCTTGCCCCCAGTTGCTCTTTTCTATTCAGGGATAAGCCAGTCGGCCAGAGAGGAAATTGCAGCCCAGCCACAGAGACGAGTCCCTTGTATCTCTGCCCCATTTTGATTAATTTTTATGGGGGAAGCGATGGGGGCCCCGGGAGAACAGGCTTCTTTGCCACCTAACCAGAATAGGTGAGCATGCTACCTGTCTGCAGTGGACCCAACCAGACCCTCATGAGATGTGACTGTGGACAGCCAGGAGAGGGCAGTCTCCTTGTGGGACCATTGGCTACTCTTTTTCAAGTAACTAAAGTACAGCTCTGTTGTTTTGACAAGAGAGCCTCACTCCTACTCCATCTCACCGGTTGTGTGACTATAGACATTTTTAAATGCTTTGCTTGGTGCACACCCTTAATCCCAGCACTCTCGAGGCAGAGGCAGGCGGATCTCTGTGCGTTCGAGGCCAGTCTGGTCCTACAAAGCGAGTTCCAGGAGAGGCTCCAAAGTTGCAGACAAACCTGTCTGGAAATAAATAAATAAATAAATAAGTAAATAACTAAAATGAGGGTGGTTGTAATTGTTATAGCAGAGGGACATACCTGCCTCTTGAGGAATAATGTGGCCCCACGCCCAATGTTCTTCCTGACTCCCTGCAACCTGGTGTGTATCGCCAGGACCATCACTTCGCCTCAGTGAAAACAACTAGTTGGCAAGGGACACAGGCATTGGCCACCTTATTGGTGTTTTCTCTCACCCCAGAGGGTAGATGGTAAATATTGTAGGGTTGTAAGCTAAACAGCCTTTGTTTTAACTAGTCAGCCTACAGAAGAGCCACAGGTGATGTGTAACAAGAGCTCCGGTAGAATTCAACTTAGAAAAACAAACTAAAAGCTGCATCTGGCCTGGCTATGATTAGCCTCTAGAATGTTTAATTCTGGGTGGATCTCCAGCTCACCCTTTTCCATCGTTTCTTCAGGTTACTGCCCTGTGTGCAGCACTCTGCATGTTCTGGGTACCTAACTTGACCCAGGGCTTCTGAGGAAGCTGTCCAGGTGGGCAGTGGGGCCTTTTTTCTCCTTTGGAATTATTTGCAGTGACCAACCGGTGGTCTAGTAATCAGCCTGACACAATACTAGATGCCCGTTCGGGTGCTGTGAGATTCCTGCATATGCAGGGTTCCATTTAGTGGATTTCACTGTGAAGTATCCGTTGGGGCAGGAGTTGTAAAACCGAACAGTTATCTTCAGGGACAGAGGCAGAAGGTCCTTTGGTCTGAGGCTTCTCTGAATGCGGGCTGCCCTCACTTCTCTCTGCCCTGTCCATCTGTCAAAGCCTGGGGGCAGCACCCTTCACAGCATAGGTACCAGAACCCTGACTTGACAAGGGACATCAGAGGAATGAAGAAAGGACCAGCACATGAATTTAGAAATGCTGGGGTTGGGTGGACTAGGCTCTGGAAGCTCAGTGTGTTTGTTGTATGTGGTTGAACAGGGAGGTGGAGTTGCATACAGATAAACAAGGAAGTAGGGTTATCTACTGCTGAGCAGGGACACCGGTTTAGTTCATCTCCTTAGGAAGCAGTCTTCAGGCCGTAAGTACCCAGTGGGAGTAGACGTCTTCAACGCACACACTGTCAGCATTTGCACTCAGACCTCGGGAAGGCTTACCATCTCTAAGCTTCACTGGGGAAGACTTTCCCACTCCCATGGGAATGGGGCATTGGAGTCCCTGGCTGTGCCCGTGTAGGCAGTCCTCACTCATTCAGGCCTTCAGTTGCTCAGGGCTCCCTCTGCTCTCCACACCCAGGCCTTTCTGCTCAGGCTGGTGACTGGAAGCCTTCCTCTTCCGCCATGCGGGGCTGCTAGCCCACATGACTCAGGGAACTTTGCAGAGGTCTGTGACCTGCGGGAGAAAAGGGGGTGCCACATGGGCTTCCTATGTTCTTACCTTGGCCTTGCTTGTAGAAGAAACTCGTTCTCTGTGCTTTCCCTGGCTTGTCGGCTTCTGACCTGAGGTTTCTGTTGGGACTCAGCTTGGGGCCAGCCTGGATCTTCCGGGCTTCGTGAGACATGTAGTAAGTAGGTGCTGGCTTGAGCTAACAAGCTTGGGATGTGTGGTCCGTCTGTCTGGCACCCGTGCCGCCTTCTTCCTCAGGCCCGCTGCCAGGGGCACCGTAGTGCCAGGAAGAAGCTTAGAAATATCCTAGGTGGGGGTGCAGAGAATGATGGCTGTCAGGGAAGCTGTGATCCTCATTGGTGGGGAATGAAGGATTCCCGATTCCGGTTCTGGAAACCATGGCTGGAAGAGGTGTTTCAGACAGAAAACGGGTGGTTTTATTTCTTAAAATTGCCGCCATCAATACAGCCCTGTCATGGTAGACTCCATGTGAGGCGAGTTTGGGTTTGGCACCATGGCTGGGCCAGATAACGTGGCGGCGGGATAAGAAGCCAGGGCCGCAGAGGGCAGAGTCCCGCAACCCTCTGGGCCGCTGTGACCTCCGCACGAGGCCTCTTGCATCTCACCCGCTTCCCTTCTCCCCATCAGGTTTGAACTCATGCGCATGTGCTGGCAGTACAACCCCAAGATGCGGCCCTCCTTCCTGGAGATCATTGGCAGCATCAAGGATGAGATGGAGCCCAGCTTTCAGGAAGTCTCCTTCTACTACAGCGAGGAGAACAAGCCTCCCGAGCCAGAAGAGCTGGAGCTGGAGCTGGAGCTGGACCCCGAGAACATGGAGAGCGTACCGCTGGACCCCTCGGCCTCCTCAGCCTCCCTGCCTCTGCCCGAAAGACACTCGGGGCACAAGGCCGAGAACGGCCCAGGCCCCGGAGTACTGGTCCTCCGTGCCAGTTTCGATGAGCGACAGCCTTACGCTCACATGAACGGGGGACGCGCCAACGAGAGGGCTCTGCCTCTGCCTCAGTCTTCGACCTGCTGATCCTCAGACGCGGAAGCACATGCAAACAGTAACGTGTGCGCCCACTCGGTGCGCAGGGGGAGAGCAGGCCGTAACAATCTATTCACAAGCCTCCTGTACCTCAGTGGATCTTCAGAACTGCCATTGCTGCCCACGGGAGACGGCTTCTCTGCAGTAAACACATTTGGGACCTCCCTTTTTTCAATATGCAAGCAGCTTTTTATTTCCCTACCCGAATCCTTAACTGACATGGGCCTCTGCAAACCTTAATGACAACACTTAATAGCAACAGGACACTCGAGAACTGAGTCTCCTCATTCTATACCTTTCTCTCTCTTCTGCCTTCCCTCTCTCCTCTCCCTCTCTTCCTCTCTTCCTTCTCCTTTTTCTGCTTTACAATGGAAAAATTGTTTGCTGAAAGCCCAGCCGGGAAGCCTTCTTTTTCTTTTTTCTTTTTTTTTTTTAATCAGATTGACTTAATGGCTGTCCCTGGGGCTCCTCCTCACCCCATACACACCTGCCTGACACCATAGGTCTTTACAAAAAAAGAGAGAGAGGAGAGAGAGAAAATGCACACACTGAGATGGAATTTTTTAACTGTATCTTTAACCTTTTTAGGGTCATCTGAAATTTTCAAAGGGCCATTGTTCATCCACAGTTGTTACCATTTTCATGCCGCCAGATTTTGCCAAAACCCTATATTTTTCTTTTTTCTCATGCGCACTCCCTGCGCTGATCTCCTTTTGTCCAGAGGCATAGGGTGAAACTCGGCATCAAGTTAATAATATCACTCCAGAGACACGCTGGCGATGCCTCCGCTGTGTCTCGGCGTGCCCTTGTGGCCACATCCCCCTGGGTCTCGTCGCTCTGTGACGACTAGGTTACCGTTTGGGAGAACTGAGCAAGATGGAGCCTGCCCTCATTGGAGAAGGGGCAGGCTGACCTGGCTCCCCCACCCCCACCCACCCACCCACCCACAGCACCCCAGGAATGCTGGAGCAAGTGGCCATGAGCAAGCCTGAAGGTCAGGTTGTGGGTCAAGATGTTCCTCAGACCTCTCCTGCCCTTTCCCCAGCCTCCCTCCTGGCCCCCAAGGGACACAGATGCGAAAGGGTCCCGGGGACTCTGCCCGGCTGTTGGTGCAGACGTGCGAGGAAGGGATTGAGACACCACAGCTGCAGCGCCAGGCAGTGGAACCAAGTAGTCTAAGCTTTGGCATGGTCTCTGTTACTAGGACTTCTTCATGGGTCTCTCAGTTCTATGTTAGACCATGAAACATTTGCATACACATCGTCTTCAATGTCACTTTTATAACTTTTTTACGGTTCAGATATTCATCTATACGTCTGTACAGGAAAAAAAAAAGCTGCTATTTTTTTGTTCTTTATCTCTGTGGATTTAATCTATGAAACTTTCAGGTCTCCCCTTCTTCCTTTCTGCTCACTCCAAGAAACTTCCTATGCTTTGTACTAGAGTGTGGTTTTTTTCCTTACTCTTCTCCAGTAACTAATGCTTCTAGAACATAATTTGCCATGAACTGTTTGATGCCTTTTTTAATAAATACATCTCCCTTCCCCCACTCCCTGCAACCCCATTCATTATCTTCTAACCGATAGGCTCTGTGGGCGCAGTGCTGCTCAGGGACTGAGGAGGATGGGTGGCCAGGACCCGGGTACTGCTGGGCCCTGCCCTCATCCCCACACCTCCCTGCACACAGCACTGGAGTGAGTGTCTGTTAGCCTGCAAGACATGCCACAAACTCAGGTCAGAAACAAAAAGAGGTTAAAAATCTCACACATCCTGGCTTAGTTTTATAGTCCCCATTGTTGAAAGTCACACCTTGGCCTTCCCTCTTTGTTTTGGTTTTGGTTGTCTCTCTCTCTCTCTCACACACACACACACACACACACACACACACACACACACACACATTCATTTTGGGATACAATAGCAGTTTTAACTGCAGACAGTAGGTATTTGAGTTACTTTTTATGGGTACTTAATCCTACACACACACACACAGCTGCTGAGTCCCCTAGTGGCCCGTCTGCCGTCACCCTGACCCTCACCAGGCCAGCCTGCCTGTCTTGAACCAGAATGTCTGAATGGGTGACTTCCAGGTGAGCAAGGTGCAGGGTACCAATACCCCATGGCCAGAAGCAGCAGCCTCAGTAGAATTCTGGAGACCACTCCCAGGTCAGAAGGCCTGAGTGTCAGGCAGAGCAGAGGTGATCCCACGGTAGCCCCGGAGTCCTTTGCCGGTCCTTAGTTGGAATTTGTTTTGTTTAGTTTTTAACAATTTTTACCAGAGTGGTGACAGCGGAGAGTTGCTTCTGGGCTGGAAATAATTAATGTATGAGTAAGAAAAAAAGCTGGAAGATGATGATTGCAGTTGTGACTGGGGATTAAACACAGGAAAGGTTGCAGTTCTCTGGCTTATCTGTAGTTTAAGGTTCATGGCTCTTAACTAGCCCCACAGTGTTTCCCCTTGACAAAAAGAGAGGCAAAAAGAGGAGAAAAAATGTTTATTAAGAAGGTATTACATGTAGGAGTTTTAATTTATTTCGTGATACCTGTTTTAATCACTGTAGAGAAGCCCCCTTTATGAATTTAAATACTGAGGAAAAAGGGTGTGTGTGTGTGTGTGTGTGTGTGTGTGTGTGTGTGTGTGTGTGTGTGTTAGGTGTTAGACGGGACAGTTTTTGCTTTGGGGAGTGTTGTTTTTCAAACATTTATCTACCTCACTCTTATTTTTCATGTGTATATATATATATATATATATTAAAAAATACATCTCACACTTCTCAGAACCTGACAATAGGCCAATGATACTGGTAACCTCATCCACACCACAGGCCACATACCCTGGTGAAGCAGAGAGAGGCCAGGCTGGATTCTGGGGTCAAAGCAACACTAACTCTCTCAGCCTCCCCCACTCGTCTCCAAAAGCTCACCTTTCCCGGGCATCTTTGTTTTTTTATTTTGTTTTGTTTTCCTCACCTGGTTCCCTCAGAGGTTTCCCTGCTTCCAACCCAACACCCCCATGAGCCTAGAGTACACCAGTGGAGGGGGGGTCCCTTGCCCGTCCTCACCCGGCTGACTTTGGAACAGAACTTTCTTTATACAGATCGAATGACCGACATATATCGCCCCCAAGAGAGAAGATAACTCCCAGGTTTTGAGGGCAGGAGGCGTCCACACACAGGTTGTCTGAAAGTCCTAATGTGTGTGCACGTAGGGTCACCTGTTGGCTGGCTCTGCTGCTCCGCTGAGGCCTCCACTGTGGCAGGGGCGTGGCCCCATTGCTGTCCTGCATTGGTTTCTCTTAGAGGTACAACCATGTTGGCAGCTGCAGAGCCCTGCCCTCACCCTGCTTCTGAAAGAAGGCCAGTATGATAAAGGGAGGGCCGGGCACAGCCCGCACCCCCTGCAGGCTGCTGTGCTCCCTCCCCCCAGGGCTAAGCAAGGACTGACCAAACCTCCTTGAGGCTGGACAGCCAGTGGTCGGCTCCCAGCCTTCCCTGTGCTTTGCCTCTGTCCATCCCATCCCTTTGCTGCTCACGGGGGTGGACAGTGCACTCCTCAGTTCCAGCAGCTGCTCTCACAGGCCCTGGGGACTTTCGTTGGGAAGCATGGGTGACTTTTCCCGGTGTAGAGAACTGCCTAACAGTTGACGAGTTAAGCTCAGGAGTCCTTTGCCTCCTGCCAGAACGCTGCCCTTCTCGGAGTTCCTAGGAGCTCACAGGGTCCCTGGGAGACACCGTTTGATCAGGGTTTTCTACTCTAGGTGATCCCATGGTATTGTGGCCTCTCCTCTCTTGCACATACCTACCGGTTTTCCACAACTGGATTTCTACAGACAATTCAGCTGGTTTTAAGGGTTTTTTTTTTTAATTGTCCAAGTTGTTGGTGTTGTTTGATGTAGATTTTTTTCTTTAAGTAGAGAGAAAACACCTAACAGTGTAGTGCCCATCATAACAAATGCTCCAGAAACACTTCAATAAAAGAGAAGTTTTCTTGTATGAGGGTGCGGTCGTTTTCGCTGGACCAACCCACCCACCTTGACTATTGCAAGGCATCATGTGTCCACAGTTCTAGCCTGATTTCATGCTGATTTTTCCCACCTCTTCCTGATTTTTCTCTTTATATGCTCCAAGTAATCTTACCAAGCTGAGCTGTGGCCTTTTCCATGCAACCTCCTTCCCTGGCGGCAGCCCGCACTGCTTGAAAACATGAAACATGAACCACTGAGGCACATCGTTCGGGGGATGTGAACATGAAGGTGTTCTCCCACACAGCCCTTCCTTGAGGCAGCAGGCGCTGAGTTGTGGAGGCACAGTCCGAACCTGAGCTGTGTGACACCCACACAACCCCATCTCCTTTCAGGAATGTCATGACGTTGATTCTTAGTTGGAATGAGGCTTCCTCCCTGGAACACAGACTGTTGAAGGCCATCGTTGGCCCCTCCTTCCAGCCTGTTTCTTATGACTCGGGACAATTCAATGGTAGGAAAAGCAGCTTCCTAAGAGAGACAGGCGATCGTTGTGATATGAGCAGATGGCAGAGTGTTTGGAATGCAGTAGTATTTCTTGGATGGGCTAACAGACGGATGAGCTCTGTATGATGCCAAGTTCTGAGCCAGTGTGAGCTCCTGAAGCCTCTTCCTTAGCAGCGCACCTCTGTCAGCAGTGGCTGTCCCTGAGGCAAGCAGGCTGATGTGGCAAGGTCTCACCAAGCTCAGGTGGGTAAGAAGGCTAGGATGCTTACCCCTGTTACCATCGTTGGGTCCTCCGAGAGTGGCCACACAGGTGAAGGCAACGCTGTTCCTAAACGTTGGCATCCTGCATGCGACAATACCACCCTGTTGATATGCTTTGGCCCATTTTAACAGTAATGAATTTATGGTTTGGGTTTTTTTTTTTCTTATGTTACCTTTGTATTTGTCTGATGTCTTTTCATTTCCTGGGCTAAGCAGCACATTGGGAGACCTGGACCAGAGAGATCCACTCCTTAACGAACCAGTGATGATGGTCAAACTTTCTCACTCGGCTCTGAACTAGGTGGTGGTACAAATGAGAACTTCAAGACAGGATGTTTGTTTAAAGTGAACCTCTCTTGCCAGAGGTGCTGAAGATAGAGGCCTTGGACAGGTCAGGGGGCTTCTTTGGGCCTTCAACTTTGACATCCGGATGGTTATTGAGAGAAGCAAACTCCTTGATGGATAATGGGATGACCATGCAGTAGGAAGCCATGGTGACGGGGATGGTGACATGAAGAGGATTGGGGACAGAGGCATAAGGGCTCAGAAGAAGCCAGGACCACTTTTGGATGTGATGGTTTCTGAATGTGTGAGACCACGTCAAGGCTGTGGAGTCATCGTGGGCATTTGGTTTCAGATAATAAACTTAGCATCGTGCTCTGGGAACTCACAGAGCTAAGTCACGTGTTGGAGAACTCAGACTCCATCACACTCACCAGCTGAGTTGTCTGGGGCATGCTAAGGATTTATTTTGTTTTGTTTATGTGAGAGCTTCATAATCACTGATTTGTGTGTCCACATTTGTGTCTGCATCTTTCCAGTAAACATTGTTTTTTTTTTTAATTAGTCACTCATTATCGTTTCCAATCGGGCTTCTAAGTCCAGTAGATTACGGGTAGTCAGTTGACGAAGATCTGGTTTACAAGAACTAATTAAATGTTTCATTGCATTTTTGTAAGAACATAGAATAATTTTATAAAATGTTTGTAGTTTATAATTGCCGGAAGTAATTTAAAAACACTTTTCCCCCTCTGTGTGTGCAAATATGTGTTTGTGTTCTTTTTTTTTTTGACACTTGTTTACTAGCTAGCTTTACAATATGCCAAAATAAAAAAACCAAAAAAATAAAAAACTAAAAAAAAAATATTCCCCGCCCCATCCTCCAGATCCAAGCCGTGGTTCACTCCCTTTCCCAAATGCTATGTGCTCTAGTTTGTAAAAGAAAAAAAAAGAAAAAAAAAAAAAGGAATGACAGTGGTTTTAAAAGTACTTCTGTATTCTTCAGTATCTTGGTCTTGGAACCTTTAGCTGGGGAAGCAGTCACCTTTTACTGATCATTTCCCTGTGGAGTGTGCCAAGCCCCTTGCTGGCCATGGAAATAGCAATGTGTTGCCACCCAGCAGTGTGGGTTGGTGTTCACTGGTGGCATCTGGCTCATGTGGCTGGTGTTTATCCTAGTTCTGCAGTGTCATAGAGGTGGGAGGGTCTCAAGACACAGAATGGCTTCAAGGTGACCACGCAAACAATCCTAGTGTGCGAGCCATTGGCATGCATATGTACATGCCTCAGATCCCAGTGAAGGCTGTGCCTACTTGTGTGTAAGGCCGAACACTGAAGGTACATTTTTCCAGTACAGAACAAACTCTCAACAAAAACCACAACATGGTCCCCCCCCAATTTTTTTAAGAGTTAAAATTCATGTCCTTCGACTCCCAGTGCATTATTGGCCATGTCTCTATAGAGTTCCAGAAGATACCGTTGCTGAAAGCATCTTGAATTGTCTAACTCTACAGGGGGAAGGTCTAGGAACTATTTGTGGGTTGGGTTGCACTGGATTTGGCTTTTGACTTTCTCATGGATGTTGGGCATTGTGGCAGACACGGGTGGGACAGATGCCTGCCTGTGACATCATCTGTCTGCTTCCTAAACCAGTGAGGTTGGGGGAGAGGTTTGCCAGGGTTTGTCTACCTCTGGGATTTAAAAAACAAAATAAAATCAGAAGGTATGAGGGAACAGATGCACCGCCAATAATGCATTTCTGAGTTTTCTTGTTAAAAATTTTTCTTAAAAAAGAAAAAAAGTTTTAAAAAGATATCAATATGGCCAATTTGTTACATAAAATAATTTTCTGTGTATAAATTATTCCTTTAAAAAACCCTCTGTTTATATTTTAAAAAATCAATAGATGAAAAAAATTCAATGTTTTTGTATATTCTGTTGTAAGAATTTATTCCTGTTACTGCGACATACTCGGGATTCTTTACATTATGAAAAAGAAACTTTGTCTATTTTGAATGGCTGACGCTAAGGCCACCTGAGTTTCTATTACTCTGCTTTTTTCTAGTAGGTAAAGTACCACATGGGTTAAGTTAAATAAAAGAATTCTGTATGCACCTTTGTCTCCCGAGTTTGTTTCCCCCTGCTCTGGAACCATCCCCCACTTCATCGGGAAGCCGAACTTCCCCTGGCATGTGTGTTCACACGTGTCACTCGGAAATACTCAGTGTGAAAGCAGGGCCCTGACAGTTGAGCTTGTCTGAATGCAAGTTGATGTTGAGCTTGGAGAAGCTAACTGCCTCCCCAGTAAATCAGCTAGGAGAATGCGCGCCCACTGCGGAGCCTGGCCGAGAATGTGCAGAGGGTGTCGGGATTGATGACAGAGACCAGTCGGTGGTGAAAGAAGGCTTCAAGAAGGCCCCGCTTTATTCTTACCCCAGCTGGTTATATGCCCCGACTTTAGAGGCAGCGGTAGGGGGTCAGGAAGAGGCGGTTAGTCGTTGGAATGGTCAAGGTCAGGGTGTTCCCCTGGGCAAGCCCTTCTGAAAACACCAGGAACTTATTGTTCCGCATTGTTTTTTGGTAAACATGTTTTCTACCGGTTACAGCTGCCTGCTCCCAGGCTGACGGGGAAGTGGGCCTCTGGCCAAGGTTTCTTGTTCCCACAGAACAGTAGAGTGCACAAAGCACAGTTGGCAGTAATGGTTTGTAGGCTCTTCTAGACCTTCTTCCATTGACAGTGGCCACGGTGGGTTTGATATGTGTGTTGGAGGTAGGGCAAAGACTTACATGCATGCATTTCCATGTCTTTGGCACTCGGGAGGCAGAGGCAGATGGATCTCTGTGAGTTCGAGATTAGCCTGGTCTACAGAAGCTAGTTCCAGGACAGCCTCCAAAACCACACAGAAACCCTGTCTCGAGAAACAAACCAACAAAAAGGTGGACACCAGACAAAGTACTAAATGGGAAGACATGGGCAGTAGGAGCAAAGGTCACGGTGCCTCAAGACCTCGAGAGTCTAATGGGTATTTGATTTTACATGGAAAAGGTCATTCTGAAAGAGCACATCCTGGAACAGTCTGGCACTGTCTGGGAGTCTCTGCTCACCGAGTGCTCAGGGAGCTTCACTAGATGATTACGGAGGTCGAATTTCCCTGGGTGTCCCACAGACTCTGCCTCCAGCTTGCCATTCTGTGCTTTATGATAAGCCTGCCTGACCAGAGGCAGCCACTTCTAAGGATGAAGGCGGTGGGCTATTAAAAGTCAGGCCCTCTCCCTCCCTTCTGAGTTCTGTGTTCAGCGGGTTCCATATTTAAAGGTCCACTTCTAAAGAAAAGAGTTCTGCTTTACGGAAGATTTGAGAGCACAGTGCTGGCTAACATTGGCTGCTCTCTGGTGAAGTCCCCAGCTGATGGCAAACGGAAGTCAGAACAGTTCAGAGGCCAGCAGGCTCTTTCAACACCTGAGACAACACAAGATTCCCTCAAGAATATTTAACTTCCCAGGGCAACTGGCCTAAGGGCTTCCCACCAACTCCACCACTTAAAGGTGCTGCCTTTCCTTTACCCTTGCATGCTGGGGGCCAAGCTTTCCACACATGAACCCTTGAGAAACCACCTTAAAACTATATCCAAGCCACAAACTGAGGGCCACACCCAGAGCATTTTTTTTTACTAGTGAGTTGTTGACATTTTCTCGTCCACCCGTTTTCTGGGTATTCACAATCAACCTGCAGAGGCAGAACTTTTTATTAGTCTAGTTTATAGGCAAACACTCATGCTCCAAACCACCCAGCTGTTAATGACCAATGCAGACCAATCTTGTACACTACGGCTATCAAACATACAAAACCACCCACATAAAAAACATCAAACATACAAAAGCCATAACTGAACAGGACACTGTGTATTGCCAGGGGATGCCAGGTCATTTACAAAAGCCACAATGCAAATGGGTCCCTGGGGTCGGGTACGGAAGAGGAAATAGGAGGGCTGGTCATCAATGGAGAGTTCTGGGCCTCCTAACTAGGTATCTTTGAAAAAACAAAAAAACCCACAATGTTTTTTAATGTGTCTGGCCCGTGCCAACTGATCTGAAATAACACTGGAGCCCACTCCCAGAACAAGAGGGGTGTAAGGCTTTAGGCAGAAGCTCTTTGCTCACAAAAGGGAAGGGTCTCCATAGGACCAGCCAAGCAGCTAGGCCCTGTGCAAGTGGCCTGAACCATCCCATCCACCTCTGGCTCTCATCTGCTTTGGTGTGACTTGGACCTGTCATATGTGGAATGTTCCTGGTTTATTTGCACAGTCTTGTAAAGTCTTTTCTTCAAACTAGCAGCAAGAGAAATGAGAGAGCAGCACTCGGGAGGCAGAGGCAGGTGGATCTCTATGAGTTTGAGGCCAAGCCGGTCAACATAGTGAGTTCCAGGACATCCAGAGTTGCACAAAGAAACCTGTCTGGGGGAGATGGGGGAGATGAGAGCTATTCAGTTCCTTTGGCTTTGATGCAGGGCTCTTGTAGTGCTGGTTATTGAACCCAGGGCCCTGCGCATTCATATTCTCTCTCCCTTCCCCCCTCCCCTCTGCCCTTCCTCCCTATCTTCCTCCTCTCTCCTGTTCTTCTGCCCAGCTTCCTTTTCCCCAGCTGTCCTGGAACACATGAAGACTGGGGCTCACGCAGCACACTGCCACTGAACTGCACCCCCAACTCAGCCTATTGGCTACAAATGCATTTTCTTACAGCAAGCCACTGTGATTTTTTTTTCTTTTCAGACATAGGTACCAAACAATGGTTTGCTTTGTTTTTAGAGACAAGGCTTCTCTAGCTTTGGAGCCTGTCCTGGAACTGGCTCTGTAGACCAGGCTGGCCCAAAGAGACCCACCTGCCTCTGCCTCCCGAGTGCTGAGACTAAAGGTGTGCACCACTGCTACCCAGTTGCAAACAGTGGTTTTGAACATACCAACATAACAAGTTGCCCAGTGTTTAGTAGCTACTTTGATCCGATTCCTTGGAGGAAACAGTGCTACCTATGGGGCTCATAATGAAAATGAGTACCCAAAGACACTGACATAGTAGACATAGAGAGCTTTGCTGTACACAGCCTGGCACAAAAGCCTGGTGCAGTGTCCTAAAATGAAGACAACAGGTGAAACAGGAGTGTGGCCATTTGCATGAGAATGGCCCCATCAGTTCATATATTTGAATACTTGGTCCTTGGTTGGTGGAACTATTTGGGAAGGATTAGGAGGTGTGGCCTTGTTAGAGGAGATGTGTCATTATGGATGAACTTTGAGGTTTCAAAAGCATATGCCGTCCCCAGAATCTATCTCTCCTCTCCCCCGACCCCCACCCCCGCCTTTTCTCTCTGCCTTGTGCTTGTGGGTGACATGTAAGCTCTCAGCCACCACTCCAGCACTATTCGAACCTGCCTGCTGCCATGCTCACCACCATAATGGTCATGGACTCTGACCCTGTGGAACTGTAAACCCCCTATGAAAGCTTTTTTCTATAAGTTGCTTTGGTCATGGTGTCTTATCACAGCAATAGAAAAGTGACTAAGACAAGAGGATTCTGATGTTTTTAAAGTAAGGGTAATGCTGTGTGGGAGCCCCTGTTTGTGGGCCTTCAGTGGGATCCAGCCAACTCTTCGGTTCGTACCTGAGAGGGGGAGTGTGGATTGAGAAGGGGCAGATAAAGATGCAAAGAAGACAGAGACACAGGATAGAGTCAGGAGGGCAAATCCGTGAATGCCCCAAGTTTATTCTTTGACATTCTCATGTACCCCAACCAAAAGGGGGGACATGGCAGAAGACTTGTATTATCATGTATGAGGAGCAAACAAACTTTCTTACCTTAATCCTCTAAACATTTGGTAACCACACCTGGCCTTCAGAGTCAAGAGTAAACACCTGAGCCCAAGTCTGTTGTTGTTATTTAGATAAGACATCCACTACCAAGACCAAAACATCCTGCAGTACCTAAGCCTTGGAACTTTAGGCCTTTTTTTTTTTAGATTTATTCATTTATTATGTATACAGTGTTCTGTCTGCATGTCTGCCTGCAGGACAGAAGAGGGCACCAGATCGCATTACAGATGGTTGTGAGCCACCATGTGGTTGCTTGGAATTGAACTCAGGACCTCTGGAAGAGCAGCCAGTGCTCTTAACCTCTGAGTCATCCCTCCAGGCCCCACCTTAGGGCCTTTTAACTTAACTAAGGGCAGTTCTGAACTCTCTGACTTGAGGCAAGATGAAGAGGAGCCGTCCTCATGAGTCCTGACAATGCTGAGGATACAGAAGACCAAGCCCACCCCGAGCCAGTGTTCTGAGCAAACCCACCCAGTGGGGAGGAACCAGCACAGCCGCTGCAGAAAACAGCACAGCACTCCCTCACAAAGCTACACAGAATCCCCAGGTGCCACTCACCTCTGGTGGCTTAGGTAGGGTTTTATTTCTGTGAAGAGCCGCTGGCAACTCTTAAAAAGGAAAGCATTTAATTGGGGCTGGCTTACAGTTCAGAGGTTTAGCCCGTTGTCATCATGGCAGGAAGCATGGTGGCCTGTAGGCAGACGTGGTGCCGGAGAGGTGGCTGAGAGTACTAAACATTCGGTTCTGCAGGCAGCAGGAAGACACAGGGAGCCACTAGGTCTGGCTTGAGCTCCCGAAATCTCAAAGACCACCCACAGTGGCACACTTCTTCCAACAAGTCTACAACTACTCCCACAAGGTCACTGTGGTGCCCAAATTCTGAACCCCAAAATCACCAAGAGGCCCATTTCGATGCAAAAACAGAGAGTCTTTTATTGTAGTTGTTTAACGAGCTCAGGCCCTTCATCCATTCACCACAGTGAATGGCTGGAGAAAGACCCTGAGAAACCATGAGGCAGGGATCTTATAGGGCAGTGTAAGGGGAGTGTCTAGGGGTATGCAACAGTCTTGGGACTGGTGCACTTTCAGGCTTGGACGACCTGCCCTGTGTTGATTGGTCAACTGGTTGTTATGGCCCATAGGCCCTCCCAGGGCGGTTGCTATGCTCTGCACCTCATTGTTGTTCACTTGTCCATAAAGCACACCCAGAGCTGTAAAGCACAGCCCCACCAGCTAACTTCTGATTGGTTCCTTGCCACAAGGAGGGCATCTGACCTTAGTGACCAGGACAGGAGCAGCAAGGTCAGATGAGCACATGTTAGCCGGTAATGGCTGCTAAAATGTGGGGGGGGGGGGACTGGTCATTTCAGTCACACCTCCAATAATGCTGCTCCCTATGAGTCTGTGGGGGCCATCTTTATTCAAACCACCACATCTGGATATAGACGGAAAAAAAGAGTTGAAGATCAGGGACTGGGGCAGATACTCAGACATCAGAGTTCAGAGCAGCATTTGTTAAGTGACTGTTTATAGATGGGGGGGGGGGAACAAGTGTGCGGTACTCATACAGCGGCATACTGTTCAGTCTTACAAAGCGATGAGATCCTGTTCTGTGCTACCACATAGATGAACTAGAGACGCAGGTAACATAAGGCTCCCCTTACATTGGGTTCATGACTCCTGCAGGTCGTGGAGATGGAGGGTATAGCGGTGCTTGCCAAAGGCTGAGGAAGAGAGACCATAGGGGACTGTTGCATAATGGTGTAGTCGCTACCTTTCCTGTGGCAAGGTGCTGGAACAATTTAAGGAGGGAGGGTGTTGTTCTGGTACAGGTGTACAGGTTCAAAGGGAAGCCACGGCGGCGGTAGGAGGCAGCCGGTCACACTGCATCTTCTTTCAGGGATCCAGCGTGGAAGGAAGTGCAGGAGGACCACAAAGTGTGGAGGCTGCCAGTAAGTCACTTTCTCAGGCAGGGTTCCACCGCCTCAGGATGCTACAGCCCTCCACAACACCACCACCTCCGGGGACCAAGTGACTCAGACACGCCAGCCTGGGCAGCATTTCACGGTCAAACCCCGGCAGATGGCTGTGGAGAAAGTCCTAGAGATGCACTGTGAGGATGAACGCCCAGCACTGGGCATGAAATAAACACCACTGAACTGTTCACTTAGAAGTTGTTAAGTGGCGCACGCCTTTAATCCCAGCACTCTGTGAGTTCGAGACCAGCCTGGTCTACAGGAGCTAGTTCCAGGATAGCCTCCAAAGCTACAGAGAAACCCTGTCTCGAAAAATACACAAACAAAAGTTGCTAAAATGATGAGAGAGTGGTACAGAGAGAGAGAGACAGACAGACAGAGAGAGAGACAGAGAGACAGAGACAGAGACAGAGAGACAGAGAGACAGAGACAGAGACAGAGAGACAGACAGAGAGAGGAGAAAGCGAAACACTAGAGACTGGGTGGCACCAGAGCCATTCAGAGGACCTGAATGATGACAAGCTTAGGGACCAGAATTGGGGTCCCTGGAGCCAGGACTACATCTCCATTTCTTGAACCTCTGAAGCAGCTCTGATGTCCCCAATCCGGGAAGGACCACACCGCCTTGGAAGAGAAACTACTGGCTTGCAATACAATTGTCCTGAAAGCCATAGCTCCAATCAATCCCTTGGGAAGCCTTTGGGAGTTTTTGTTTTGCTTTGAACACAAAAATAACTGTCATTCTGTGGTATGATTCCCCCCACCACGACCCCTAGCCATGTGAATTGTTTCACAAGCCACTCTTTCAGAGTCTCTCCCAGCACAGCTGGCTTGTCCCCACCTAGGGTCCAAACGCTTCATTTCATCTAAAGGCGGCATCCCCCTGCTGCTTCCCTTCCGCTGCTACGCTGTTGAGTCTGGACTCCCCCACCTTCTTCCAGCATCTCTTGAATGATAACTTGCAAGGCTCTGCCCAGGAGACTGGCTGGGAGACAGTGTGACAGCGGGGGGACATGGATGAGTGCTGCGTGCCCATTTCCAAGGTACAGAGACAGGTAGTAGGTGTAGTCGCAGATGTACCTGCAACCACAGGAAACTCCCCATTACTCCTGGACCCTGTCACTTCCAGACAACGGCAAATGCAGTGTTCATAAAGCACGAGGGAGGGCTGGAGAGATGGTTCAGAGGTTAAGAGCACTGACTGCTCTTCCAGATGTCCTGGGTTCAGTTCCCAGCAACCACATGGTGGCTCACATCCATCTACAATTCAATCTGGTGCCCTCTTCTGGTATGTAGGCAGAACACTGTATATGTTTTAAATAAATAAATAAATCTTTAAAAAAAAAAGCATGAGGGAACTACCACTTGAGTTTGGTCCTTCTGCCAGAGAAAGGACACAGGGCTAAGAACATACCAGACAGACATTGGGTCTTGGTCTCACAGTCTAACGGCCAGCAAGCGGTCAGGGCAGAATTGAACCAAGCTTTCAAACAACTCATACTAAAGCACCTTTAACCACAGTGGCTCTCTCGCTTGCGTCTTCACTCAGGCATTTCTTTAGCCCTTGAAGAGAGGACAAAATGTTTACTGGGAAGGGCTGTCAGTGTTTGGAGAAGAGGTTAAATTAATCTGCAGGGCCTGTGACAAAGAATGCAACTCAGGCGATGCCTGTGACCAAAGCAGCCACCTGGACAGCATAGGATAACATCCTGAGGAGAGAGAAGGGACTCTGAAGGATATTCCCTGTCTCCCATCCGTTTGGCACATGGACACCTGAAGTGTACCTGCCGGCGTCTCGGGAAAAGGCCACCTCCACATCCTCAACAGAAACACGCCGGCAGACTTCCTTCATACTGATAACAGACAGCATCACTTCTGGGCCACCAGGGAGGCACACTCCACCCTCAGGCTGGAAGCCTCGGACGTCTGTATCCTGATAGCTTCGGTTCTTGCCACACTGTTCCAGAAAGATGGCCTTGGCGGAAGTGTCCATGCCCACATGCACAACAAGCTGTGTGAACACACATATCAGAAGTCCCGGGACACCAGATCACTAGATGTGCAGAAAAGTTGAGCCATGACAGAACCCAGGGTGTAAAACAACCCCAGGATCCCTGACTGGTTCCCTAACTAATGGGGCTGGGGCAAAAGGAACATGTCTTTGGATCGACTGAAGGCATTTAAGTACGTCCCTGTTTCAAATGGCTCTTACAAGGTTGTGTGCTCTCTTTCCTCATGGGTGGGCAGGAGCAAGCAGGAATCTAGGATGAGGGGGGAGGCGGGGGGAATTGGATTTTAGCAGAATCTCACATCTTTTTAATGTAACTTTCATAAAGAAGGCTAGCCATAGTCTAATCAAACCTTACTAGACTTTCTTTTGCCTCCTTTGAAAATAGCTGCAGCCTTTGGATAGAGTCTTACCACAGGGTGCTGTGCTTGGCCTCCATTCTGTTACCTTTGGGGGAATGGATATTTGCATCCCCCTTTTAGACAATGTTTATGTTCAGTTACTATGTAGGCAGAATGCTTTTATTTGTGTGAAATGGGGTTTTGAACTCATACTGTAGATCAGGCTGGCCTTAAACTCACAGAGATCCACCTGCCCCAGACTCCCAGAGATTAGAGGTGGGGCACCACCACACCATGGCCCTGGCAGGGTGCTTTGAAGGTGGCTTGGCCCTGGGTGGACTGTCATCTCACCAGCTTCCCTAGGCCTGAAAGCTCTCTGGCTTAAATCCCTGACAACAGCTGGCAACACAGCCATAAAGTGGGACTTAATGCAGATCTTCTCTCTTAGGTGTGACCTATCCCTGAGCCCTGGCTTGAAATGAGATTCACGTTTCTTATACCCGGGAGGGAGAGGCAGGCATGTCTCTCTGAGTTCAAGGACAGCCAGGACTACAGAGAGAAACCCTGTCTCAGGAAAGAAAAAAAAAGCCCATTTCTTACCCAGTCATCTTGTAAGATCTGCCTACCCCATGTTTCAGCATAATTAATATAGGAACCCAGAATTTTATGTCAGAAGCTTGGACCTCACACTGGTGATGGGGCCCAGGAGAAAGGTGCACTCCAGCCTTCAAATCAAACCTAGAACAAGGCCCAGAAAGCTCCTACGCCCTGGCACATGAGCAGTCTCCCAGGCCCCCTGTTTCTCCAGGCATCACTTACTTGTGGTTGAAAATCCTCCCAGATTGTGGTGAGCCTCCGTTTTACCTCCCTGTAATCCACAGGCAGCTGCAGAGTTCGAAGTTCTGTGTGAGTGTCCAGCCCTAAGCCCAGCTTGGAGAGTTCCTGCAACACACAGCAAGAAGACCTGCCTAAGCTTGGACACTGTGCTCAGGGTCTTCTCTGGGCCTCAACCCTGCCCTGCTGAAACGGGGCTCCCTGGGGAGACACATCTGACCGAGCCGTGTTTGCAGAGCCAAGGGCTGTGGACTAGGATGAGCCAGGGGGAGAGGCTGGGAACACACAGGCCAGCGTGGTAGCTAGGATAGCAGATGGGAGCGCAAGCGCCCGAGGCCTTTGGGAAACTGGTACGACATGCTGCTCCCAGCAGCTGACAGGTGCATGTCACAAGACAAATCAGCTAGCACCCCTGGTGCTAATCCAAGCACCAACTGTCCGGTGCAATCTGAGGAGTCCCTCATCATCTCTACCGACAGAACAGCAGGGACACTCCACCCCAGGAAGGATGGAAATTGAAACTTGAGAAGACTGCAGATGTTGCGTGGAATGCTGAGTCTGGTGTGGACTTCTCTAGGACAATAGGGAACCATGGGAAGACTGTGGTCAGGAAGCAAAGAACTACCTCATAAGCAAGTGGAGGACGGGTAGAAGTGGGGTAGGGATGTCTCTGGGTCCATTTGAAGTAGGGGAGGGGGAGCTGGTCCCTTGGCTCTGTGTGCTTGGCATTAGCAGAGAGGTCATTGCAGAGACAAGATCTGAGCAGCAGCAAAGGTGGTGGATGTTTTTAGAGAGGAAGGAGGAGAAGGAGGAAACAAAGAAGGAATGAGGGGGAGAAGGATAGGAGGGAGGGAAGGCCAAAGGAGGAGAGGGGAAGGAGAGGCTGGAGGACGGGGAGGGAGGAGGAGGAAGTCACAGTGAAGGATTGTGGGCATCCTCCTTCTAGGGGGAGGAGGAATAGGTGGATTAGAAGAATCCTGTGATCTTAGAAGTGTGAGCTCACTGTTGTGAGTTCAACCAGGAACGCAAGGCCCCATTAGTGCTTTAGTTTCTGCCTATGCCCTTCCTGAACTCTTTGCCTGGCATTTCTGGGCAGCCAACAGTATGCCTTCTGGGTAAGATGGGCTGCCCACAGATCCCAGGTCCTTCTCTGGGCTCTGCGGAGGTGGAACTCAGAGGGAGATGGGTGATCTGTCAGTCGGTGCCAATCTTCTCTAAGGATGACGGACATCTAGACAAGGGTTGGAATCTCCCAACCCTTGACTTCCCTGACTGCAACATAGTCACAAGTGCCCCTGGCGGGGTTCCCAGGAAGGGTAGGCAAGGCTGTACAGTTGGAGGGTCTCCTGCAGGAAGATACTGCTTGGATCTTGGAGGGTTAGTAGAAGGTTACACAGTAAAAGAATGTTTTGGAGCAGGAACTACACAGTTTGGGGGTATACAAAGATCCTCCTCCCTGCTTCCTTTCTCTCCCTCTTCCCTCTTTCTCTTTCCTTCCTTCATTCCTCCCTTTGGACAATTCTTACCTCTCCTTCCCTTCCCCCTTGTCTCCCTCCCTTCTCTCCATTCATCTTTCCCCCACTTGTCATGTGATCACTGTGCATGAGTCAAATAATCCAGCGATCGTCTTGGCTGCTTGGCTCTCCAAATGGGAGTGACAGAGCGGAGTGATCACGGGGTCCCCTATCCCCTAGGGGAAAAGGAACGACCTGAAGGCTGTCAGGTATCACTGAGGCCCTGGCTGGGTTCCCACATTATCCCAGCTGGAGGCTGGGGAGAGCTCACCACCACGTAGATGGAAAGAAGCATTAAAGAGACAAGAACAAGGCAGGGCTGAATGTTGGAGCAGCTTGTCTAGCCTAGCACGTACAAAGTCTTGGGTTCCATTCCCCGCACTGAAGACATGAAATAAAAAGAGTACTGGAGAAGGAGGAGCTGAAATACAGGAGAGCCATTAGTGATGTGTGATGCAGTCCTGAAGAGGACTTTACAAAGACTACTGAAACTGAATTCTGTAACGAGATTCTTCCCGCCAGGCTGGTCCCAGAGTCGTGTCAATCCCAAACAACACACAGAGACTCTGTTACAATGCTGTCGGCCGATGTCCAGGGCTTATCATTGGCTAGTTCTGGCTCAAGTATTAACCCATGACTACATATATATATATGTAGGAATATATATATATATATATATATTCCTATAAGGTCTTATCTTACCGAGAATGCCAGGCTCATGTGTCCTCTCCTCCTGAGATCACATGGTGACTCCCACTCTTGACTACATCTCCCAGAATCCTCCTAGTCCCACCTATTTTGCTTCCCTATTGGCCAACAGTGCTTTACTCATCAACCAATATGACAAACATATACACAGAAGGACCTTTCCCCATCAGAACTCCTCTGAGATCGGATCAGTAAAACGAGATAGGATCGTGGCTGTTCCCTGAAGCCGTGGGTGGAAATGGAAACACACAGGCATTGCCAGTCCTGAGCATAGAATCAGGGCTAATATCCATTTTTACAATCGTATAAAGGCCCATCTTTCTCTATTAACAAATAGTGTGGTCACCATCCCTAGGCTGCCCCTGGAAGACCCTTGGCGCTTTGCTAGGCATCTCCCACAGCCTCATGAAGAGTAGTCACCAGCCCCATCCTACACAGGAGACAACTAAAGTCCACAAGGACACAATTAAGTAGAAGAAGCTGCAGGAAGCAGTGTCAAGAGACATACAGAGAGAAGCCCAGGGAACCCCTGAGGACTGTCCACACCCTCATTCCTGTCATGAGAAAGCTTGGGGTCCTAGTTAGAAGTGACTCTGTCTGAGCAATGTCAAGTTCTGTCCTCCATAGACGATGCTTAACCGAGCCCACTCCCAGTATCTTTTCTGTGATTCTTCCAAACTGTTAAGTCAGTCTCGCCAGGAAGATCCAGGAATGAATGACAGGGACCCTCTACCCAATCACTGTCTCCAAATATTTTTGATCATGTGCCCCACTAATCAAATGTTTGTCATGCAGTCCTGATCGTTAGCTGGTGTCAGGGTGACACAGGGTACAATGGACACTTCACGCTCTCTGCCCTGGAGGTCAAGTGTTAGGATTCATGGCACTTCCGCAGGACACGTGCTTTGGAGAGGGCTTCTGTCCTTTGTTTGGACCAACATGTCAGCTTGCACTTGTTTTTATGACAAATAAGGGGCTCTAGTGAGGGCCACAGGAACTGTCACTCCTCATTTCCTGTGGTTCACATTATTCGTTTTCTCTCCTATGTGTGATGCTGTCACAGATTTTTCTTTTATGAGATCCCTTGATAATAATGTGAGGGTTAGCTTCATTAAGGCGGAAGAACATGATCCTGAAACCCACTAGCGGGCGGAAACGCTTTATAATGAACTGAGAGTGAGCTGAAGAAGACAGGCTTTGGAACACCATTGTGTCCCTTCCCCCGCCAAGGATGAAAGGCCCCCCTCATCCCTCAGGATCCCAGGCTGGCTGAGGTCCTGTGAAGACACCAAGCAAGGCAGAATGCCACGCTCAGTCCATTCGCCACACACTGCTCCAAGTTCTTATTTTTATTGCCCATGCAGAGACCGACACACCCACGGAGCTGGCCGCCATTGAAAGAAAATAGTATTTCTGAGGATGTCGGAGAATTCGGCAGTCCTTAATCAGTCTATGACTGGCCACATGACCCAGCACCCCCACTTCTGAGTTTATACCCCCCAAGCTGAAAGCTTGCAGAGTGGTCAAGCAGCAATCCAAGGGTCCATCCGTGGATAAACCAAGGAAAACTGGCAGGATAGAGAATTGGTCTACCTTTAAAAAACCCTGTCTCCTCTTCCGCCTTCCTTCCACCCCCCTCCATTTCTTAATTTAAAATGTTTACATGTATTGGTTTATTTTATCTAGAGATGCCCTCCACAGAAATATGAATACAAAATAATACTAATTACCGGGGGAAGGAGTCAATAGTGAGGTGGGAATGCTCCAGAAATGAATAGTGCTGAGGGTCAGATAGTGATGGGAATGGGCTCACTTGAAAAGTTAGTGGTATGTCTATTTACCATCATTTTGAAAGCTATTTTACCACCACCCTCACACACAAGAAACACTTTTTAACCTGACTAATATCTGTGGTCTGGAAAGAGCCTATACCCAGAGCAGTGGCTGAGCTCAGCATGTCTGTACCTGGAGGCCAGCTATAGTTCCCTCATGCCATCAGGACAGGTGAAAGACAAGAGGAAACAGTCATGTGTGCACACACATCTGTGCATGTCTGTGCATGCATGTGGAGGCCAGAGGGCACCCCTGGGTGTTCTTCTTCAGACATCTACTTTTTTTTTTAAGGCAGAGTCTCTCACCAGCCTGGAACTCAGCAAGCAAGCTAGGCTAGCTAGCCAGTGAGACCCAGGGAACTTCTCTGTCCCCTCCTTCCCAATGCTGGGATTGCAAGCATGCACCACCATGCCCAGCTGTTCTTTCTTACTTGGGTCCTGGGGACTAAACTCAAGTCCTGATGCTTGCAAGGCATGCACTTGGCCATCTGAGACATCTCTCCAGTCAATAATAAAGTCTTACAAATGAAAAAAGAGAGAGTGGTTCCAGCATAAACACACAAAATAAACATTTGTGGGGGGTATTTTTTGTTTGTTTGTTTTGGGGGTGTTTATTTTGTTGTGTTTTCTAGACAGGATTTCTCTGTGTAGCCCTGGCTTTCCTGGAATTCGATCTATAGACCAGCCTGGCCTTGAACTCAGAGATTCACCTGCCTCTGCCTCCCTAGTTCTGGAATTAAAGGCGTGCACCACCACCAGATGACAAACATTTTGATGGACAGAAAAATGTTTGCTCAGATTCCTTAGTTGTCCCTATCTTAGGGCCCTTTAGGGTCCCAGCTAGGGCATCACAACACACCTAGTGGTCACGTCTTCTCTTACGGGGACTTCCTTGTTTGTAAATGACTTTGACAGTTCTATGGGCCACTAGTCAGACACTGTGTAGTCTGTGCCTCAACTGAATCTGTCTTCTGCTCTTCTCATATCAGACTGGGGCTCTAGGATTGGAGAACGATGACTCTGGAGGTAGAAAGTGCCCTTCTTGTGATGATATTTCAGGGTCCAAACCGTCGACAAGACTTGTCACTGTAGATGTTGACTCTGATCACCTGGCCAGGAAGTTTGTCAAGCATCTTCCCCATAAAGTGCTGTTTCCTCCACTTCACAGCCTGGGTTCTGCAGGGAGGTCCCTGTGCACAGTCAGCACCTGAGGACAAAGATGAAGATCTCCACAAGGCAGGAAGTATCTGCATAATTTATGCCCTGCAGAAGCAACTTGACTCTCCTCTCCATAATTTAGATAGAGGATGTGGGTAATTGTCTTCAGAGTGGAACTGGTGCTTGACATTCATTTTGTGCTTCAGGTTATGGTTTCATTCTTGCATACCTTCTTACCTCCCTCCTACGTGGGGCTTGACTACCAAGACCCCTCCGTCCAGGAGTATTGTAGGCATCTGTGGTTTATTATCTGCATCAAAAGGTGGACTTGATGCTTTTTAAGTAACTGCCCTTCTTCTGTACAATGACTGTTGTTTTTCATTAAATTCAGGAGCTGCCCCTTAAGCAACTGCTGTCCTAATCAGCAATTGCAACTACCCAGCTAGCAGAAGCCCTTCTGCAGCACTGGCCATAGCCAGCTAGGTAGGAATTCAGTTCCCTCAAGCATGGCTCTAAGTTACTGCTAAAGGGGACTTTATCTAGATCTCTACCCCTCTATAGAACTCAGGATTCAAAGGTCGAGGTGATACTCTGTTTGCCCACAGAGGCTGAATAGCAAATAGCTAACCTTTTCTCCCGGTTCATGTCTCCCCAAAACTGGGTCGTTTTCTGCTCAGCCCCCATTTAAGAACTCTAGTTACACATGGTTTCTCCCTACTACTTCCTGTCAGCTGGTTGTTAACTCAACCTCCTGACCCCAGGTTAATTTTATTTAATCAAACAAATGTAACATGCCTTAAAATAATATTCTACAACAAATGATGACAATATGCTTCGATGAAAGTTGTTTGAGAGCTTATGCTGACCTTGGTCACCTGACTGAGAGCCTTGTGTCCAGTCTCTTGTTTACTTCTAGGATTTTCCACTTAATGTTTTGTTTTGTTTTGAACCATTATTGATCTCTGTTCACTGAAACCACAGACAAGACAGGACTACTGTAGAAGTCTATACACATTTTCTGGCCCTCATCCTCACCATGTACCATACCGTACCATTATTATTTCATTTACCTGGTAAGCTGCTAAAGAAATGCTTCGGCCTCCTAACAATGGGTGACGGTCACAGTCAACTGCATCTTAGTCTTTGTCAGAGTTGGGCAGTTCTGAAGTGTTTTTGGCTACTTTGAACACTAGTGCTTGGCATTGGTCTCTGGGGTTGAGATATGGAGAACGTATGTGTTTTACTGGCTGTCTTTCTGGATTCAGGTGCTTCTAGAAAACGATTTGAAATGAATCTGAAGTATTTATAACTCCAAAACTTAAGAAGTGTTTTAGTTAGGTTTGCTATTGCTGTGAGATGAGGCACCATGACCTCAGCACCTCTTATAAAGGAAAGCATTTAACTTGGGCTGGCTTACAGTTCAGAGGTTTGGTCCATTACCATCATGGTGGGAAACATGGTGGCATGCAGGCAGACATGGTGCTGGAGAAGGAGCTGAGAGTTCCACATCTGGATTGGCAGGCAGCAGGAAGACAGAGAGCCACTGGGCCTGGCTCAACCACAGTGACACACTCTAATGAGACCAGACCTACTCCAACAAGGCCATACTCCTGATGCCACTCCCTAACCATTCAAGAATGAGCTATGGGGGCCATTTTTAATCATACCACCACATTCCACTCCCTGACCCCCATAGACTTATCACAATAAAGAAATGGATTCAGTCCAACTTCAAAAGTCTCCATAGTCTATCAGTCTTAACCCTGTTTAAAAGTTCAGAGTTTCTTCTGAGACGTATGGCAATCTCTTAACTATAATCCCCTATGAAATCAAAATAAAAAAGCACATCACATACTTCCAATATATAATGGCACAGGATATACATTACCATTCCAAAGGGGAGGAAATGGAGCACAGTAAGGAAATACTAGACCAAAGCAAGACCAAAAACCAGTTGGGCAAATTCACATCTCCAACACCTTTCAGCTGTGTGGACTGCAACACATTTCATTTTCTGGAGCTGGTTCCATTACCTGTTAGCATCCCTCCTGGGCAGGTATCCCATGATTCTGGCATCACCAACATTTTGGGATCTGAAAGGCAATCCAGGCTTCATCTTCACAGCCTCACACAATGGTCTCTCTGGGCCTCCAGGCAGAGACATTCCTGTCACACACCTGGCTTCCGTAGCATTCCCTAGTCACAGAGGGGGATACTACAACCCCATTCTTGTATCCTTGGCTCTAAAGCCAAAACCTCATGGCCAAAGTTGTCAAGTTCTGTTGCTTCTGGGACTGGAACATGGTCTCCTCATTCAAACACATTTTCACCAGCTTTCTGATTTTCCGTGGTTTTCCTTATGGCCTAAATTTGGCTGTCCTAGAACATAATCTGTAGACCAGGCTGTCCTCAAACTCAGAAATCTGCCTCCCAAAGGTTGAGATTAAAGACAGTGTATCATCACACCAGGTCCTAAACTTTTCCTTAATTCCTTTCCACAAGTTAGAATATTAGTTGGGTAGGGTCTTGTCCTATTGTCACCCCTCCCATTATTCCATTTAGCATCAGACTTTTCTTTAATCTGTTTATTTCCTTGAGCAGTGGACTTGACTCTATTATACTTCCTGGTGCTCCTTTTTTCCTCAAACTATACATTTTGTATTTTCCCTTGTTTAGCTTGCCCCTTTTTATTACAGACCTGCATAAGCATGGCCACTAATAACCAAGCAACACAGTCAATACTAGGCTGTCTGGAAATCTCCTCTGCCAAAGATGTTAAGCCATAACTCTTCAATTTAGCTTCAGGTAGATTTTGTTTGTCTGTTTGTTTGTAGCCACATTTTTAGCCAAACTAGGCTGTGTACTAATATCCTTCTCCTCTGAATCCGCTGGAGCCACAGTTCAAATCACCCTCAGCACCTCTGTCTTCCATGCTCCTACGAGTATGGCCCATTAAGCCCTGCTTGAAGCATTCAACTGCTCTCCTAACTCAAAGTCCCAAAGTCCACATTCCACCCATATGAAACTTGGTCAGGCCTTTCACAGCAATACCTCAGTCCTTGGTATCAATTTCTACTTAGTTATCTTATCCCCAGTGACACACTTCCTCCGATAAAGCCACACCTCCTAATGCCACTCTCTAGGCATCTATGGAGGCCATTCTTACTCAAACCACCACATCTAGAAACTAGATGATTGGGGGCAATGGTGATGCAGCTGCTGCATACATCACTGCAGAAACTTTGGGCTTGTGGAAGGGTGAGGAGCCCAACACAGATGGTTCAGTGTTGAACACCTGGGCTCATACTGCTGGTCAACAGCACTGGGTCACACTCTTGGGAACTCTGCAGAAAATGTCTCTTTCACTGTGAACTTTTAGCCTTTATGTTATTTTTCTGCCTTTCCTTTTCCCTTCAACATTCTCTCATTTATGAATGGCTATAACAAAAAAATCCTTTGCATTATGATTTGTAAATAGCTCATCTTATTCCTGGAGGAAAGATGCTCAAGTATGGAAATAAATATTCCTTTTTTCCCCACCTGTAACCCATGCATTCTCATTCACAGTGCTTTGTACAGGTGATTAAACATGGCTTGGGAATATACATGATATCAACAAGATTTAAGTTTACTGGAAGAATTAAGAGGATAGAAAGAATGACAATCACTCCTGTGCCCAGTTGATTTGTCCCCTCGAACACATGTTACAGGCCAGGCCCTCTACAGGACAAATATACATGACATTAGTCATTACAGAAAGTAATGGTTTTTTGTAATTGCTTATACAAACTCAGATTGTTTAGGTCATTTCATCCTGTTTCTACATCTTTACAACAGTCAGTGTGTGCTGAGTATATGAAGTCCTTTACCCTCATATGGTCACTTAGATGACTATTCCTATTGTGGATAATGTTGGCTGTTGGCCACCGCTTTCAGTGGTTGTTGAAAACCAAACAGGAAGATGACAAAGCAAAAGTGTAGCCTACTGCATATTAGAGAAGACACAGGATGACCCATGGGGAGAAAATAACCGATGACCTACGGGGAGAAAACAGCGCTGCACATTGACAGCAAAGAGGTCACAACCAACTCTGTCCAGGGGAAGAAAGGGAGAAGAGAAGCAAGAGTCATAGTCATGGGCCAACGAGGAAGGCAAACTGAGGCACCAGGAGCCAGGCATGGCCCAGGCAGCCTTGGGAACCTCTCTTTATAGATGCCACGGAGGCTGTATTGTCAGGTTTCTGCTGTAGTCACCATCCTTTGTTTCTATTAGAAGCAAGATTAGCAGACTCTGTTCCAGCAGCTGTCCCTGAGGAGATGGTGGGTATGAACTTCTAGAAGGCCGCCCATGATGAGAGGCAGTAGAGAGAAGACTATCCTTCTCTATGCATATTAGTTCTGTCATTTTGTTAAGCCTGGTATTATGAACCATTATAAATACTGTACAGATTTTTAGTCTCAAGACTCACCACTCCCCCTGTGTGTTTTGCGCCATCATTCTCTGATGATTTTCTTTCCTTCTGAGACATGTTCTTTGTACAGTTCCTTTATGTTGTCCTTCTGAGAGCAAACCTCGCATTTGTTTTTATGAAAATGTCTTTACTTCAGCCACATTCTTGAAGAATAATTTCCTAGGCACATGACTTCTGTCTGGCAGTCATAATTTCAGCACTTTGTAGATTACTACTCTATTGCTTTTGAGCTTGTATTGCTATTTTTGAGAAAATAAGCCTTAGTCTAGTTAGAGTATCCATTTTTGTAAGTGAACCATCTCCTCTCTCAGCTTTTTAAAGTCTTACTTAGTCTTTTGCAGCCTGTAGCTTCGCTGTGATATGTTTAGGTGTCAGATTTTCTTTGTCCTTATCTCTGTGGATTCAAGAATTTCATCACTGTGTCTTTGAATATTGTTTTCTTCCATTCTCATTGTTCTCTCCTTCTAGAATTTCACTTAACCAGAAATTTCATTATTCTTTACAATATCTCCCTTACACTTCCTTGTCCATCTTTACACTGTCCTTTGAGTAATCTCTTCGCATCTATATTCTAGTTTACTAATTTTTCCTTCATCTCTTTCTGAACTGTTATGTATGTGTTTGTGTGGGCAAAGTCTATCATCTATTTCTCTATCATCCATACACCTCCCACAAGATCGATTATTCACGCATAATCTATTCAACTTATTTCAATTTTACAATTCTGGTTTTGTTTTGGTTTTTTGGTTTTTTGAGACAGGGTTTCTCTGTATTGTTTTGGAGGCTGTCCTGGAACTCACTTTGTAGACCAGGCTGGCCTTTGAACCCACAGAGATCCGCCTGCCTCTGCCTCCCAAGTGCTGGGATTAAAGACATGCACCACCAACGCAGGGCTAATTTTACAATTCTGTATTTTTCAGAATACTCAGAGTGATATAACAATTACTACTGAGAGTTATATAACCAACCACCAACACAGTCAGTGTCAGAACAGAAGACTCAGTGGGTAATGGTGCCTCGTACCTAAACCTGATGACCTGAGTTCCATCCCTAGGACTCACTCAGGGGAAGGAGAAAACTAACTCCTACATGATGTCCTTTGACCTTCACAGGCAAACCATGGCATACACACACGCCCAGAGCTGTCCTTGACTTTCTGCATGTCTGGCTATTATAGAAGCATCTACTTTGCCACCCTCCTGCCGCTTCCTGGAATCCCCTGCCTGTGTCTCTTTTTGCTCTGGCTCACTAACCTTAATGAGCCTCGAGCCTCTCTCTTAATCCTCTCCACCCTCCCACTTCCTGTGCTGATCCTCCCATCTCAGCCCACGTGTCTGTGCTTCGACTGTCTATCAGAAACACCTTCTAGTGGTAACCGACTATCTGCGAGCTCCCTCGGCATGCCCACCCTGTCCTTGGGCCTTTAAGTGACTTCCTTTTTTGTTTTTGTTTTGTTTTGTTTTTCGAGACAGGGTTTCTCTGTGGCTTTGGAGGCTTATAGACCAGGCTGGTCTCGAACTCACAGAGATCCTCCTGCCTCTGCCTCCCAATTGCTGGGATTAAAGGTGTGTGCCACCCTGCCCGGTTTTAAGTGACTTCCTTAACCATCACCATATTCCCATGCATAGAATCATATATATATATATATATATATATATATATATATATATATATGTGTGTGTGTGTGTGTATATGGGAAACCGAGGCACTGGAAAGTTTGGCAGCTTACTTGTCTCCCACTACTTGCAGCTGTGGGACCTGAGTGATAAACCGGAAGAGCCTGCCTCTTTTGCATTGTTCACGGCTGCAGAATGAAACAGAAGGGTCGGGGGCCACTGAGGACTTGGCAGAAATCCTGCTGACCAGGGACTAGCTACAGAAGCCAGGAGCTGGCCTCTCTGTTACCTTATGTGTCATGCGAGGCTTGGCAGTAAGCCCAAGGTTCTCTGAGCTTTTCCGTGACTGGAAAACCAAAAGTCCAAATGCTAACTCAAGGGTCAAGAGTCTCCTGCCTGCCATGTGTTGACAGACCACAAAATCAATGCCATAGCTGCCTTGGGTGCACGACACCAGCAGCTTTGCTGCATTTTCTGCTTGACTGGGAAACCCTGAGGATAGACTCCAGTCCCTGTATTTGGTTTGATCAACAGGGGTGTGAAATTGAAAGCCGAGTGTGACCAGGCAGCTGTCAATATCCAGAGTCTCTAAGTGACACCCATGTGAGAACCGACAATTGCCCTAAGAGTCCTGGCAGGTCAGGGACAGTAGGCCTCCTTGTGGACAGTGGGCAGTCAGCCACATCCTTAAAAGCAGCTGTGCTGTTGACAGTGATGATCATTTATAAAGTGCTCGTCCTGTGCCCCGCACCATGCTTGCACAGAACAGCGTGTACAAACTGCCGTGCACACTTACCTGGGTCCTCAGTGAAGTCCAGCAACGTCAGTGCTATCTCTCCTCATGCATGAGTGAGGACTCAGGCTGGTGAAGATGGCTTTCGCCAGGCCTCACAATCCAGAGGAGAGGACAAGAACTTAGTTCTAGGTGCAGCAGAGCTCACACTGGGCCTTCCATGTCCTACCTAGGAGTGACCCTTAACTACCTTTCTTTACTGCACAAATGGGAGAAGTGCCTGAGAGCAAGTCACCACACAAGGACCAAAGACAAACCAGGTGTCTTCCCTCCAAGGTGACGCTGGTTACTGGGAGTTCCATGCATGGGGGAAGGAGCCAGCTTGGTCTGGGGCAGGGCTTACCTTTACGGCTTCCCAGCTGGAATTCACCAGGTACTGCCGGAAGGGCCCAAAACCTGAAAAGATACCCAGAGTTTTGCCCAAGCCAGCAGGTGCCACCCAGTGACAAGTTCTGTAGGCCCCAGAGAGCGCCTGCAACCTTGCTCATCTGGATGCCTCCTCGGGGTTCTGTGTGTGAAGCCCAGTGAGGGAGTCCAAAAGAAAAGGGAGTGTATGGGGCTGAAGAGATTCCTCAGAGGTTAAGAGTGCTTCCTGGAAGCTGGGCATTGGTGGCACATGCCTTTAATCCCAGCACTTGGGAGACAGAGGCAGGAGGATCTCTGTGAGTTCAAGACCAGCCTTGTCTACAGAGTGAGTTCCAGAATAGCCAGGGCTATACAGAGAAACCCTGTCTCAAAAAACAAAACAAAACAAAGACTGCTTCCTGCTGGTCCAAGTTTGCAATTGCCCAAAACCAACTTGGGGAAGATAGGGTTGATCTGGTTTATAAGTTACTTCCTATCATCAAGGGAAGCCAAGGAGGCAGGGACCACACAGGGATGCTGCTTACTGGCCTGCTTATGTAATCCAGGGCCATGTGCCCAGGAGTGGCACTACCGATAGTGGCTCAGGCCCTCCTTTATCAATTAGCAATCCCAAAGCTGCTCCAGTCAGTACACTGAGTCACTCGAGGGTCCCTTCTTTTCAGGTGTATCACGCTGATAATGAAGCTAAACCACCATGCTGGGCTTCCAGAGGATCTGAGTTCAGTTCCCAGCATCCATGTTTGGAGCCTCACAGGTATCTGTAACTCCTGCTCCAGTGAATCTGTTGGCCTCTTCTGACCTCTGCAGGCACCCATACATACATGGCTCAGGTACACGCATGCATCCACAGTCAAAGAGTAGAGAGAAATGCATACATGCTTACTTACTGTGCTTGGTCTCATTTCTCCACTCTCTTACAGTTTACAATTCCCAGCCTAAGGAATGGTGCCACCCACAATGGGCTGGGCCTTCTCATATCAATTAATTAACTGTCTTAATTGTAGGCACAGCCATGTCCACAGGCCAGCCATTGTCTAGGGAATGGTGCTGCCCACAGGAAACTGGATCTTTCCACATCAATTAACTTAGCTGGGACAATCCTCAAAGACATGCCCATAAGCCAACCCAACTCTTCAACAGTTCCTCGTTGAGACTCTTCCGGTGATTAGGTTCTACCAGGGTAACAATCACAACAACTTAGCAAGGTATGGGATCACCCATATGTTGTGATATTACTCTACCATGAAAAAAAAGTAGAAACAATCCTGATACTCACAAACTGATGAATAGAAAACAAATGTGGAATAATCCATACAATGAAATGCTTTGTGACAAAAAGACCTGAAGTATTGGTAATACGTAAGCATGGTAAGAGAAAGAAGTTGGTCTCAAAGGACAATATACTAAAATCCATGTATGCTAGATATTCAGAATCCGTGGTTCCCTGTGACTGAACAAGAGTCAGGACACTAATGGGGTCTCCTTTAGCGTATTAAAGAACATCTGTCTCTGTATCTATATTATGTGGCAAGGGGACACACATATATTTTGATCCAGCCTATTTGGTGTTCTCTAAGCTCCTTGTATGTTCATAGGCATGTCCTTCTTTAGTTGGGAAAGTTTTCTTATATGATTTTGTTGAATATCTTTTTTGTGCTTTTGAGCTGGATTTCTTCTATCCCTATTATTCTTAGGTTTGGTCTTCTTATGGAGTCCCAGACTTCCTGGATGTTTTGTGCTAGGGATTTATTGGATTTAACATTTTCTTTGATGGATGAATCTATTTCCTCTACCACATATTCAATGCCTGAGATTCTCTCTTCCATCTTTTGTATTTTCTGTTGGTGATGCTTGCATCTGTAGCTCCTATTCACTTTTCCAGATTTTCCATTTCCAGAATTCCCTAGGTTTGTGTTTTCTTAATTGTTTCTATTTCATTTTCAAGTCTTGAACTGTTTCCTTCCCATTTGATTTTTCCCCCCTTGGCTTTAAGGGATTTATTGATTTTCAAATTTTTGTTTGTCTTTTCCTTGATTTCTTTAAGGTAATTTTTTCATTTCCTCTTTAAGGGCCTCCATCACCTTTGTAAAGTTATTTTTAAGGTCATTTCCTTGTGTTCCTGGAATGTTCAGGTCTTACTGTTGTAGGATCACTGGGGTTCTTGTGGTACCATATTGCTCTTTCTGCTGTTGAATGTATTCTTACAGTGGTGTTTACTCATCTCTTCTTCCAACTCGTGTGGGCTGTGCATGTGCCAATGCTGTCCGCTGAGGTTGCAGAGGAGGGATAGCTGGCTGTGGGGAGGATGTCCAGGTGCAAGGGGTGACAGGGTGGGTCTTGGGAGACAGTGTCCAGTGGGTGGCAGGGGTGGTAGTCAGCCTGGAGGCGGGGCTCTCACCTGCTTGCAGGCTGCTAGGGATCACACCAGAGCGGTGGAGTTTCACCAGAGTCGGGGCAAGATCCAGCTGCCTTGCTGGTGCTGAGATGGAAGGGGGAGGGATGTGCCCTGGGATTTAGGGTCTGGACGCTTGGGCAGTTCAGCTGGAAGTCACTTACCCGTTCTTCCAACTGGTGTTCTTTGTGCCCGTGCCTATGTCACTCTTCATTCTGCTTCCTGTCCACCGGCAGAGAAGCAGCCCGCCCCTCTACTTTACTGTCACCATGACGATCTTTCTCAGATACAACAGTGCTACCCACGGTGGGCTGAAGTTTTTGTTTGTTTGTTTGGTTAGTTGTTTTTTGAGACAAGGTTTCTCTGTGTAGCTTTGTAGACCAAGCTGGCCTCGAAATCACAGAGATCCGCCTGCCTCTGCTGGGATTAAAGGTGTGCACCACCACCTACCATCTGAAATTCCTGACAAGAGCTAAAATAAACATTTCCTCCATCTATGGTTCCTGTCAGACATTCTGTCACAGCCACATGACCAAAATGAAAACTAACTCTGTTGTTTGTCAACCCGATACAGCCTAGAATCTCTGAGAAAATCTCGGTGAAGGGTGGTCTATACTGGGCTGGCTTGTGGGCGTGTCTGTGGGGGTTGTCTTGTTAACTGGGAGACCTAGTTTGTTTGCAGGTAGCACCCTTCCCTAGGCAGTAGGTCCTGAGCTATACAAGGAGGAGCAATCAAGCCAAGCAGGAGAGCTGGCATGTATGCACTTCTCTGGTCTTGACTGTAGATGTGCTGTGATCAGCTGTCTGGAGTTCCTGCATTGACTTCCCCACAATGATGGGCTGTAACCTGCGATTGTAAATTCCTTTATCCTCTAAGTAGTTGGTTTTGAGTTTGTTTGTTTTGATCTGGATATTTTATCACAGCAAAGTGAATCTGGAATACACATCTAGTGTTAGAATGGAAGACGGAGGCAGAAGGAGCTACAAGAGAGTAGCATGAGGGGGTTTGTGGCGATGGCCAAGTTACACAGCTTGACTGTGGGGTGATTCCAGGAAGCTGCACTGGTTGAACTTGTATGGGGTTGTTTGTGAGGGCATACACTCTCATTCCTCAAACCCTCTCTCCCTTTCTGTTCCCCACCCTCTCCCCCTCTCCCCCTCTCCCCCTCAGGGTCAGGTGATGGGATGAAAGATGTAAGGAGTTCTCTGTGTATTTATTTACAAATTCCTCTTGCTCTAAAAGATTTCTGAAATGGCTGGGTGGTGGTGGTGCACGCCTTTAATCCCAGCACTCGGGAGGCAGAGGCAGGCGGATCTCTGTGAGTTCGAGGCCAGCCTGGTCTACAGAGCGAGTTCCAGGACAGCCTCTAAAACAATACAGAGAAACCATCTCAAGAAAACCAAAACCAAAAACTAGGAAAAAAGAACTCAGAGAGCAAGGCTAGCAGGTCCTGTTTTACTGGGCTATCCTCACCATCAGGACTCCCTTGGAGAGAGAGAGAGAGAGAGAGAGAGAGAGAGAGAGAGAGAGAGAGAGAGAGAGAGAGAGGTGTGTGTGTGTAGTCAGCCAGGGAAATCTGGTGGAATCAGGGGACCCTTGGAGAAGGTGTAGGCTCACCTGATCTCTCCTTTTACAGTTGGTGCCAGCCAATACCTTGCGTGTGTGTTGGAGTCCTAGCACTTCTCCCACCTGCCTTAATGCCAGTTATCAATTGGGACAAGGTTTACACAGCCAGCAGATCCAGTTAAATGAAGAGTCTGTTCCAGCAGCTCTAAACACGGCCAATAAAGGTAGCCACACTCTGGAATCCGTGGGCATTTCCCAATGGCGCCTGACTGCCAGCCACTTGCGAGCAGACTGCGGGCTGGTGGGAGGAATGCAGGGTAAGACGTGAGTCCAAGGGGGGGGGCAGCAGGTTTGGGGGGGGAGGGCAGCAGGTTTCCATCCTCGGATTTCACTTGAGACAGGCACAGCTTTGGCGGAGAGGATGGATGGTTTCCTGAAGTCGCTGAGTAATTTGAACCATGCCAATCTCTGACCCCAGAGTAAGGAGACAAAAGTACAATCAGAGAAAAAAATGTTTGGAAAGAATTTTCTTTTCCCTCTCTTTGGAAGGCTGATCGTATGAATTACTGTCCGAAATAGCTTTCAATTAAGACAGGTGACAGGAATCCTTCATGCTCCCTTTATGAAATGCAAGGTGAGTAACTTTGAAATGTGCCAAATGTGTCTAACTAAAAATAAATAAATCGCTTTGGTGTCTAGCTAAAAATAAGAGCGTTGTGAGGAAAGAGCAAGCCCCTTAGGGACCAGCTGTGACAATGACAAGGTGCATGTGTCTGGGGTCACCAATACGTCCAAGCTGACCTTTAGGGGTTCAGAGGCATCAAGCAGCGTGTGTGTGTGTGTGTGTGTGTGTGTGTGTGTGTGTGTGCGCGCGCGCCCACGGGCTTTGGTTAGTTCAGTGTTCCCATAGCAAGAGCACCCTGGGGTTGAGGACTGCAGACTCCATTAAGGAATGGTCATTGTAGAAGGACAGTGTGAGTCTGGTGAGGGTCTGCCCTTTCAATCCTTTCTCCAGGGTCCTAGGCTTAGGGACAGCAGGTGACAGCCTGGGCTCCTCCCCATGGGGCTGAAGGGCAAACAAGGTCTGAGTGAACTTAAGCCACAAGTGGGCACCTCCGTGCATGCCACTCGAGTTATTTGTGGAGTCGGGGGCTCAGAAGCAGGAAAGCCCGTGTTTTAATAGGGCAGGGCAGGAAGTCAGTTTCCATCTGGAATTCCTCCCACCACCAACCAGTTGCCACTCATGTTCCCCTGGGAGAGCTGTTTACGAGCGGTGTCGCGCAAGTGCGCATTCCAGGTGCCAGCAGAAAGCAGCAGCCACCCGGAACGCAAGGAAATGCGGGCTTACCGGTCACCACCACACAGCGGGACTGGGAATCCATGATGCCGGGCTGAGCTAAGCTGGTGGGGGCCGCGCTAGCCACGATCCGGGAGGGGAAACTCGAGGACCACGTGGGGAGTGTGGCAAGGCCACGCCCTCGGGAGCAGAGCTGGCGGCCTTTGGACTCTCTAGCCTAGAGGGTCGCAGCTCCGCCAGAACTTCACTCAGTTTAGGTGGTTCAGTGGGATGCTTATCATCAAGGCGCTCCACCCTGTAGGGGCCAACTGTCCCAAGACTGCGCGGGTACTAGGACCCACGACTAAAATAGCTCAAATTAGAACCGCCGGCCACTCTCTCTGTTGTTTACACCTACCTCGATCTCCACGCCTCCCACCCCCACAGGGTAGAAACCCTTGCTGCCCCAGAGTAGTTCCAGGTGCTTAGAAATTGTGACTTGGTTTGAATTCCGCAAAACATTTAAACAAGCAACCAGACACTCGGAAAACACTCACTGCAAGCTGACTGTGGGCGTTGGTTGCAAGCACCTGCTGCTTGGACCCCGTGCGCCTGCTGTCAATCTCAGCGCCTGAGTTTTCTTGTTGTGTGGCGTGGGGCTCACCCCCGCCCGCATGCATGGCGCACACCGCCTCCCACGCATGTCCCCAGCTGCATCAGCCTGGAGCTCACCAGCTGGCTGATGTCTGCTGGCTTCAGACTGTTTCATCCTGTCTGTGAAGTGCTTCCTACTGCGCTCCCTGGCAAAAGTGCCACCCGATGTCACCCACAGTCTTGGCATTTTTCTGCGTGCCAGATGCACCTCGGCTCTTTTAAATTTCGTTAGCGATACAATAACAAGAAACCTAACGTTTGGGCCAGTTATACAGCATGTTGGCCTTTCAAATATACTATTAGCATTTTTTTTTTAGCCGAAAACACTCTTTTTCAAAGGATGTGTAATAGAGACAAGACCCATACTTCTCTTTCCCCATCTGGGTAGGGCCGGGAAGCCAGTAGAGAGCTAACACCACACCCTACAGCTTCGGGGGAGTTCCTTGCGCCCTGGGTGATCTAGTGAGACCCAGAAGCTGTAACTACTTAATTGACGCTGACTTTTTTTCCTTTTCTTTCTTTTGTCTTCCTTCCTTCCTTCTTTCCTCCCTCCCTCCCTCCCTCCCTTTTTAAAGAGTATATCTTGTTAATTGGGATGCCTGCTCAGTGACACCTTCCTTTTAATTGGCCCCTGGAGGTGGGGTCCTAGCTTCTTGTTACCAGGGACAGGTTGGAAACAGGCCATTTGTTTCAGCTAGTTTTCTCCCAGTGGGCTAAGGGCTTTGTACTGGGCCTTGCTGGAGTAGCGTTGGGGGAGGGAGTTCTAGTTTCTCACAGTCTTGCGGGCTTCTGTAGACACTGTCCAACTCCCACTTCTGAGGTGTCCCTCCCTGGCTGGTGGTGTCAGTATTCAGGCATTTCTACTGGCAGGTCCTTGGGGTTCTGACAGGATATGTCTTCAGCTACAGCCACTAAGAGCACCACCTGTGCACATTCACTATGTTCCCTGTTAAAAGGGCCCTGCCCACCTCCCACCCTCCCCCTCCCCAGAGGCCGGTCTCCCCTCCCCCTCTTTCTCCATTCACTTTCCATCAATAAAAAACCCCTCCACCCAAGCTCCAGTGGCACTTTTTAAAACCACAACAGGTGGCCTTTACATATTTCTATTAGGAGAGACGTGTTTCCCAGCCACACAGTTAAACCAGCTGACAAAATGTCCCTGTTGGTAAAGACAGCTTCTGGTAATGCTAAGGTCACATATCACCAAAAAAAAAAAAAAAAAAAAAGTCGGGCTTGGTGGTGCACACTTTTAATCCAAGCATTAGAGAGGCAGAGGCAGGTGGGTCTTTGAGTCAGAGGCCACCCTTGGCTACAAAGCAAGTTCCAGAATAGCTGGTGCGACACAGAGAAAGCCTGTCTCCAAAACCAAACAAACACAGGTCACCAAGTCTGGGACCCTGTTTTCTCATGTTTACTATGCTTGGAGAGAGCATTGCCCTTAGCTGCAATTACCCGTTGTGAACGCTACTACTCTTGATAAGGAAGCTGGCATCTCTGTTATCGTTATTTTGAAAGGGTCTTGATGTGTTGCACAAGCTAGCCCAGAACGCTTGGATTTCTGTGACCCTTGCGCTCCACCTCTCAAAAAAAGTTGAGATTATGGCTACATGTTACCATGCTGGGATGGCATCATTAGTTCTCATTTATTTCTTTGTTTTTGGACTTGATACATGTCATTCTTTTTTTTTTTTTTTTTTGGTTTTTACGAGACAGGGTTTCTCTGTATTGTTTTGGAGGCTGTCGGTCCAGCCTGGCCTCGAACTCACAGAGATCCACCTGCCTCTGCCTCCCGAGTGCTGGGATTAAAGGCGTGCGCCACCACCGCCCGGCTTGATACACGTCATTCTTATTTTACCTTAAGCTGGAATGCATCGAGGAATTTTCACTTTCCCATAGTTCATTTACTCTTCTCTTCGTGCCCTAATGTTTTCTCTAACTTTGTAGTGAAGTTAGTAGAAATCTCTAACAATATAAATTGTCTTAGTAAGTCACAATGACATGTCTGCTACCGTATTCCTCCTGACTTGCAAGCACACAACAACAACAACAAAAACCCATCATCTTTCTCTAAGATGGAAACAGCTCAGAGAGGCTTGGATTTCCAGGACTGGGTCTGCTCTTCCACTGTAAAAACAGATGGCCTCTAACGATTGCTGATGTCAAACACCACCTTGAAATACAGTAAGCCTGAGAATTCGTGAGGCAATGAGGGAGATGTTCGATTTCACAAAAAGTATGATAATCTTCCTTATAAGATGTTCTCCAGAGGGAATTGTAATTATGTTTGACTGAGGGCAAGGTACGCCCCTCTTACTGAACCAGAAAGCAAGGCATGTCTTCCTTCTCACAGTAGAGAGGGGGTAGCCAAGATGACAATATCCCCAGACTACAAATGTTTCACATTCTAAAGCAAACATAAAACTTTGTGGGATTTGTTTTAAATTCCTTACTGTTGAGTGGTGACTTCCTGCTTAAGCAAGAGAAAGGGTTCAAGGGCTGTTTATTGTCTTTGAGCCAAACAGCTCTCGTGATACGACACAGACGGTCGTACGTATAGTTGACATCAATGAAATTTCATCAAACTGATCAAATTCCTGCGGGGGTGGGAAAAGAAATCCATCACCAAGAAGCAGTGATAGTTTCAAAGAGAATGTTAGCACAGCCCTCCTCTATGTCAGACGGCTATGCTTCCAGACCCACGACTTATCTCTACTGTCAGTCGTACAGCCCATAGCCAAATTGCTTCTTGTCAAAGCACTGACTGATTCTCCAAAAAACGTCACTTCATATTTGAGAGTCATCTCTCTTACTCCTCCCTTGTACCCCAGGGCGGTGGGGTGTGGGGAGCAGCTCTAAAGTTTCTGTAAAGTGCTTCTAGCTTGGTGCAGCACGCAGGCCCCTGGTGCAATTCTCCAGTTGTCTCTGCTGCAGTGGGCATGTGGCATAGATGCCATGTAAACCACTCCGCCGGCCCTGCCCCAGTGATTATTTATAGATGCTGAATTTAAATTTTCCTGCAATATTGACATGCCATGGAATAGTTTTCTTTTGATATTTCTAAACTATTGACAAGTGTAGAAACTATTTTTGGGTCTTAGGATGTACAAAAATAGTTGGAGGGCTGGCTGGCGGTTGTGGGTTGTACTATGTGAAATCTGTTAGAATTCAATACTTCTTTTATAGGAAACTTAAGGGTTTTTTGGGGGGGGTGATTCTAGACAGGGTTTCATGGTGGCTTTGGAGGCTGGCCTGGAACTAGCTCTTGTAGACCAGGCTGGTCTCGAACTCACAGAGCTCTGCCTGCCTCTGACTCCTGAGCGCTAGGATTAAAGGCATGCGCCACCACTGCCCGGCTGATTAGTTATTGTTGATACTCTTTTCTTGTGTCTAACTTATAAGTTAATGTTAGCATACATTTGTATGTATAAGGAAAACACAGTGAATGTAGGAGTGGGTCTTACCTTTTTTTTTTTTGTTTGTTTGTTTTTGAGACAGGGTTTCTCTGTGTTGTTTTGGAGGGTGTCATGGAACTAGTTCTGTAGACCAGGCTGGCCTTGAACTCACAGAGCTCTGCCTGCCTCTGCCTCCCGAGTGCTGGGGATTAAAAGTACATGCCACCACCACCCACCTGGGTCTCACCTTTGCTTCAGACTTCTACTTTGTGCACCCCACAGTTAAGTGGCAACGCTGTACTGTAGGAAGCACGTCAAGTCCTGACTGAATGGTTGCTGGTGACATGGACGCAGCCACGTCAAGGACCCCAATGCCTTAGCCTATGGGAGAGGCAAAGCCTTTACCTGGTTTGGTTGAGAGGGATGGCAAAGTCTTCCTGTGGGGAAGCTTAGAGGAGGGGAAAGGCATCCTCTAGTCCCTGTGTGGATGTTCGTAGTGAAGGGACCAGACCCTCACCCAGCCCCCCTGCTTTGGCAGCCATGACAGGCTGCAGTAAAGACCCAGCAAGATGTAGGCCACTGAGTCAGCAAAGTGTGCTGAACTTCCTGACCTTGCCCGACTTCCTAGTCACTAGGAGGTCAGATACCCTCCACGTGGCAAGGAACCAATCAGAAGTTGGCTGGTGGGCTCTGGACATGCCTTACAGTAACAGTGACATGCAGAGCATAGCAATCACCCACCCTAGGAGTGCCTATAGGCCATAGCAACAAGTTGACCAATCAACGCATGACAGGTGGCCCAAGCCTGGAAGTGCACGGAAGCTGAGACTGTTGTGTATCCCTAGACACCCCCCTGCCTCTACTCCCAAATTTTCCTGCCTTTGGGTTCTTCTCATTCCACCCGCTGTGTGGAATGGATGGGGGGGGCCCTAGTTAATGCAATTAACTCATTAATTATTAAAGATTCTTTGTTTTTGCATCAGAATGGGTCTCTTGGTGACATGGCGGTTCAGAATTTGGGCACAACAATAGGGTGTACAGAAAATGTCCACCATATATTTCTGCCCCCACCATGAGCCTGAAGACTACTCCCCTACTAAGACTGCTCCTACCCAAATCAGCTAAACATGTCTCCTTGTTCAGCTGTGTGCATTAATCAAGGCTCCCTGTATATTTTATATAATAAAGAGCTGAGCTTCTGGGGCACTGTCACTTCTCCATCTGATTCCAGTGTGTCCTTGTGTCTGTCTTTTCTTCATTTTGTTGCTGCCCTAGTCAGGGTTCAAGGACCCAAAGATGAAATAGCTTGGGAGTTTGGAGAGAGAGCTCAGTGAGTAAAGTGCTCATCTTAGAAGAAAGAGAACCCAAGTTCAATTCCCAGCAACCACATGAAAATTCCAAGCATGGTAGTGCATGCCTGTCACTCCAGCACTGGAGAAGGTGAAGACCGGAGGATCCTTGGAACTCCCTGGCCAGCCTGGCTGACTGAATTGGTGATCTCCCAGTCTATAAAAAAGCCAAAGCCAGGCGGTGGTGGTGCATGCCTTTAATCTCAGCATTTGGGAGGCAGATGCAGGCAGATCTCTGTGAGTTCCAGGCCAACCTGGTCAACAGAGCTCCAGGATAGCCAAGGCTACACAGAGGAACCAGGTCTCAAAAAACAACAGCAAAAAAAAAAAAAAAAAAAAAAAAAAGGAAAAAGAAAAAAGCCAAACAAAACAAAAAATGGTCTCAAAGGAATTGGGTGGGCTTTTTGAAGATGACACCAACAATGTGGCCCTCGGGCTTCTCCATATGTGCGTATACTTGCGGACCTGCATGCATAGGAACACACACATGCATTAAATAAAGATTATGTGATACAGAATATTTTCATCAAAACACCACTGCTTTACTTTTTAGTTAGGTTCATGCTGAATAAGTAGAGCGAACACTGTTGTTGCTTCAATTACTGCAACAGTTTTCTTACCAGGGGTGAACTGACTTGACTATCGCTTTCTTTTTGGGGTTTGGTGAGAAGCAAAGATTGCAAGGCCTCCCCAGCCTTGGCCGGCAGTTGCTGGCTGATTGTACAGTCCAAGGTGGGCTCTGACTTCTGCATCCATTTGGAAAGATCCCATACAAAGTGGGCTTGCACCCACCTAGGGAAGACAGACCCCAAAGTTCTACTCTATGTTGGTGGAGGTACCAGATTCACACATTGATGGTTTTGTCTCTGGAAATGCTGTCCTGAATGCACCTGGTCTTGTCTGGGAGATTCTTGCCTCATATGCCTTCATGTTATTTCCTGTTTTCAAACTCCTGCAAGTCTTCTAGTTCACACCCGAAAATAATGCTCTTCCACCACGTGCTGAAGGACAAAGATTCAGCTGCGGTTTTGTCTGTCACATTTTCCCTGCTTATTATACTAACCCTTGCTTTATCACTTTTTTTTTTTAAGGAGCACATCTCCTTCACTAAATAGTAACAACTGTTGCAACAGGAGTTTGCTTATTCATTAAAATCCAGGAGCTTGTTAGGCCTATTGTTTAGGTGCCAGATTCTTTCTGTAGAATTTCTCTAATACCTTGGGAATGACTCAACAGCTGTATTGTTAACACAAAGGAAGTTCCTGTGCTGATAAGTAAGGCCAGATGAAGGCTATAGTACGGTACTTAAGAGTCCTCTTGGGACACAGAGGCCATATCAAACACATGGCTAGGTCTTTGCAGGGCCCCTCCTCTTGACACAGATATAAATGGCATTTTTCTTTTATGTTGACTTAGGGCCCCAGGGCAATTTTGGTGTCGGTAGTAAGTGTTAAGTGGCTGAGTCTGTATTAAGAGGGCTTGGGAATACTGTAACTCATTTATAGACAATCCGACTGTCTGCTTAGGAGGTCTAGGACAATTTCTGAGCATGGTTAGACTGGATAGGAGCACAGCATGCGCCCTAAGTTAAAACTTTTGTTTACCAACAACAAGTCATCCTAAGGTACTTAGTGAAAGGGAGGGATCTTTTGTTTGTTTGTTTGTTTTCGAGACAGGATTTCTCTGTATTGTTTTGGAGGCTGTCCTGGAATTCACTCTGTAGACCAGGCTGGCCTTGAACTCACAGAGATCGCCTGCCTCTGCCTCCTGAGTGCTGGGATTAAAGACATGTGCCACCAATGCCGGGTTGGGAGGGGCCTTTTGTGATAGCTGTCCAGTAGATCTGTCAAGGAATGTGCAAGGTATTTGGAGGAAAGTGTCCTTAGGTGGCTCTGGGGCTCACAGTCTCAGAAACCAAGCACATGGTCCAACCATGGCGATACAAGTGGTGTGAAATGGATGTAGAAAGAGCAAACAAAAACATATACATTATGGAAGTGTGTGTGTGTGTGTGTGTGTGTGTGTGTGTTTAAAGAGATAGTTCAAATTATAAAAAATGCCCTTTTACTTTTATTATTTATTTTAACTTTCTTTTATGTGCATTGGTGTGAAAGTGTCAGATCCTGGGGAACTGGAGTTACAGACAGTTGTGATCGGTTATGTGGGTGCTGGGAATTGAACCTGGGTCCTCTGGAAAAACAGCCAGTACTCTTAACCACTGAGCCATCTCCCAGCCCCTCCTTTTTACTTTTTAATTAAAACATTATTATTGTATGTACAGGCACCTATGCCACGGTGCAAGTGTGAAGGTCAGAGGACAATTTTAGAGATTCAGTTCTCTCCTTCCTTTTAATATTGGTTCTGGAGATTGAACATCTCTGCCACTGACCCATATCTCTCGGGACAGTGCTGTATAAACAAACTCCTACTCACCCCATGTAAGTAATTGTCAACAGACCAAAGGACAAAAGACAGACCAAAAAGGGCAGAAACTCCAACGAAGTCCAGCTTGGGATCCATGAGTTTATTGAGATCGCTTACAGGAATTATGGGTGAGGGGTGACTAACAGGAGCAGGAATAAAGACAGCTGTGTCACCAAAGCCCACACCAGCATAGGTGACAACTCACAGAAGCTGCAGGCAGCTGGCAGGTTAGAGGGTGTCCTCTCCAGGTGGTTTAGTTGGCCCAAGGATTCTCCGAAGCTTAGCTGGTCTTTTAGGCAGTTTTGCTGGTCTCTCTCTACTCCTTCCGGGCAAAATGAGATCGACTCAGAAGTCTTTACCATTTATTTACTCTTGGAGGGAGGAGCCTAGTGAATCTGGTCAGTTTCAGGGACTTCCTGAAGCTATTTTGAGTTGTTCACTTTCTGCCTAAAGGAGCTCCCCTGTAGTATCTCACCTCCCATGAGGATGTCTTGTTGTTTTACTTGGGAAGTAGAGGCAAGTGGACCTCTGAGTTCAAGGCCAGTCTCTATAGCCTAGGCTGTTGCACAGAGAAACTCTGACTCAAAATACCAAAAAAGAAAAAGTTTCCTAAAAAAAAAAAAAAAAAAACCTAAGAAAGAGGGAAAACCACTGACTGGTCTCTGTGTCATCATCAGTCCCGACACCCTCCGCACATTCTCGGACACAGGCTGCACAGCGGGTGCGGCAGGAAATGGGAATGAGAAGCAAGCCATGTTCCAGTATATATATAAAAATATGCAAAATATGCATGTGTACATACACATGCATACACACTCTCTCACTTGATTTTTCCAGACAGGTTTGTGTGTGTGTGTGTGTGTGTGTGTGTGTGTGTGTGTGTGTGTGTGTGTGTGTGTAGCCTTGGCTGTCCTAGGACTAACTCTATAGACCAGGTTGGCCTGGAACTCATAGAGATCTGCCTGCCTCTGCCTCCTGAGTGCTGGGATTAAAGGCGTGCGCCACCAACGCCCGGCTTATGGCTATGTAAAGACACTCTGTGGCTAAAGACACTTAAACACATGGCTGTATTGTAGAGACACTTAGACACTTAGAGAGCTCTCTTGAAAAGCCCGTACCCACCTGGATGTGTCTCGTTTCCACTCCTTCCCCTAAACACCGATCTTTCTACTAACCTTACATCTGTGTTTAAAAGTTTCTAATAAATGAAGACTCTGCACCACACTGACTTATTCCGAAATTCTTTTTCTTTTTTTTTTTTTTTTTTTGCCAGTGAAGTTAAGAATCCTGGTTTCACCAGAGTGGATTTCTGAAAAGAATTCTTTAGTTTGCCACACCCAGCACGGAATTGTGTTGTGTCTGTTCAGTTAGTATTGCCCCATGCCACTGACAGGATCTCCTTGATTAGCCAGGCTGTTCTCCAAGTAATGGGCTCAAGCCTTCTTCCTTCTTCAACCTCCCAGCAAGCTGGGACCTTAGGTGTATCTCCACCATAATCGGTTGGACGGCGAAATTTGAAATCACTCACCCCTGCATCCTCCTAAAGCAATAGGCTGATTATACTGGAGGAAAATTGCTGACGTCGAATTTTGCTTTGTCAAGTGAGCACCAGTTGGAGCATCTGATAAATCGTGAGCACATTATCCAGGCTGTTGGAAAGACTCTGGAGTGGGTAGAAGAGATGTGTGGATGCCTGTTTATTACATTTTAGCTATTTTTCTTTTTTCTTTCTTTCTTTCTTTTTTTTTTTTTTTCCGAGACAGGGTTTCTCTGTGACTTTGGAGGCTGGCCTGGAACTAGCTCTTGTAGACCAGGCTGGTCTCGAACTCACAGAGATCCACCAGCCTCTGCCCCCCTCCCTGAGTGCTGGGATTAAAGGTGTGTGCCGCCACCACCCGGCTTACATTTTAGCTACTTTTCAGTCATGTCAAGTTTTTGAAAAGGGTTAGTGCAAACGATTTTTGCACATAGAAACAGAAGGGCCGTGGTGGAAAAATCTGCCCAGTACAGGTCTAAGAGAAGGGACCCTAGCCACCTGATCATAGGGGCATTGGGGAGGAGGTCGTAAGCCTGTGTGTTTAAAGACAATACTAAGCTCTTCTGAAGCAAAAACCGTTCTTTGTAAACTTTGAGAAGTCGAGATTTGCTAATGACACTACTGGGCGGTGGTCCTCCTGGGGGAAAAGGTAAAGAGAGCTCGCAGTCCTGAGGCAAAGAGTGAGAAGGAGAAAACCCCCCAGGGAGGTGGCAGGGGCGGGGCAGCCCCAAGGGAGCCCGAGAGGTAGTGAGGTGGTGGCCGTGGGGGAGGGGGGAACGGATAGAGGTCCTCTGGGTGGCAGACGCTATACTTGCTGAGCAGGAGCATGGAGGCCCAGGCCGGCCCTGGAGCCACAGGTTAGTAAGCGGTTAGAGCGCCGGACACGCTGCGGCCGGGACACCAGCTCGCAGGGAGTGTGGCACACCTGTTGCCACCGCAGCTTTGCCTTATGGTCTCTTTCTCTGGATCATTTAAGTCCGGGACTAGCGGGGGCTTGAGGAGGGACCTCCAGAGTCGAAGCCCTCGAGGTCCTTGGGTTGGGTACCCCCTGGCCTACCCTCCCCTCCCCCCCAACACCGACCTTGGGACCTTGGACCTGGCCTTGCTGGCCTGGCTGGGAAGAGCTCTGAGGTGCTAGATTCCCAGTGACCACCTGGGAAATGAGAACCCCACGGTGGGGCGAATTCCGCACAGCAGTTCGCCACCATTTCCCGTACCGAGGACCCGGCTTGAGGCCTGGGCTGGGAGGAAAAGTGTCGCTGGAGCCCACGCTTGGTGCCAGCCTCTTTCACAGTTCACATGGTGCCCAGTGAGCTTTCAGGTGAGCCTGGATTTGAGGACCCATCCTTGAGCCGGCCTCCTCCGAGGTCTCAGGTGATGCCATTCCAGGCCGTTTTGCTAGCATCCTGGGCACAGGTGACCCTGGCCCACCGGCAGTCACGTCGCACACAGGCCACCTTCCCTACAGCTCAGTAAAGTACTGTCTTGTAGGGGCACCTCGATATTTCTTCCGAAGTCAGTGGCAGCGGCCGGAAACCACTAGCTTTTATGGCTTGCATCAAACACTGCGGTTGAGTTTTCTCCGGTTGTCAGGTGAGCCAGATAAGTATGGAAGAGAATGTAGCCGCTAGCTAATGTATGGATTGGTAAAGTTTTGGTTGATCTAGAGGTTAAGAAAAGGTTTGTCTTTGATTTTGGACAGGGAGATAATTTCTCTTTTGTTTTAGCTTTGTGCGTTGTTTTTTCTTTTTTTTTTTCTAGAAAGTTAGTGTAAAGGCTTCGGGTAGCGAGTGCTGTTTCCAGTTTACATGTTGGAAAACTAGAGTCAAAGGAGGAAAGGCTTGCTTTTTGATCTTATCTTCCTCAGCTACAAAACAGGAGAAGCCCCCTAGGGCGAATTAAGCTCAGCCAGTCTCTCATTACAAGTGGCCTCCCTCCCCTCCTGCTAGGGAAGTGATCTGGAGCCAGGGGGCCCCTCCCTGCGCCTGAGTTAGTGACCCGCCTTCCCACCCTGCTGCATTTTACTAGGAAAGAGAATGGTAATTCCACCTTCTGGAAAAGTATAGTTTCTGGATTTTCCTGTCCTCACTTGGGCCTTCGCTGTGGTTTTGATGGTCACCCATGGCTGGGTTGACACACACAGCCGGCTCACATTTATCATTCCCACATGTGGTAGCTCCTAATGGGTTGGAGGCTTGCATAGTTGAACTCCTGCCTGGGCTTTGATAGCTGTTTCCAGAAACAGCTTGAGCAAATCTCGTCGACCGGGGAATCCCTTTCTTTTACAGAGGAGCATGAAAGGGAAAATTAGGCTTTCAGGTAAGGCCACATGCCAGCCTCCACTTGGCTTTGCTGCTGAGAAATGAGGGAGGACATGTGACATTCCTGCGGCAGCTGTGCTCTGTGTTGGCATGAGGGTTTGGTTTGGGGGCAGCACCGTCCAAAGGGGATTTGGGGGTACCCCACAATAATTTACATCCTGACATGCTCTAAGCCCCCACCCCATATCCATTCCCTCCCCCTCTCTACATGTTTTTAATTTCCCTGATGCCAAAACCTTCTTAGGTTCCAGTGGGCCATCTGTTGCTGTCATTTTAGCTTAGCATAGAGCGGAAAGAAAAGAGAAAGCCAGACACAGCCTGGTCCTGTTACCACCCTCATGTTTTACCTTAAACTTCTTCCCTGTGTATGGTCTAGGGACTGAGCTGCCTTATAAGGGTTGGTTGAGACCTTATCTACATGGGAATTCACTGTTGGGCCCGGCGTCATATTACTAGTGAGCGAGCGTAGAGAGACCCATTTATTTTGGCTTTTTGAAAAGTTGAATTTTCTGATAATTTATACTGCTAGTGGAGCAGAGGGGACAATAAAGCTCGAACAATAATGACACATAAATACATAGGAACGGAGCAGAGAGGATTGACGGGTAACAGCTAGAAAGCAAGCTGGAGCAATTCAGAAGCTGTAGTTACCGCCTGCTGCAGAAGGGGACGCAGGTGTCGGGAGCGGGAGAAAACCAGCAAGTGGGACCTTGGTTTGGAGGCCTTCCAGTGTCCTTTTCAAAGTGCTGAGCATGCCAAAGGCTGTGTCTGTGGTTCCTGTTGCTGTGAAGAGACACCATGCCCGAGGCAACTCTTATGAAGGAGAGCATTTAATTGGTGGCTCCCTGACAGTTGCAGAGGTTCAGTTCCTCATCACCACGGCAGGGAGCATGGCAGCCTGCAGACAAGGTGCTGGCTACATCTTCACCAGGCAACAGGCGAGGCTGTGCCACTGAGCGAAGCTTAAGCAAAGGGACCTCAAAGCCCGCCCCACAGTGACATTATTTCTCCAAGGAGGCCACACCTCCCACCCAATACTGCCACTCTCTATGAGCTTATGGGGGGTACATTCAAACTTCCACACGCAGTTTGGGTTATCGTCTTTGAGCTCTCCGCAGACCCTACGGAGCAGCACCAGGAAGCAGAGAAGCAGTGGACAGAGCCTAATGCTGAGAGACCTGAGGTGTGTGCAGCCAGAGTAGCACAGGGGGCTGGGGGAAGGGAGGGAACACGTCACAGGCCTCTGAAGGGGCCAGGCACAGGTATAGTTTGGAGCGCATTTGCAGAGGCAAGAAAAGGGAGCATGTCAGTGTTAGGTGAAGGTCTCTTTCCTACCATGTCACACTCAGGCGTGCACTCAGGTCACCAGCTTTCAGGAAACCGCCTTTACCTGCTGAGCCATCTCACTGGCCTGGGTATACTTTTTTTTTTCCTCGAGACAGGGTTTCTCTGTAGTTTTGGAGCCTATCCTGGCACTCACTCTGTAGACCAGGCTGGCCTCGAGCTAACAGAGATCCACCTGCCTCTGCTTCCCGAGTGCTGGGATTAAAGGCAGGAGCCACCAACACCCGGCTACTTTTTTTTTTTTTAATGATTCTTCAAGACAGGATGCTCTGTGTAACAGTCCTGGCTGTCCTGGAACTCAGTTTGTAGACCAGGCTGGCCTCGAGCTCACAGAGATCCACCTGCCTTTGCCTCCTGACTGGTGCATTCACTTTTAGGAGCTCTTTGTGTCAGGTTTGTCCTGAGCCCTTCCCAGGTATTGCCTTAACTGACCTTCAGATAGATAGTGAGATTACATAGGGAGAGGAAACTGAGGCCCAGGAGATGCACTGAGTAGCAGCACTGGGCATTGACATGGAGGTTGCTGATTGGTCTGGGGATATGGCTCAGATCAGGGCTCTTTCCCAGCATGCCTGAGGCCCTGCGTTCTACTCCTAGGGCTGCAAGCAAGCACCCAGGACAAAGTAACCCAAGGGACATTGGCTTTCCTCAGAGGGTGGGACGTTCCCCTCCCGCTGAGAAAGAGGAGGTCCCAGCAGTTGGAAGAGTCAGTTGATGAAGGTGTTTGAGAGTCGACCTCATGTTAACACAAGCTTAAGTCACCCCCGTCATTAGTTCGGATCTTTTGTGGTCCGTGGTGACTTAGTGTCCTTGGAGGGGATGTGGATTTGGCAGGTTTCTGATCTCAGTTTCTGGGAAACAGGACCTCGGTGAGGACAGGCTCTCAGCTGTCCTGGAGCTGCTGCTCACTGAGGCTCCCAGAAAGGTAAGGGAGGGGACAGAAGCCGAGGGCAGTGTCTACAAGTCTACTTGGCTGTGAGGGCTGTCCTGTGCTTCCACCCAAGGGACCCTTGTGGGTCTTTGTGTTTAGTTCCCTAAGCTCCCTGAAAGGGAGTGGAGGAAGCAGTTCTCTTGTTGGCTCTTCATCCAGGAAGGATTGCAGGGAGGAGTCCTGCAATCAGTCAGGTGTGCCAGACTTGCTGGGCAGAGTGCCCTGGCCAGGGCATTGGGTAGCCTGACCCCTAGAAGGGCCAGGTTCTCCCAGTGGCTGAGTATCTGCCGACCTGTCCTCTTCGGGATTCTTGGTGCACTGGGGTACCTATACTATATGCAGCTCTTGCTCGCCCGCCACTGTGCAGTACACGGGAACTGACGCTTTATGAGACTTGGACAGAAGATGGCTGGGCTTCCGATCCCTGTCTACCTGTCAGATGGGGTGAATGACCAAGTGGCCAGGACTTCCACTGAGCAGTGGGACAGAAGGCTCGTTGGCCGTCACTAGCTCCTGGCTCCTCTAATGTTATTTGTTCCACAGTTATTTGTTTGACATGAAGTACTCTGGAAAATGCTTTGTGGTAGAGAAAAAAAGGGTCTGTGGGGAAAAGGGAAGCACCTGGTCACAGGGCAGCCTGCCTTTTCAGGCCAGGGCCGTCCTTCAGGGACTGTTGGTAGCGGTTGAAGGTCTGGGTCCTGGAGTACAGTTAATCAGGATGGGACAGTTGGGATGTTGAAATGCTGTGCACACCTGTTAATCCCAGTACCCTGTAGACTGGAGCAGGGGAATTATAAGGTCAAGGTCAGCCTGGGCTACACTGTGTGACTGTGTCTCAGAAAAAAACAAAAACAAAAGACAAAGAGTCTAGGCTGCCTACATGGCTCATCCTGGGCTTACCTTTCCAGAGTTAGTCACCAGCTGGTGTGGCTGAGGGACCCAAAGCCTTGTGAATGTAAGGCCACTTAAGGTCTGCCTAAGCATAGGTGTGTCCTCACCTCTGCTGTTCTTCTTGTCTCTTTCTCTAGTCCCTTGAGCCCTCTTACATTAAAACCATTATATCCAGCCATTCAGTATCCCTAAACTGTGACCTCATTTTTTTTCCAAGAGAAAACTGATTTAACCAGTGCCCATTGGTTCTCAAGACATACAAGCATGTCATAGGTGTTTGTGCCTTCAAGACAGGACAGCCGCCAGGCCTCAGGTGTCCAGAATGAGCAATATGGGGCCATGTGTGTGTTGCCATGGAGGGACGCCATGTCTCCACCTAGACAGCTGAAATTAAGATCAGTGTGTTCTTGGAAATCAGGTCTGTCTGGTGGTTGGTTGGTTGTGGTGTTTCGAGACAGGGTTTCTTTATGTAGCTTTGGAAGCTGTCCTGAAACTCGATCTTGTAGACCAGGCTGGCTTCTAGCTCACAGAGATCCACCTGCCTCTGCCTCCCGAGTGCTGGGATTAAAGTCGTGCCCCACCACTGCCCAGCCAGAAACCAAGTCTGTAAGGATGACTTGACAATTCCACTAACAGAGAGAAAAGCTGTGTTCATCTCCTCATTGCCTTTGCTTCCTGAAACAAGCTCTAAGCATTCTCTGAATTATTTTGTTCGGGGGTAAGTGCCTGTGAAGTTAGCAGTGCAGCTGCTTCACCATTGTATAAAGCAGCTCGCACAGGTCAGCCCACTACCTCCGTTACTCTCCTCTACTCTGATCCATGGTGGACTAGGCGCCTGGGGACCATACTGATGCTTTAGGTTCAGGGCTGCTGTTAGGTGCGGAGCATGTGTTATAATGGTTTGTTGTCCATTTGAACTGTTTTCCTACGAGTGCTAACCACATTTGGACAGAGCATCTAGGAACCCCCACCCCCCAAAAAACCCAAACAACAGCAAGAAAATGAGATAGGTAGGTAGGGGTGTAGTGTAGCTCACTTGGTAGAGTACTTGCCCAGCATGTACAAAGCCCTGGATTCAGTCTCCAGGATCCAGAGGTAGAAGTGTGTGTGTGGGGGGGGGTCACCTCCATAACAATCGTGGAGCCAGGCAGGGATGCATGAGACCCTGTCTGAAAAGAGCATCTCTGCAGTAGGCAAGACATTACTGGGTGTGGGTTTTTTGTAATGCATGAATATTAGATAAAATAATAAGAACATTTAATTTAAACAAAATATACCCAATAAAAATCTAATTATTTGAGCTGGGTGGTGGTGGTGCATGCCTTGAATCTCAGCACTTAGGAGGCAGAGGCAGGTGGATCTCTGAGTTCTAGGCCAACCTGGTCTACAAAAGGAGTTCAGGATAACCAGGGCTACCCAGAGAAACCCTGTCCTTAAAAGCCAAATAAATAAATAAGGAAGAAAAAGAAGAGAAAAAATCTGGTTATTTGTTAATAATTATCTGCTTTAAATCACAATTAAACATGATAATAGGCAGATATCTTTGTCATCTTTTGCCCCTTTTATATTAAATGGCATCGCCTCTACCCTTGCCTCAATTTGATTTTTTATTTTGAAATTTAATAACCACGTTTCTCTTAAGTGCTAGCTTAGAAATTTTAATATTCATATTTAATTAATTTATTCTGTGATTAGTCAAATTTTAACTTCCTCTGGAATAAGTTAAGGGCCTTCAACTGCTCTCTCTGCTATTGTTTCCTTCCAGGCTCACATACTGTGAGGGTTCTTAGTCACTGTCAACTTGACTAGATTTAAGAGTCACCTAGGATACACATCTTTGAGCATGCCTGTAAGGGCATTTCCAGAGAGGATTACTGAAGAGAGAAGACATTTACTGATGTGGGTGGCACCTTCTACAGACAGGTGTGGGGTTAGGGGATTGGGGTGGGGGTAAGGGGATAGGGAGTGATCACTATTCGGGTAGGATTTCCTGAAGGTGGCAGAGGCAGGAGGATCGCGAGTTCGAGGCCAGCCTGGGCCACACATTTTGGACTGGAGAGATGGCTCAGCAGTCAAGAGCACTGGTTGATCTACCAGAGGTCTTGAGTTCAATTCCCAGCAACCACATGGTGGCTCACAACCATCTGTAATGAGATCTGGTGACGTCTTCTGGCATGCAGGCAAACATGCAGACAGCACACTGTATACATAATAAATAAGTCTTTTAAAAAAAAGCTGGACATTGGTGGCTCATGCCTTTAATCCCAGCACTGGGAAGCAGAGGCAGGCAGATCTCTGTGAGTTCGAGACCAACCTGGTCTACAAGAGCGAGTTCCAGGACAGCCTCCAAAGCAATATAAAGAAACCCTGTCTCGAAAAACCAACAAAACAAAACAAAACAAAACTGAAAGGAAAGAAAGAAGAGAGGAAGTGAGCCTCTGCCCACCATCACCCATCTGCTTCTGTCCCCTGAGCTCGGGTGCAGTGTGAGCGGCCACCTCTCACTCCTGCCACCACAGAGCTGTTCTTGCAGCTGCGCCTCCCTCTCTGTGATGGACCTTGTTCTCAGAGGTGAGCTGCAATAAACCCTTACATTGTTTCTGTCAGGTGTTTGGTCACGTCCCCCGAGGAACATAGTAAAGGCACGTGTCATTTTCTCACAGCACCCAAGGCTCTGGTAAACTTTTTCTTGCCCCTTTAGTTAATGCCATCATTGACTTAGGACTCTATTTTTATGATTATTTTCTTGTGCCCATCTCTTCTGGACCAGCCTTTTCTTCCAGAGGTCAGTTTCCTATATGCTAATGTGCATAAGAAATGATTACGTCGGAGGTATGCTCAGAGCAAACTCCCTGATGTTTTTAAACATTTCTTTATCTCATCCAGTGTCTTGGAAGTTGTTTTTGCTAGATGGAGGATGAGTGTTATTTTTCTTTAGCTCATTAAAAATGACATTCCATTGTCTCCTGCCTTCCATAGTTGCCCGGAGAAGACAGCTGTCCACTTGCTAACAGCCAAGTAGAAAGGTCTGTCCTTTCTGGATGCTTTCAGGGCTGTGTGTGTGTGTGTGTGTGTGTGTGTGTGCATGTGTGTGCGTGTGCGTGCGCGTGTGTGTATGTGTGTGTATGTGTATGTGTGTGTATGTGTGTGTGTATGTGTATGTATGTGTGTGTATGTGTGTGTATGTGTGTGTATGTGTGTGTGCGTGTGTATATGTGTGTGTGTGCGCGTGCGTGTGCATGTGTGTGTATGTGTGTGTGCGCGTGCGTGTGCATGTGTGTGTGTGCACGTGTGTGTATGTGCATGTGTGTGTGTGTGCTGTTTTGCAGTTTGACTAGTGTGTTTAGGTGGGAATTTCTTTGGGGGATTGGCTAAGATTACAGAATCTAAGAGTAGGTGTCTCTCATGAGCTTATCTCCAGTTTCTTTACATTCTGATTCTTCCTAGCTTTTTTTCCTTTTGGAACTCTGATTAGACTGTCACTGAATCTTGTATCTTGTTCCTCTACTTTTGATTTCTCCTTAGTTGCTGTCCAAGTTCACCAGCTGTGTCTGTCTGTGCTACATCCTGGGTCAGTTTCTCAGCTAAGAAAGGCATTCCTTTTTAGAAATTCTACTTCCCTTTTCTCCTCACATTTCGTTGGGCAATGTGAAAAGCCTTGGTCCCTTTTATCCTTAGTTTAAATGTTTGCAGGCCATGTTTTTTGGTGGGTTTTGTTTTGTTTTTGTCTTTTGAGATAGAGTTTCTCTATGTAACAACCTGTCCTGTCCTTGCTTTGTAGACCAGGCTGGCCTTGAACTCACAGAGATCTGCCTGTCTCAGCCTTCCAAGTGCAGGGATTAAAAGCTTTAAGACGTTCATTACCATACCTGGCTGCAAAGCATGTTTAATACCAGCATCTTCTATATTGCATAGTTTCAGGTATAGTCTTTTTGGGTCATCGTCTATGCTACCTCCATGGTGGTTTATTTCACCATAGCCCATATGGTCCAGTAATTCCTTTTCTGGATGTACAGTCTGAAGAACTGCAAGCCGGAACTTGAACAACATTTGCTTTTTGTTTTGTTTTATATTTTTTTTCTGAGACAGAGTTTCACTATGTAGTCCTGGCTGTCCTGGAACTCCTTCTGTAGACCAGGCTGGCCTCGAAGTCACAGAGATATGTCTGCCTCTGCCTCCCAAGGACTAGGATTAAAGGTGTGTGCCACCACACCTGGCAAACAGCATTTATATACCCAAGCAGCTTCTTTCATAGTATCTAAGAGGTAGATCCTGAAGTTGACAGTTGAACAGACAGAAAATAAATGTTACCAACAATGAACTATTATTCAGTCTTGAAAGACAACATGTACTACAACATGGATGAACTTTGAAGACATTATGCTCAGTGAAACAAGTCAATGGCAAAAGGTAAAAACCGAGATTTGTTCAGACCATGTCCCTAAGGCAGTCATGGAGTGGGGAGGGCAATGGCTGGGGAGGCTGGAGAGCTGAGTCAGAATGTGGAGTGTGCTGTCTGTCTGAGAGGATGAAGACGTGCCAGGGTGACCTGTAGTGATGACCGCACAATGGCATGAACGTGATGAATGCCGCTCAGCTCTCCTTGGGAAATGGTCAGTTTTGTGGGCATCTCATCACAGGAGAGCTATATGAAGTAATGATGGCTATACTTTGTGATTGCTGTTTAAAACAAAACTCTCACAGGCAGAGGCCAGATATTTAGTATTTTAAATTTATCACTTTAAGTATGTTTAAGTGTATAGGTCAAAGCAATATGAACTGTTGCCACCATCCATTTCCAGGGCTGTTTTTGTTTGTCATTCTTAGCAGAAACCCTGTGTCCTCTGAACCAGGCTGCTGCCATTTAAAGTGTATGGTGGATTCCATGGTAGTCAGTAGGTAGGGCTGGAGAGTTGCCTCAGCAGGTGAGAGTAACTGCTGCTAAGGCAGAGGACCTGGGTTTGACTCCCAGCACCCGCGTGGTGGCTCATAACTATCTGTAACTCCAGATCCAGGGGCTCTCATGCCCTCTTTTGGCCTCCATGGACATGAAGCACACACCCAAGGCACACGAACACATGTAGGCAAACAGTTATACACACACAATAAAAACCTGTAAAATAAATTAGTAGTAGGCAGGAAGGACTCTGTTGGAAATCTCAAGATCTGGGTTTGAGGGTTTTTTTTTTTTTGTTTTTTTTTTTAGTTTTTCAAGACAGGGTTTCTCTGTGGCTTTGGAGCCCATCCTAGAACTCACTCTGTAGACCAGGCTGGTCTTGGACTCACAGAGATCCGCCTGCCTCTGCCTCCCGAGTGCTGGGATTAAAGGTGTGCGCCACCAACGCCTGACTTGGGTTTGAGTTTTAGCCTCTTTACTATTTAACCTTTGAATCTCTGTTCACCCTCATCTGAGAAACAGGGCCAGTGAACAGCGCTTTATTGACTCTGTGGGGTTGATGTCCATTTCACACAAGGCATGCATGTAGAAGCCCTTTGGAAACTGGACTTCTCCGCCAGTGTAAGGTTTCAAAGTGCATTGTCACACAAAAACACATCACTACTTTCCCACTAATTCTTCTCCTACTTTAGAAATATTGTTTACCCATAAAGCACGAAGTATCACGTTTCTTTTCTGTTTCTTCCTGTTAAAACCCAGTTGGTACCAAGCTCAATGCAAGTATCAGCATTCGGCTTCTGAGTTTGCTTCTCAGTCTTATTATAGACACGCGAGTCTAGCACTCTTTAAAAGGCAGTATCACGATGCTTCTCCAGTTGTTGAGAAGCAGATATGTTTTCCCTCGGCAAATCCTCACATAGGTCAGATGAACTCCACCCATCTTTGAGTGCAGCATATCTGAAGGATGAGCCTAGGTACTTAGCGGTGGGCAGCAGCTGAGTCCACACCCTGACTGCCTCGCTGAGGCCCCAGGGTTCTCTCAACTTACTGCTCTTCACAGAGTTCACGTGCTCGAAACTCCTACCCCCCTTACGTTTTATTGTTTGAAATATAACAGGTGAGCACTCGGGAATGTGACTTTTGTCTGTGAGCTGTCGTCCAGTGGCATATGACAGGCGTCACGGTAATGAGAGGTTATTTTTCTGTGTTTTGGGTCCTGTGGGTATATAGCTCTAGTTCCATGCTGTCCTCCCACAGGGCTCCCTGACCAGCTTCAGGACCGTCATACTCAGTCTTACTGATGCTACGGTATTTTCAGGTGTTCTCAGGTGATTACATACAGGATGTTAAGACTCGGTTTTTGCTGGGTAGTGGTGGCACACAACTTTAATCCCAGCATTCGGGAGGCAGAGGCAGAGGCAGGCAGATCTTTGTGAGTTCAAGACCAGCCTGGTCTACAGTCTACAAGAGCTAGTTCCAGAACAAGTTCCAAAGCCACAGAGAAACCCTGTCTCAAAAACCAAGATAAATAAATAAAATAAAATAAAAAAGAGACTTGGGGTTTTCTGTCTTGTGTGTGTAACAAACCCCTCTTCCTTCCCAGAGAAGCTCAGACACAAAGTAACCTCACAGCTGGTCAGCAGGGGGAATGGAGTGACTCCAGACCTCAAGGGTGAGGAACCTGAACTTGTAGCAGCTGTGTGCAGATGAAGACCTCTTTGGTCACCAGGCATGTGGAAGTGTTTCCTGCTCTCTGTCTCCATCCCTGGGACTCCATATATGTCTCTGGATAAGACACTTCCTTGAATGCTAAAGGAACAGAATGCTATAGTCTCAACTCCTATCTTTGAAAAGGTTGTGTGTGTGTGTGTGTTATGTGTATGTGTGTGTGTGAGCACCAGTGTGTACATGCCGTGGCACATCTGTGAAGGTCAGAGGATGACTTTTGGGAGTTGATAGATCCAGGGCTTGAACTTGGGTATCCAGGCTTTCTCAGCAAGCACTTTCACCTGCTGAGTCATCTTGCTGGCCCAACTCATATACTTTTGAATGATTTATGTTGTTCATTTGTCCAAAAGTAAGAGGCACTGATATCCAGACTGCAAGCAAGCAGAATATCCAGATTACAAGCAAGCAGAAGCTGGAGCAATGGCCTGTAGGGAAAAACACTTGCTGCACGAGCATAGTGAAGGTGCGAAGTCCTATCCCAGCACCGTGTGTACAGCTGAATGTGGCCACAGCTCGCCTGCTGTCTCAGTGCTGAAGGGGGCAGGCATGGGGAGACTGTTCTGAATGATTGCTGCCCATCTGCCTAGCTTCAGATTCAGTGAGAGGCTGGAATAAGGCAAAGATAGTAGAGCAGGACACTGACCGTCCTCCTCTAGCATCTAAGTGTTCACCTCACAAATGTGCTCACATCATACCACACCCTTTATGTGCGTTTCTGCCAGCGTACACGCCGTGGCACAAATATGAAGGTCAGACGCCTCTCTCTGTCTCTCTGATACACACAAAGCAATTAGGAGCTGAAATACTTTTTCCCCCCAGGGTTTCTCTGTGTAGCCCTGGCTGGCCTGAAACTAGCTTTGTAGACCAGGCTGGCATCGAACTCACAGAGAGCCACCTGCCTCTGCCTCCCAAGTGCTAGGATTAAAGGCGTGTGCTACCAACGTCTGGTGTA